>NC_056725.1:22075156-22252656 GCF_019279795.1 Protopterus annectens
CATTTACTACTCTAGTGGCCTTCCAAAAGTGTAATTTTCCCAGTCCATTTCCTAATGGCAAGATTTTGTTTGGCTCTAAATAAGTCTCACTTTTATCACTGTAAACAGCATCATAACATAGACAGGTCTGTTTGGGAATGTCAAAAGACATGGTCTTCTAGTCATGACAGTCCATTACATTAGTGAATACAGTTATAGTTACTTCGAAGTGAAGAGGAGATTAATATGCACTCTGCACTTCTTGCAAGGGCCATGTTCCAAGTGGTGCAAATCAGATTAAGTAGGTATGACAGCATCAGGAGCTTTTTAAAGCAGAAACAGATAGGCTGGTCCTCGCCATTCACTTTGAATAATTTTTACATCCCTGAATTTAATGCCCCTTATTTTCATTTTTCCTCAAAGCCATCCTTAAAACCTTTATTTATTAGATGATGCTGCTTGAGACAGAAACTTTTTTTTACCTAGAAGAAAAACACAAGTATTAAAGCATTTCACATCTGGGGGCTGTGCGCAATTTAAACAGCTATTTACAGTTTATTAGTCTTAAAACAAACTTTTAATCCACTTTAGTAACTGTTACAGTCTGGCATTTATAGTGCTTTTGCTTACAGAAATACATATAAATCCTTTTTCAAATAACTATAAAAAAAAAAGAAAGAGAGGGGTTACACAAACTGGTTGCCATTAATGCTCATATTTATGAATACGAGACCTGAGAAACGTAACCATTGTCAAAGAACCTGTAAAAGGTACTCATTATGGATGGCTCTTAGGAAGCCTTTTAAATAACAGTTGATAAACTAATGGCATTTTATTATGGTCACCATTCCATAACAAAATGAGCACTGAAACATTCCTTCCGTTTGACAAACGGAACACAAAAAAAAAAAAAAAAAAAAAAACAATCTTTGATTTCAGTTAAAATAGCACCTTATCCTTTGCCATAGAACTCCAATTATTCTTACAGCTGTCACTAAGGACTTGGTGTCACACGTCAAAATAAACACAATTATTAATTAATACAGAGCTATCAGACCATTCAGGTAAAACCAGTAGCACATAATCACTAAAACATTATATAGTAAAAAAAAAAAAAAAAACACACTAAAAATATCCAAGAAAAAAATTAAACATTGACACACCATAAGCATTTTTTTAGAAATGATCACAATAGGAAAAACAATTTCACAGGCTAAAATTGCTTTTGAATCTGTACATAATAGATATAAACATGAAAAAAGATTATTTTTTGTGGCCAGATTAGCAAAACAAACTCAGGCATTAAATTAAATGACCACAATCTGTGCATATCAAACATTTTTGCGTGCCGCACACTAGCTTCACATATACTTTTCTACAATATAAACAAATACATTTAAATAAAACTAAATATAGTGTTGAAAGACTGCACATGGTCAACAAATGTGATAACAAAGCATGCAGTACACTCCGAATGGTGGATATTCACATGACCAACAACATGCTACTACAAGCACAGCCGAGAGCCGGGCTAATGGCTATAAAGCCAAGTCCTACTATTATTATTATATTAATGAAAGGGGGAAATACAAGGAGAGGAGCACACAAAAGGGTAAGGGAAAGAAAGCGTAGTATGGGCTGGGAATTTTGTTTCCTTCTTCAAGAAGAGTAGAAATGGAAAGGTAGCATGAGAAAATGGGTTTTTGGATGGCAGCAGCAGTAAATAAAGCACAAAAGACCAACAGAGTAGGTGCTGACCCAATGGGGTGTGGAGAACAAAGGAGCATTGTACATAGACAGGGAGAACAACTGGACAAGCTAGGACAACATATTGGGAAGAGAACTGACACACAAGGGCTGGGAACACTATGATGATCACTATAGGATCAGGTGACCGCTGAATGCCATGCTGCAAAATGCTATAAATAATCTGAGGTCAGTAGTTTGACTTCCGTAATGGCTGGATTTTGCCACTGTCAGCCTGCTATAAATCAGACAACTGCATAACTCTTGACAGTCACATGAGGACAAGCTACAGGCTACCAGTACAGGTGCCCAGCTGCCACTCCACTGAGACCGTCTCCAGGTCTTCCACCTCCTGATGGGTGACATACTAGGACTCCACCCCCCCCCAAGTGATTCACCTGATGGGAAGCTTGCACCCCCACTGGACAAAGACCATCAGAAGACAATGATGAACCCTCCAGGTCATCCCGTTCTGGGTGACCTCCATTACCCTGCCTAGGAGCCTGAAGGTGGTGGCAAGGCAGGTACATGGAGTGGTGGCTACTGCCACACCACAACACTTCCACTGCCATGGCTACCACAGCATAAAATATGAATGTAAATGGAAAAAACATAACAGAGGATATATTTTTAAACAGAAATAAAGAGAAAATATGCTGTTCAAGTATGTACAAGCAAAACAAAAGCAATGTAGAGGTCTGATACAAATATACTACAGTAGTGAGGTGCATATCATTTGATCTAGAGACAGAATATTACCACATAATTCCAAAATGAATACAAAAGACACAAACTCAGTGGTAATAACATACCATGACATAAGACAGCCACCAGTAGGCGTCACCTGACAGACTGCCAAATACATGTCTGTGGTATGTCAGATGTAACTGGTACACAGAAGGCTGGTGTAATGGCTAGTATAGAATTGAAAGAACTGAAGCATCGCAGACTGACCAGGGCACTGTGTATTAATAGCAAGAGACAGCCATGGACATGGCACTGAATGAAGCTAACCAGTCAGGTCTAAGTAGAAAACGATACCTGGGATGGTGGTGAAAGGTGCAGTGTCAGCCCACTCTGCATCACCTGACCTTTAATGATATTCCCTGACAGCAGAAGAGCTGAACCTGCAGTAATAAATCATGTGGAACAAAGCAAAGCTGTAAGCAATAATTAAAATTTATAAGCAGTGCAAACAACCACAGTGAAGCAGATGACCAAGAGATATGCAGTTATATCAAGTCCAGTTATGTACCTAAAGATTGGGACAGTCATGTTAGCTGTCTTTTCTACTTCAACAGGTGCTAGAATCCATGAACCCCAAGATCTGCATGTAACTGAACAAGAATACCTATCTGTATGTAAAGCAACCACCACTCACTACTTAATCTGTAGATCTCTGATCCCTCTCAATAAACCTCTTCCCATTGCCTGAGAAGGACATGCTAACACTTCTTTAGGACGCTGACACACTGCTGGTGGTGCTAACCACACGTAGTAATGCCAACAGCAACATTCACCACATTGGCAAGACAGTGCCAGGCATTCACCTTGTATTGGGACCCTGAGCAGGTACTCTCAATGGCACTGATGCAGGACGTACAATTTCAGTTCTTTTCCTAAATCGTTCTCAGACCCTTCAGAGGCCATGGTCACTTGAGTCTGCTACCATCTTGGCAGTAACTAGTCATGTTGATGGATGCTGATCAGCATCACATGATACCTGCAGCAAGCAGCATGGCTTGACATAGCTCACTGCCACCAGATAGTCATGACAACAACCTTGCTGTTGGGTAGGGGGTACCCAGACACAAGATAGCCTGCACACACCATGTTGAGTGTGCATAGTTGTGGCACAACATCCCTTGGGGCTATAAGTATTAAAAAGCCCTCAGGCCTAGTCCTGTGAAACCAATGGACCTGCCCATGCATGTATGCATGTGCACAGGCAGGCTTAGGCCTCATTATGCAGTATAGGGCTGGTACGCTGCACATTGAAATGTGCAATACATGGGCAATTTAACCCCCTTTGCCTCACTAGCATAACTGCCACCCTGAGCTCTGAAATCACACAATATCAAACAAACCATTACCATTGTAGTGCTCATCATTCTGTTAAATTTCAGAAAAGAGAGTAGATCACAAAGACCATTTTCCAAGAAAAACTGTTCCGTTTAAAATCTGCTGTGGTGAGGGTGTACAGGATAGTGGCAGATGGCTGGGCAAGTGACTAGATAAACTGTAAAAATATTATTTTTTTTTTGGGGGGGGGGGGTGTTACCACACCACTACCAGCTGACAGGGGAATAAGGAGCAGAGTGAGGGAGACTGCAATGACAAAGACAGGGTACAGTTGCTGGCAGACAGCAGCAGCCTACCAAATATATGGCTGTGGTCTATGCAAGGTGGACTGTATTACCTCATAGTGAGCTGCAAAGACTGAGTTATAATGCATAAATTCTGCATCCGTGGAACTTGTACACAATAGGATGGGATTACCCCGTATAAATGCGATACAGGATGGAGGCAAATGTGGAGTACACAATGGCTGTCTTTTCTTGGACACAGGTATGTATAGGCTGACAGACGGGCATGTCAACACAGGCTGTCTTATGCTGGACTGCTGTGGGCAAGTGTTGGATGATAAAGTGCCAAGCCTAGCACACTGTGCTATGGTGGCACAACTGCTCTGTGGTCCTTGGCAACCACATATGCTTCTCCACATGCAGCATAATATTGTGGGACTAGTGTAGTGTTCAAGAGGCAAATGCCTGCATTAAATGTCCAACATGGTCTCCGACAGTCAGTGGAAGGTCCTTATAAAAGGAAGTATAGTCGATGCTAAACATCCTTCATGTCCACTGGGATCAGCATTCCACGACACTCCATGGCAGAACTGCACATTTCTACAACCTCATGTATGGTGTCTGCCAACATGATATTGTTCAGCTGTGTCCCTGTTTTGGAGGTTATAGTAGGTTAGGTGTGGTCACATCCCTCTGAGATGTCGAGTATTAAACTACAAGCATGGTCATGAGCACTGGCTGCAATACCTGCTGAATGATGCACAGCAACGGTTAACCCACTCCATAAGGGGAGAGCCAACACGGACCCTGGGAACTATCACCCCATTAGCCTGACGAGCCTGGTCTGCAAGGCCATGGAACTTATAAACAAAGAAATTGATAATCTCCAAACTCTGGACCCCACCCAGTTCGGGTTTGTAAAAAGCAGATCATGTCTCCTAAACCTGATAAACTTCTTTGAAGCAGTCACCAAAGCCGCGGACGAGGGTAAGGTGGTTCACACAGCCTATCTAGATCTTGCCAAGGCTTTTGACACCATCCCCCACTCTGGAATTATAGATAAACTCACTAAACTAGGTATAAATCCCTATGTCACAAGATGGGTTGCCAACTAGCTCACTGACAGAACCCACACTGTGAAAGTAGCAGACTCCAAATCCGACTTCATACCAGTGACAAGGGGAGTAACACAGGGTTCGGTCCTGGGTCCTCTCCTGTTTGCTATTTACTTCTCTGAAGTACAGGCTAACACAGAAGGTCTTTGGCTAATGAAGTTTGCAGAGGACTGCAAATTAGGAGCCATAATCGAAACTACCAACGATGTGGACATCCTACAAAAGGGCCTCACTGAGACAGATGCCTGGTGTCAAAGCCATGGCCTCAAGCTCAATGCCAAAAAGTGCATTGTCATCCCCTTTGGTAAAACCTCTGTATCCATGAACTATAACATAGGCAGTAGTATACTTAACACCGAAAGTGTGGTAAGAGACCTTGGGATACAGGTGGACAGTAGTCTCTCCTTTGATAATCACATTGCCACAGTAGTCAGGAAATCCTTCTACATGGCACACCTCATCACAAAAGGTTTCTCATCCAGGAAAAGAGGTCATTGTTCTCATCACTCATTAGTCCCATTATAGAGTACAACACCCCTTTTGGTATGTACCTTACAAGACATCTACAACAACTGGAAAGGCTGCAGAAATACCTCACAAAGGGGATTACCGGCCTCAAACAGATGCCCTACGCAGACAGTCTCAAAAAACTCCAGCTTTACTCAGTCGCATATTGCCTTCTCAGAGGTGATCTCTGCCTAACATACAAAGCTAGATCAAACCCAGAGCTATTGAACATGCTCCACTTAAAGAAATCCCAATACCTCTGAGCTACATACTCTAGGGACCTAAACCTTGTCACCACAATAAACAGAACATGCCGGAGGGATAGATTCCTGTCCCAGAGACTTCCCATACTCTGGAATAAACTACCTATCTATATCAAACAAAGATCCTCATTAGCACTCTTCAAGAAAAATCTTAATGACTGGATGGGAAATAGGAAATTCACCCCAGGGATCACTTCTGTGGCTCTGTTCGACAGTGGCACAGGAAAATTATTTTCTTGGGTGGCAAAAAAGCCAGGGTACCTTTTTGGCTGGGCTTGTATAGGCCCCAGAGCCGGTAGATACTAGCCTAGTATCTACTTATGAACCTATTATATTGGATGAAAGATCATCACTCCAAATGTCTGTGTACTCACTTCCTTTGTAACACAATCAATTGCTTGTATGAGGGTTGTGGGGGCACCACAGTCTATTCCAGCAGAGTCTGGGTACAAGGCACTGAAGCCCATTATGGACATGTTACTGTTCTATCGTAGAATGCAGGCTCTTACACAAACTACAAGCAAACCTAAGTGCAATTTGCAGAATTCCAATTCACCTACTGCATGTGAGGGACATAAAACCAGGGCACCCTTAAACCTACGAAGACTGCACAGAAGGCATACCAGCCAGGAATCAAACTGGAAAACCTCTTGCTAGAGATGGCAACTCTACTTTCCATGTTATCTGCTTAAACATTTAAGGTTTAGCGTGCTTTAAATTTAACATGCTCCAATGTTTTGTTTTTTCTCTCTCTATTTTAACTAATTGTTGTTTTTTTTTTATTTACTATATATGTGTGCTGTGTTGCATTTTTAACATACTGTGCAACACCTTCACTAATTTTATATATATATATATATATATATATATATATATATATATATATATATATATATATGTATATGTATAGACACACACACACACACACACACACACACACACACACACACACACACACACACACAGCAATATTTAAGTTGGGCTGCATAAACCCAGGGATATCACATACTGTAGTCAGGGACAACCATCATTAACAATTTAAAAATTGCTTGAAAGAGGATAATTTACGTTGCCTGGTACCAATTCAAGAAGTCATGTTCACCATTGTATTTAAACTGCACTTTTCCCCCTCTCTGGTACTGAATCAAGAAGCCATGCTCACCATTTTATTTAAACTGAATATTTTCTATACTGCCTCACTAACATAAATGTTAGCAGTCCACTGCACAGCTCTGTCCCAGAGGCTCACTTACTCATAAGATTTACTGTCCAAGCAATACATAGTTCAGTGACCCACTGTATCATGCAGTTTTGTGCCAGATGCTTCTTTAAGCACAAGAACTTTGTGGCTGTTGAAAATACTGGAGGGTTTCTATAATATCAAAACTGCAGAATTGTTAGCACATTACAACCTCTGGGGAGGGGAATTCTACAGTGGTGCCTTTTTAAGTTCGCCATAATGTTATTGAATTCCTGTTACAAGCAGATTGCTTTTGAGGAGTTCTGTATGCTTAACATACAAATGATATTTTGTCTCAAAGACAACACAAAAGTAACAAGGCCCTAATTCCACCTACACCATTCTAATTACTTGCATACTAATTAACAGCAAAAATGTAAGCAATCCTATCAATACGTATGCTACCATAAACAATTAATAGAGCAAGTATATCGGTTAATACTTTAACAACATTCCAAAGATGCCCATTTTACCTATCCTAATCTCACATAAGACAAAAGTTTTAAATGTACAGGACTACACAGAGGATATTGTACATGTACGCATACTTACTACCTTAAACGAACAAGCACTAGTAGTGTTTCCAATCACCATTCAACCTAATCTTTCTCAGCCAATAACTACACACTTCTATTAACAGAACTGTTGCCAATGTACATCTTTTGTCTTTCTCCCAGTAAAGCCCCTAACAGTTTCCCAAACTCTCATCATGAGCTCCTTAACCCCCACCAAAAAGTGTGCTTGAGCCTCCTTTAGCTATCCAATATTATGTGCATATTGTACTACAACCCACACAGAAGTGCACACATTTGACATATCCAATATCTGGCTTAGGATAGTATTTTACTACTGATTTGCAATAGAAAAAGTGAAAAACACTGAGTGTAGCTCTTCTACATAAACCGACATGAACACCAAGGTGAACAATACAGAAATATTCTGAGCAAGTACTATATTCCCACTCGAAATGAAGCAGCAGCAAAAAGTAACATGCCAGAAGACAGCAAGACAATAAAATGAATTGCATATCTCCATACAGTGTGTGCTTCCCTTCGAAAGTCATTACCAGAAAAAAACAAGATTGCACCTGGACACCAAGGTACAGACTGCACCCAAAGCTGCCCTTATGTGCATTTGCTCAGTCATTCAATAACCAGGTATCTGGCCCACTCAAATGAGTCATTTGTGTGATAACCAGGTAACTGTCCTGCTCAAAGGAACCAATCATTTGATAAATAGGTAGATGGCATGCTCCAAGTATCCTTTTCAGTGACAAAACTTGCCAGAATCAGGATTATAAATAATTCTGAGTTTAGTATATGTAGTTATACACCCGTTGTAATGTTATATCCATGTTATCTGACTTTAATCCTCTTCAAACCAATGGGTTATTAGATCCAACGGGAACCTAACCCAGCACTGATTGGAAGCTTTTTAGAATCAGAGCTCTGATTCTTCCCCTACCCATAATTCCCTATGCTGTATCACAAATCCTCAGTTGAGTTTGCTCCACCAATCTGAAAATAAATAAGAAAATTAGATAGGGAAAACCTGTTCCAACATAATGACTATAACCTTGGTGAGGTTAGATGTTAATGGGAATAACTGCAGTATCATGTCACTGTGCTCAGACAAGGAGCATCACCCAATCATTTCAAAGGCATAGGTGAAAATCTGGAAGGAGGTAGGAAGGGTGGAAGCTTGAAGTGGGTGAAAATCAGACAACATGGATATAACATTATGGCAAGTACATAACTTTCATATCCAATGCTGTCTACTTTTGTCTGTTTCAAACATACAGGACAGAATCTGACACTGTCAAACTGGGAGGTACCATGGACGGACATTCCTGAATATTGTAGAACTAAGAGAGGAACGTGACCTGGATTGAGTGCCCAGCTTATAGTGAAACACAAATGTGTGTACCATTGCCCAAGTGGCTGCAGCACAGATCTCATCAATAGATAATCTTCTGTTAAAGGCTGTGGAAGAAGAGAGACTGCTATGGTTGAATGTACCTTTGTTTTTTTGTGGTAAAAGTTAGTTCTTTTTATGATACATGAAGAAAATACAATCAGAAAGCCATCTGGACAAAGTTACATTGGAAACCAGTTTGCTTTGGCAAAGGAAACAACTGGTCATCCTTTTTGAAACCTTTTGTTCTGTGGATATGGAATCCGAGTTGTTTATGAATATCTAACTTGTGAATAAGGTATTCTTTGAGTACTTTAGAAAGAAAACAGGTAGATATTTAGACTGGTTAAGGGAAAGGGAGTTTGGAAGAAATAGCTTCTAGTTCTGAAATCCATCTGACAGAAGTTACTGTGACCAAGAAGACGGTTTTCCATGTAAGGAACTTTAGATCTACAGTGGAAGCAGGTTCAAAGGAAGGATGGGTTAAAGCTTATAACAGGACAGTAATGTCCCATGCAGGAGCTAGATCTCTAATAGAAGGTCTTAGTAGAAATGTGCCCTTAAGGAAGGCTTTTAATATTTTAAGAAATGCTATTGACATGCCATTGCATCATATGTAGAAATTGGATATTGCAGCCAATTGTACCTTAATAGTTGCAAACTGGGACCCTTGTCAAAGAGATCAGACAGAAATTCAAGAATAGAATGAACTGGTGCTGAAAATGGGTCCAGACATTTGCAGTAGGCCCAGAGTGAGAATCTATCCCATTTACTACTGTAAATCTTCCTAGTTGATGGCTTCTATGAAGCAGAGAACATATTGATTACTGTTGGGGAATCTTTGGCATCTCTGGCCAAGGTTAAAATTGGAGGAACCATGTGGTTAATTTCATGAATTTCTGATCCAGAAGAGGCAGTCTGAACGGGTGAATTGTTAGATCTGCATATTGATCCAACATTCATGGAGAATGTAGAAGAGGCCAAACGTAGGTAGGGCAACCATGTCTCTGTCTGTCTGGGCCATAATGGAGCAATGAGGATCACCCTGACCTTGCATTACCTTGTTGTCTGTATGATTTTTTTCATTAGTGGTAAAGGAGGAAAGGCATACAGAGATCTGAAGACCACATGTGGACTGGAGCGTCCCTCTTTGACATTCCCTCTAGGGACATCAGAACGGAGTACCTGCTGCATTTGTTGTTCAAATAGGAGGCAGAGGTAACATCAAGACTGGCCCTAGCAGCTGAAAATTGCTCGTGTCACTGAAGGATTGAGGGACCACTCGAGGCATTAGTAATGTCCTGCTCAGTTTGTCCACTACTACAATGGAGTACCCAGGGATGTGTATTGCTATCAGGAAGCAGTGTGAAGACATTGCCAACTGCCAAACCCTCCATGCCTCCTAAGATCCGTCTCATCCGTGTCTGCTGATGTACCATACCACAGGCATGTTGTCAGACTGTACAGAGATCACATCATTGGAGAAGTGGTCCTGAAATGCCTGCAATGCTAGGATCACCCCTCTGATCTCCAATACACTGATGTGAAGATAAGTCTCTAATGACAATCATGTGCCTTGGACCATTCTTCCTTAACCCCCCCCAGGGATGTGTCCATGGTCACTGTTGCAAGAGATTAATCCATCTGGAAGGGACATGCCCTAGTCATAGATGAGGAGGTTATCCACCAAACAGTGTGTTTTTTGCAGACATGCGTATTTCAAATTTGCAAATGTAGAGGATGAATGGACTGAGACCACTGTACTGCCAGAAGTAACCTGGATACTAGTGGAAAGGCATGCAGGAACATTCCTGTCCAAAGAAAAAGCATCTGCTTTCCAGGCCTTCTCGCGTGGAGTCTTGGAACAGAATTCTGCCAACTGACAGTTCAGACAGGATGCAAATAGGTCTACTTGAGGAACTCCCCACAGATGGATCACATCTTAGAAGACATTCAGGTATTGTTTCCACTTGTGAGGGTCTACCCTGGTCCTGCTCAGCTTGTCTGCTACACAGTTTTGCTTTGATGGAATGTAGGTTAATGAGATTTTTGTTTTCTATCCAGCCACAAACATTTTCCACCTCTTGCTTTGGCAGCTACACCCTTTACTAGTTACACTGTAGGATACCAAAACTTCATCCAAACCATAATCATTAAACATAAGAAATTAAATGTATTTTTTCTGTTGTGAACATTGCCAAGATTTGTAAAATTATGAAGTCCACAACCCCATGGTCTTTCTTTTTTTAAAAGTGGATTACCATGTATCACCCTTCACGTGTCCCGCCAGTTAGCTGCTGGCATAGCAAGAAAGGGAGCCTGCAGATGCCAGTGCTACCTACATAAAATACGTTTTTGTAACTGACAAACATTATTTTGTATTACACATTTTTCGTATTCTGTTTTCACTAACAAGTCGTGGCGCAAAAACAGCAAGTGTCCCCATTCTATAAGCCTGCAGTTCAAAGTCAAATAAATAAAAAAAACTAGGCGAGACACTGAGTGTTGCAACAGCATCTTTTGCACAACACATGAATTATTTAATGGTAACTAACTATAGCAAACCATTATTTAACAGTATGTTCAATTTTGAGTTTGTTTTATCCTGCGCATAGTGGAAGTTTATGTTAATAAATAAAACCATCTCAATTCAGTGGCTCTGGGAGAGGGAATCCCTCTGACGTTGCTCCTTGGATACCAAACAAACAGCAAAGACAACACCTAATATGGTTATCTGCGTCACAGGAACTCCAGCTGAAAAGGCGGGGCAAGTTAGCATACTTTATTGCTGCAGACTTTAGACCCAGTTTGTTCTAACGGATTCGGTTCGCAAGCCAGCGCTGGTACAGCACAGTCCGGTCACAAGAGGGGTCCCGGGCTCTGCGTCACTACTCAGGTTGAGATGAATGGAGCTCGCACTGCGGGTTTCCTGGAGCATCAGTTTGCTGAATAAATGTCAGTCTTCTTCAATGAGCGTGTGACGTCAACACGAAGGGAATCTCCTATATAAACGTTCTGTAGCCCAGCCTTTCATTCATAATCTTTTACAGACAACTACAGAGAGGATTTACTTTCACGGTTTGTATGCATGCCGGAAATAGTGTTGTGCCGCAGCAGTTACTCCTGTCAGTTTTGCCAGACTACTTGTATCAGAGGAAGCTACAAAACGGACCAAAATACAGAAAGCGCAGGTTATTGCATTTTGTAGAAACGCTCGGCGCATCTTTTTGTTGTAAGACTTTTGCATAAATAAAAAGGTATTTACAACCTGCAGGTTCATTCAACACATCGGTGGGTTTTGGTCAGCTGGAAAACAGAGCAAATGAATGGGATGCACAGACTATAATTAACAGATATACTGACGGTATACGTGTACCTGGTTGCTACTTACTACATGATGTAACTGCTGTGCTTTCAACTCTTCTTCGGGTCACTATAACCTAACTGTCACGGGCATCAAATACCATAAACCAAACCATAAGTAGTTCAGTGGCTACAACGGCTGTTCAGTTTGCAAGCGCGGTTAAATGACGGATCGGTTCTAAATAAAGTGCAAAAAGTACTGTTGGCATATGATTTAGCATCACAAGGAATTCTACAAGAAACTACTCATTCCTTTATTTCCGAAGAGAGCATCGTAGTAAGCATTTCCAACAGTAATCGACTTCCATTCAAAGTCGGATTTTGAGTGTCCGGCACCGGATTTTGACTTCTTCTCTATTCTGAGATGTATCATGGGTTTCCTGGAGGTGCTGGAGACTACGACACAGCGTCCCGGTGCAGCTCGTCCCCATCAGGTGAATACCTTTCTTCCGTGGACTCCTTTGGCAGCCCTACCACCAGTTTGGCACCTCAAGTAAGTAATTAAGCATGTAAACTGTAGTCCAGAGTTAGATCAGTAATTAGACATTACTTCAATCCACATTAACCAAATAAGAACTAACTGGACACGGTGTGATTGTACTTCACACGGGCTCTACCAAGTCACAAGTAGCCGGGAGGCACACAAGTTGAGGCTCTACCTATTCTATCGATATATTGGAAGAGCTACAGTGCTTGAAGACATAGTTTGGAAAGCATTCCCATCACAACATGGTCTGACGTGTAATTACACTTCGATGAGAGTCTGTTCGTTGTTTTACAAGGTGCAGTTTTCTGAATAAACTTTTTTCAAACGGGTAGTTTGAATCTAGATTACTGACAAGACCGGCAGGAAAGGATAATTTTCCGGGGGGGGGGGGGGGCAAAACTATTAATGAGGGAGTGTGGCACAGATTACTAAGGGTAGACAAGGCAGGCTTAAATAAGGTGCCAGGATTAGTAAACTTAACTACTTGTTCCCCCAACTGCCACTTTTAAAATACTCACACACGATGTGTACATTATGGGGTTTAGCGACCCCATTACACTTTAATATACATATGGAGATTACTTCTCAATCGCGCACAAAACAGCGCTCATCCAAATCCAATGACTGATCATTTCCACAACTACCTCAAAAACATGCAAAGTGCTTCTGCACTTATTGCAAAATCCCTACAAAAAAACTAAACGTGCGTGGTTAAATACAACAAAGTTGTAAAATACTGCATTTGCGTAGGGGGCCACAAGATAAACACAATAAATAAAGTTCTAAAATATTTAATTCAAGAATTTTCTTGACAAATCATAACTGTCAAAATGTATGCTTATATACAGCGATACAGCATGTATGCAAGAAGGAATCGCTTACCCGTAAGAAGAAACAGCAGTTCTACTCGGTCAATCGCTACTTGGGAAACCTGCCAAACAGTTACTAACAAACATCCGACCAACCTGCTGAAACAATTTGCATAAGATAAGTCCCGGTGCGGTGCTTTACCGCCTACATGTACCAAAGAAGCTGAACTTTAATTAGACTGTGGACAGGTCTACTACCACCTTCGCTTCAATATTTATATCTTAAATTATTTGGAAAATACACCACATATAAAAATGTCGAGCTTTTACAGGCGAGCAAAGATTACTATTCACACTGCGAACTCTCTGCGTAACGACTGACGTATCGGAATACTACGCACAGCGTAACTTCTCATGTTTCGCACTGTGACTCGTTTCCTTTTGTTTTATTGGCCTGTTGCTAAGAGACCAAGATTCGCTGTTTGGTGAAATAATCGCTAAGCACAACACAGGCTCGCTCAGCTTTGTTTGTCCACATAGTAGCAACTTCAAGCAAGGATAGTCTGTTAACTGAAAATGTATCATAGCAGACAAATCTGTTGTCACAGTTACCAATTCCGAAGTCTGCGTTAGTTTCTGAAGTTATATATTTTGCTTTTGATCGTCTTTTTCACAAATGACATCTGTATATTGTATTTGATAGTAGCAGGTTTCAGGGGTACGGGTAGACCCCAACACAGAAATTGAAATGTTAATAGATTTAAGGAAGTATTGGAATTGTTTTTGATATATGTGCTCAAACATTACCTTAAGAATGAGAATTATCTTTTGCGTTTTAGTTCTCAACCTCTTAGCTCAAGAGACAGAGACAAAGCCACACAATGACAAAGTCCCCAAAACAGCCTAAACAGGAGTGCGTTTTTAAATATGAAAACTGCTAGATTAACATGTTTTGCATTAGTAAGCGTTTTCAGAACGACATCAAGGTTATAATTTAATGTAACTTGGGGAATGGAATGTTCAGCTACATAATGTATACATCTCAACTGTACAGATTTTCGCAGAACATCCAGATTTGTGCTACATATTTTTGTTGTTTCTCATAAAATTGGTGATTTTCTGTCAAATCACTGAGGAGTGAAGTTGCTAAATGATATACATTTGAGTTTCAGCCTAAATATCATTCAGAAAATACAGGCAAACAACTTGTTATTGTGGCAACGTTTAAAATTTTGTAAGAGCAATATTTAAAATTGTCCCTATTTTTAGAGGCCTGTGTCCCCGCATTATTTCAGGCTTTGTTCAGACTTTTTGTGCAAACAGGTTGAGAGCTAATTTGCCAGAAAAAAAATAAGGAACAACCCTAACATGAGGCAAAATAGGAGGTACTGAATGAAATCGGGGACCCTATATAATATACTTTCAAATAAGCTTACTGGACCAGTAACTATAGCTGGAATTATATGCATCACTCTCAGCAGTTAGTGATATATTTGTTCCAACTCCGCCATAGTAGGGATACTACACTAACTTGATTTTGTTTTGTTTTTTTTTTTAGCTGAAAGTCTTTCTCACACAATGCCCCATTTGATCTCACAGCATGATACGTTATATTTCACTCTTTCTTTCTCTGACGAAAATAGCGGAAAAATGGATCGTACGTAAGTAGCGGCAAGAATGCGGGTGCCAGTATGCAGATGCCGCTGTAACACATTCGTTAATATTTTTTTTACCAGTTGAAAGGGGCAAACAGGGATTGTTTCATGAATATTAAGTATGAAAAGCTAATATTGTTATTGACTGATCGTAAACCTCAGTAATTTAGCTGAGGGGGGAAAACGAAGGACTGGGCAAATAATGCGTCAAAATCAAGCACGTTAGAAGTTAATAGAACTTGTTTTGCATCCACATACATTTTCAACATCAGGATCCTTGGTGGTTTACCGCAAAATCGAAGGTACTACATCGCAACCACATTTCCGCAATGCCATTAGGGTTACCACCTGTCCCACTTTGCGAGGGACTCTGCTCTTTGGGCAGTTTTGTCCTGCAAAAAAATGTAAAAATGGCAAATGTCCTGAGATTTTAGGGCAAAATTTATTTCCTATATTTATGTAATAGTTGCATAAAACAGTTATTCAGCATCTGAAACACCTAAATGTTATAAGAAACAGAATAAGCAACTAAAATGCTACAAGAATAAGCTTTTAGGCAAAAAAGTGAAGTTCTGTCCTTTATACTGGCCGTGGGTATGTTCTGGCTCGCAAAATCTGACGTTTGTACCAAAAATGTCCCACTTTGGGCATGTGAAAAGGTGGCAACCCTATGCCATAATTTGTTATGTTTGTGCGAAAACACCTATGTTTACCTTGAAAGGGGTGTGTAAATAAGTGTTACTGTGTCACAGTGGGTATGGGGCGACAAGAGGAATAATGTTAACATTTTGTACTCATCCCTTGTGGCTTCATGTCTTCTGTGAACTCCACAGTGGCACCCACCTTTAGGAATCCTGCATTCCGGATTACGGATCATAACTCATTGGAGTGCACGGGATTGGATGTATACTTCCAGTTAAGGAAAAAAGTGTTTCACTGTTTTTAAAGCCAGTAAAGCACTTAGTAAGTTCGGTTTCATAGACGGCGACTAAAATATCATTACAGAAAAAAGTCGGTGAGTAATTTCTGTAAACCTCCCCAAAGAGAACTCAGATTTAAGAGTGAATTAACGTACCTTCTGAGAGACCAGACTGTAACAGGATGTGTGACAGCTGATCAGATACCTGCAAAAGGAGCTTTCAAAGTAAGTGAGTCACTCTATCTGAATGAGCCATGTTCCCCGCTCTTTGTGTTGTTGGAAACGTGGTGACTTTCAGGATTTGTAACATTAAGGACTGAGAAGCAGTAGTCGGGTGTGTAGTTCGGGAAAGGATGCTACCAGGGAAGAGGAATTTTTCCGTTATTCCTCTTCCTGTGTGCAAAGCAATCTGAAACAATACTACTTACCACTACACACCCCTTGTTAGGTTTACAGACATGGTTTCTTGAAAACTTTACAAATTCTGGGGCTTCGGAAATATGGTTGCGATAATACGTAAGTACCGAAAGATTTTGTTAGCATTTAAGCCGATAGATTTATTAACGGCCCGTTGTAACGAGTGATAACGGAAAGCGCAGTCGCATTAAAGAATGAAGATGTCAGTGCTGCCTACATCACTACCAGCACCAATATCAATTAACTTAAAAAATAATATAATGTCAACATGCATTGGGACTGGACAAAAATAGGAGGCAAATCCCTGGCATTAAAAGTTACTAGAACAATAGGTTTTGCATCAACGCAATTTTGTAAACTTTGAAGTTCTAATGTCTTTGACTTGGACTAATTGTAATTTTCAGTGGTTAACTACAAAATCAGGCATTTTGTGATGGTTATTACAAAAATGAGACAAAATCAAAGTCTCTGCAAAATAGCACAGCCATAGAAATGTTTTATGTAAGCGTTTCAAGTGCAGAATCGCTTAGCATTGGCTACTGATTGTTTTTCTTTCTTAACTTGTTTGCTGGGGTTTTGTCTGACCTGACTAAGATAAGGTTGAGTAATGCTGGTCAGTAGCTGTCAAACTTCACTAATGCCTAACGTTCTAAGCAGTTGACAAACACACTACTGCGGTCCAGTCTTTTCCATTATCGCTGATTAGCGTTGGGTAGTGATATATTTTTTATGTGCATGCTGGGGGTTTGTCTGATGCTAATTTTCATAAAATGCTGCTTGTGGTAAGTAGCACATCGCTGTCAGGTTGCTCTACTGCCATAACACTGTCTGCAAACCAACTACCGTGGTCCACTGTTCTCTCTTATCACCCTTTCTCTTAAAGTGTTAAACCCAAGTTGCTTCACAGAGAAGAAAAATGCAAATATACTTGAGTTATTATAAATTTACACCTTCCACTTGTAGTGCTGAATGCAAAGGTCTATGTTAGGATTAAGTCATATACTCCTATTCCTTTTTAAGTAAAGTGATATGTGGGGCTGGAGGCAATAATGGAGAACATTGGACCCCAGTAGCTTATCTCCATAGGTGTCCAGTGGTATAATGATAGCAACGTTTGACAGTTATTGTAGCATTAGTATAGCTTTGGCAGATTGAAGGATTGCTGGTTTCCTGGCAAAAGTCAGTGCTCAGTTCATTATCAAGGAGCCATGTAACTGAGTTGAAATAGTTAAACATAAATGAAGCATTCTTTTTAAATCTCCCCATCTCCTATTTATCCTCAATGCCAGCAAACCGGTTCATTTACTGATCAAGTCATTCTCACAGCTACATTCAGTCTCACATCCAGTCAGGCTTACTTGTGCTCTACCAATGGCTCTTAAACCATAAACTGCTTCTCAATCCCTCCAAGACCAAAAGTATGCTTTTATGGAACTCTATCCTTGACTTACAGACCCATACCACAGAAAAGGCCTCCAGCTTCAAATTAAATTATGACTTGATCAGTTTTTAAACATCTATTTCCATGTAAACAGAATGAGAGCAAAATAAATTTTCTCCTCTTCTGGGTCAAAAAGCTATCCCCTTTCTATCTCCACCAGCCAGAGCAGCCATCATTAAAGGAGTTCTCCTCCTTCAACTAGAATATGGACTACCTGTTTTTGCATCCACTTTCAAGAAAAAAACACCACCACATACACTAATCTCCAACTGCAACACATCACACTAAAAATGCCAAATGTCTATCCATAAAACAAAAAATATAACCTACGGTTAGGATACAACTAATACAAACTACCCAAGCCCCACACATTTACTCCCTTGCAGCTAAATATTATGAAAACACCTCCTCCTCCTACAACCCGAAACACTACTCAGAAGTCACACCAACTCTCATTACCCCTAGAACCAAACTCCACAACACTGCACATGCTGTGTTACACCCACTCTCATTACCCCTACAACCAAACTCAACAGCACTGCACATGCTCTCTCCTCTCTTGAACCTACTCTTTAGCAAGCTCTCCTCACTGACCAAAAGGAAATCAATACTCACAACAAATTCAGAATGTAAATGAAAAATCACCTCTTTATCTAAGCCAAACACTATCCCTGTCTCTTTTTCCACTTCTCTTCTCATAGAATTACTGAAGGTTGACCCATTTAAGAAAGTAGTGTATATGTAGTGCATGGAGTTCTGTGATTATGCTCCAGTGTTAGGAAAACAGCAACCTAAGTTGATCACTACTCTAGTGACATACGTGATATTAACTTGTATTAGGCATTAAGTGCTTTACTGGCTTTCAAAGCAAATAAAACAGTTTACATTTTTTTTCTGTAACCAGTAGTACATGAAGCAGATAAAGATCAGTGCACTACAAAGAATTATGATCAGATCTCCAATCATAACCTTTATTTGTTCTTGAAATGCATACCAAGATTTTGCTCTTGAGCTTTGCTCTCGATGTGAATTTCTTGGCATCCATGTGTCAAAGACAAGAGAACACGATTACACTCAGAAACCCAGTCAAAATCCTCTTTAGAGAATGGGCAAATTGTACTTTAAACCCTGATTGGAGAATGAACATTCTTCAGCAGTGTGCTAATGTACAGGAAATGTCTGAAAAACAAGTCCATCACTTTATGGCAACAATATTAAGCTTGGACAGTTAAGAAGCAAATGGCTGTCATTTTTCACACTTGGTAAACAGCACTTTGCTGTGCTTGCTTGCATGTAAGACAGTGTGGGATTGTGCGAGAGAGAGATAGAAGATACCACTGTGCAACAGACAGTTCATCAACATAGGCAGTTATTCATTAGGCATTATTAAATTCTTAATTCTTGACATTATTGACTGACTTCGGTGATATAACTAAAGCAAAACCACAGACAGTAAGGGGGGTGGGGGACAGAGTTGCAATGTTTACATTCTCTGTATTTAATTATTTTTTTAATTCATTTGCATACAAGGAGAAATCTGACAAGAAAATGTGACTGTTAACTGGTGTGTTTGTGTGTGTGTGTGTGTTTGTGTGTTTGTGTGTGTTTGTGTGTTTGTGTGTGTGTGTGTGTGTGTGTGTGTGTGTGTGTGTGTGTGTGTGTGTGTGTGTGTGTGTGTGTGTGTAATACAGAATTGTCTATCTCTTAAATGATTTTGAAAGTGCAACAGAGTGCTCAGCAGGGTGCCTGTTATTGTGGAAATGATGCTTTTCCAGGGGTCATTATTTCCATATCCCCACAGCAGCACACACCATGTTGGTCATTATTGCTTGCACGTTGTATATTACTCTGTGTTTGTTTGCTAGAATGTACATATACAGTGTTTCTTTGTAAATAAATGTAACTGCTCTATTGCTTACATTTCTGCCATTTTTTTTATTTGTAAAATATTCTGCATTTCACCTGGGCTGAGTCTGAAACTGGACAATGTTGATCAGTGTAATAACCCAGCAAATAAATACTTGGCAGAAATAGTCTGAAACTTGAAGTATATGTACCATGTATAACAAACATTATACAAGTAAAGTAGTAGTACTGTCCTACTATTCAGTGAACTGACTGAGTCCTACAAGAAGATTTTCTGTAGGTAAGACTGCAAAAGAAGGGTGCAGGTGTAATCAACATGGAATGCGTTATGCCACTGTTGATTGTAATTAACTTTTATTAAGTATTTACTCCAAGGTACAGATGTTATAAGGAGTGTTGTGAAGAAAGGGAATGGGGAAACTGCATTGGAATAGTTTCTGTAGATATTATTTGATTTTTTTCTGAAGTCTGAGAAGTTAGATGAGTCTCTTATGAATGTGTGAATGGCTCATCAAAGTTTAGGTCCTAGTATAGAGAAGCTGTAGTTCTTCTTTTTTTTTTTTTTTTTTTTTTTTGAGTGAATCTGGAAAGAATGCTGGTTGAGATTGCAGTCCAAGATTATAAATTCTTTAATGGTAAGCCTGCTTGTAATGACAAATGAGTTTTAATTTAGTTGTTTGAAAAACGGGGAGATGAGTATTAGATCTGTTCTTTGCTGTAGAGTGCACCATCTCACCTATTTTAGTACTGAGCAGTGACGATCTAGTCTAGGTGGTAGCGAGATGAGGTGGCATATCTTGATGAAGTATATCTGAGTGATAAGTATTTCTTTACAGATAAAGATGTTGTTATTGGAAGTCCATATTCTAACTGGGGAATGAGTATTCCTTTTCTAATTTCTCACTTTCCATACTCATCTGGCAGAGATGAAATTTTCCATACCCAGAAGAGGGTTTGTTGGATGTTTGCTCATGTTCTGCTGATGTGAAGTTGAAAGTTCATGAGATGTTCCAACAATCCTGACATATTTGAATGAGCACATTATTTTCAATGGTTACTGGTTGTGGTCAAGGATGGATGAGTCTGGTAGAACTGTGAAATGTCTGATGGGTTAAAAAGATCATGACTTTAGTTTTGGTTAGATTGGCTATTAGCTGTCTGGCATGTAATTCTTTGGTTATGGTTATCAGGTCTTTTCAAAACGGTTTTCTGATGTTTTGTGAAAGAAGTTTGACTGTAGATGACTACGTCATCTGTGTAAAGAGTCACTGGAAGTGTGAGGCAGACTTCTGGTAGGCTGCTCTTGTAGCAGGAGAGGAAAAATGGACAGACTGAACCCTAAGGGACTCCTCTGTGAGAGGTGAGAGGTACTTTGGAAGAGATGGACATGGTTATTTGTACAGAGTCGATACAGTTTGGCAAGAAGTTGTTGAAGTGGCAGGCTTTATTGGTGATTCCATGGGTTAAGGTATTTGTTTGGAGAAGATTGTGGAGGTTTTATAACTTTTTGATGCATCTCACATCTCTAGAGTTCTGAAGAATGTCTCTGCTGAGGGAGTCTTTCACATTCATTCATAAACTAGATGTGCATTCAGTAATCATAACTTTCTTTTACTGACTTCCTGAATTACATAATAGTAGGACTGTAAAATGCAAATTGTATTTACAATAAGCACATCAGCTAATGATGCATATCAATAAATTGTGGAACATATTTGTTGCTTGAGGCCTTCAGAAAGATCACTAACAGTCAGTTTTCAGTAAATACACATACAGTTTTATTGAATATAAATTAAAAATGGCTTACTTCATCAAATGATGATAAAGCACAGCATAGCACAGTGAATGTTTCACTTATGGATTTTTAATACATCTTTAAACTTCTACAGGTGTTATTCTTATGTTAGTTATTAGCATCTTCTAATAACCTCTCACCATCTTATTTCAACAATGTTTCACTTTTGTCATAATGAAAGGAGCAGATAAAATGGTACTGACATGGTTACATACAGTCCAGCTGCTTACTATTTCCAGAAATTGTGTCTTACATAAATTACTCAATTGGTTAAAGTTCTGTCACTTCTTTTAAGCAGAGTTCCACTTTTTTGTCCCCAAGTTTCTCTTTAAGGTAAACAAACAGTTCCCTTTATTTACCATCTCATTAGGGAAAACAGAGGGGAAATTCCTTTCTCATTGCTAGCTCAGGATATCCAACTCTTAATTGGAGCTCCTGTGTCCTTACTGAGTTTAATTAGCATAGCATGCTGCATTTATCTAGTACTTAGGAGTTCCTTTTCCTCCTGTTTTAAGCTCAACAGCTCAAATTCAATTAAAACCATCTTGGACCTCATAATTCTCTGCACTTCAAACGTTTCTTATTTCCCCTCAAACTCCACTCCCCACTGAACTTCATTGTTATTTTTTAATCTGGAAGTATCCATGGGAAACGGAGCAGGGAAGACCGCTCCTTTTTGTACTGGCAGCCCAAGATATGTAGCACTTAACAGAAGTTCCTCTACCCTGCACGGGCTTTGATTACTGTGGTAGGCTGCACTTAGTCAGCATTTATTTTTCCTCTTTCTTGGTTAAGCTTACAGTTCAAAGGTCTATTAAATCCAAACTTCATACTCATAACTGTCAATTCAGGACTTTTTTCTGTCCTTACATCTGCGACTCAACTCTCCAAACTCCTGAATGCAGCTCATTGCTGTTCCCTTTTAGCTTGTGAGTATAACACACGACGTTGTTTGATTTCTTCTGTCTTTATTTTCCTGCTATGTGACCGTCAGCCAATCCCTTAACCATGTTTCCAGGGCATATGTGTCCAATTTGATGACCTGCTGAATAAAATAAAATGTAAATCAATAAAATGTCTCTGAATTTAAGTTATATGTTTCGTATACCTTACTGGTTTACATAATGTGGTACTACATTTTTCGTGCACTGCTTTGGTTCTTTAAATTTGGCATAGAAAAAAAAAAGAGTAAAGCATTACTTGGTTTCTTAACCAAACATGCTTTCCAGAGATATCATGACCAATTCCAAGTGTAGTATACAGGTCATTTGGTGAAAGTGGAGCCACCAACATTTGGCCAAAATTGTTCCTGGCTACTCTGTATAGGAATGGATAGTTCATAGATCATCATCTTAGCTAATTCACAACACACATTAAGAATGTAAAGCTTGGTAGCTTTAAGAGCTTCTATCACTTGTTTAAGAACTGAAGAATAAGTTAAACGTATTATAAAACAGACAATAAATCTTCCCACACTTGAGAAACACAAATTGTATGCATGCTGAAGTAGTTTACCTGCTTCTGTGGTTGCCAACAAACTTACCTATTTAACTATAGTGCCGAAATTAATAGGTAAAACTCTTAAGCTTTTGCATTTTGTGGTGCAGTGTGTGCCACTTAGCAGTGATACATTTGGAGAATGATTTTTCTGTTTGGACTGTCACACAGAAAAATCTGATATTGGCATTAACTGTACCAGTTTCTTATATCAGCTACAACATGCAAATCATTTACAACAAGGTTAAGGTTATGCACACCACAATGGACAAATGCCCTTTTGGATAGTTACTTATTTTGAATTGTACATCATATTTTTTCCGACCTTATGGGGCAGACATCACAGAGTCATGTGAGTATTCTAGATTTAATCCAGAATTAAAATTGTGATTAATAGCAGTAACATCTTGATAAGTTAGTAGTAAGAACCGCAGAAATTCTCCATAACACACATTTTATATAAAACCAGTATCTTCAAAATATACACCAATTGACAGTTGATCATAGCCAGACACATCACTTGTATCCTCACTGATGACAAATCAATTTGCACTGTTTGCCAGTGGAACTATTTCTTCACGTAGTCTCATTACACAGTGTTATCAGCTAATTTTCAAGACATGCAGATGTGTAACAGGCATTACCTGCTAACCAGTCCCAAAATTTGCCTCATTATTTCATCACCAGATTCAGTGTAGGATGCATATAAGCTTTGTGAATTTTTCATTTGAATTGCCTTTTTCAAAGTACAAGGTCATGCATCCTTTAGAATAAAATGGTAAATAAATTCTTTCAATTTTTTTTTTTTTGTTAGTTGAATATTTTTTTTTTTTTTCAGGGTTGCACAGTGATAGGTTGTACTAGAAGGAGTTGGTTACAGATTTGGCAATTTTGTTTAGTGGGTTAACTCAGATGTAGGTTTGTGAAGACAGAAGAGGTATAGTGTAGTTGCAATGAATAAACTCAAGGATACACCATGACAAATCATGAAAATAGATGAATAAAATCTTGCTTTATTCCAATAAAAACATAAAGTAGGATAAGCGCTTTCGCGTGCGCAGTGCACGCTTCATCAGATCAATTAAATTATGTTAAAACACTTCTTATATAGTAAACTTTAACCAATTAAAAGTCAAAATTAGTTAGCAACAAATTAAACTGATTAATCAATTAAAACCTTCTTACATCAATCAAACTTCTGAGACTAGAATTAAATTGATTTTACTATGCTTCCTGCATTATTTAGATTCATAATCAATGCTCGTAAAACGAGCCTTTTCTTACTCTAATATTAAGAGCCACTTATAACTTCATTCTATAAGTGCCATCGATTTCATATTCATATGGCATGTTCACTTAAAAACCATGCTAAATATTCAGATTATTTTCAACTCATCTAGACGTGCATTTAAAGCACCAGATCCCATTAATTACAGTTTGTTGAAAAACTTCACTCTGTCGCATAATAGACTATCTCAGTAAGGTCACTTCAATGTGCATGACAAATCTTATATAGTACCATTTGTTGAATCATATCGCCAACACATAAAACATGTTAATATTCTATCGTACATATTCATTAAAAATTTTACAAAGACATATGTCTGAGAATCGCAAGATGTAAATATCAGGTCTTTTCCGATTGTAAATAATGAATCAAGCTAATAGACCAAAATGGTCAAATATCGCTCATTCATACATATCATACCTCTGAGTTCTATGTTATTCATCTCATCTTTCCATATATAATAAGATGAAATTAAAACTAACATCATAAAAAGGGACACAGTGATAGGTTGTACTAGAAGGAGTAGGTTACAGATTTGGCAATTTTGTTTAGTGGGTTAACTCAGATGTAGGTTTGTGAAGACAGAAGAGGTATAGTGTAGTGTGAGCACTAACAGAGTTGTCAGTAGCAACTCTACTATAATCTATGAGATGAGGTGTAGCTCTATACAGCATACCAAATTTTACCTTAGTCTTCTGGACTATACTTTCTATATGTTTGGTCAGATTTGACAGTGTTGTCCATGATGACATCTAATAGTTTGGTGTGCTGTACTTATTCAATTTTAGTGGCATTAATTGGGATTCTAGACAAGTTTAACTTTTGAGATGCTTGTTGGGTAGTAGTAAATAGTTTAGTCTTATTGGGGTTTAGGAGAAGCTGTGATTGTTGGAGCCAAGCCTCTATAGAAAGTAATGCTTCTTGAGAGTCTGTGTTTGCAAATTAATAAGATCCCAAACAGAGCATTACCAATATTGTTTCATCAACAAGCAGTGTTTTTAGTGGTAAGCAATTGTACAGCTTTAGTGTGTGTTGAGATTAGTTAGGTGGCACACAATATTGTACAGTTGTAGTGTGGTTACTAATAACTCAAATTATGCAGGTAGGATGATGATGACACATGGTTTCTGGGAGCGTGACAGTGTGTGTTCGCAGTGTCATTGGAGCAACAGGTAGCACACTCACCTTTGGTGCTGGAAGACCAGAAGGCTGTGGGTTTTATTCCCATTTTGATTGCCTAAACTGCTGACTCTGCAGTGCAGTATTATGGGGGTGCTGCACTCATGAGTGAGTTATCCTTAAGATTAGATGTCAAATTAGGGTCCTGTCTGCTTGAGTTGGTGGTAGCTCAGGTGGATATAAGACCCCATGGCACCTGTAGGAGTAGGGGAAGTTACCTGATGGCCTTGCCAAATTTCCACTAGAAGCATAAATGCCATCTCAGGTCTGACCCAAAAAGAAGCCACCAACCTAAGTAGTACTAACCTGGTTAACAAAGGATAAATAAAAACAAAATAAATGCATGTTATATTTTCTGGGTTTGTACATAATATCCACTTTAAATTGCAAGCCTTCCAAGAGCCTGTATCGTGTCTTGTAAGATTGACTAGCTGGGTAAAATTGTAGAATAAGCTAACTTCAGGGTGACACAAGCATGAAGAAAAAGGAAAAGCCCAGGAATTATACAACAGTCAATATAAGGAACGTTTACTGATATAATTTAGCTGATTGTACCACTGACAAAAACAGCAGTATTTCAGCACATGAGTGTGTAGGCAGCAATAACCCTTATAGCACTTGTATATCTCAAATGTGTGGCTGTTTATCTGTATATACATATGTTTACCTACCTCTGAAAACAATATGGTAATTGTGCAATTTCTTCACAGTTAAAAGTGATGTGCCCTCTCAGAAAAACTCCCATTCTACTGTGACAGTGTGTGACTAGAGCCAAACTATATTTAGAAATGCAGTTGTTGGGTCTTTCGGCTTATCCTGGTTAGGGGTCGCCACAGCGGAACTCCGGTCCGCTAATGTTTGGTAGTGGATTTTTACATGCCGAGTTACCAGCCCTGATGCACAACCTTCAACAAAGGCATGCCCATTCATGCATGTCTCCACACACAAGACGCTCTAGCTGAGAATCGAACGCGACAACATCTTGCTGAGAGGCGACAACGCTACCACAGCACCACTACCACGGGTTTAGAAATGCAGTGAAGACATAAATTCAGTTCAAAACAAGCATTGACACGTTTACTTTTTCTCACATAGAGGGAATATGTTTTGTGTGTTGACATGTACAAATAATAAGAGCACACATACACGTTTTATAATACAAAACGAAAAACACTATTTTCTTCTCCCTTATTAATGTTTTCCAGTATTTGAAATGCTATTACAAAGAGGAAAACAAAAGGAAAACCATTACAAGGAATTGTGGTTTGATGCTCATCAATTCAGTATCTAGCTGTTCTGTTACCTGTGCAGGTTAAATGTTATCTACAGCTAACATTGCTATATTTGTTAAACAATATGGTATCTTTTAATGCACATTCTACGAGGAGGCCTACATGGCCATTAAAAACTTAGGTTGTTAAGTCTGAACAAATGGTTAAGACTTGGTCTATATTTCAAAAAGCAAGCTCTTATTTTATTTCTTATTTTTTAGGAGTGTGCAAGTGTTAGTGAAATGCCCAGTTCTTTTGTCCCAACTGTCACTGCCATAACAACCAGTCAAGATCTACAGTGGCTTGTACAGCCAACTTTGATATCATCTGTTGCACAATCACAGCCTCTGGGACAGACCATGTCTCATACTCCTGCCCTTGATATCTATGACCTTCCAGGGACCAGCTACTCAAGTCCTGGAATGACCACATCTGCAACTGGTGAAAGTTCTGTGCGAGTCACCCGCAGTCGACCAAGAAGAGCCCATGATGAAACGGTGAGTTGTACTGTATATTTGTAACTGAGTATTAGTCACATGGTTTATGGTAGTAATAAAACATTTTTTAAGGTACACACAGACACATACATGTATGTATGTGTGATTATGTATGTATGTATATGTGTATATATGTGTGTGTGTATGTGTGTGTGTATATATATATATATATATATATATATATATATATATATATATACACATACATACATACATACATAAAGAGGCACTGACACTGTGGTATTTTGAAGGAAACTTTGACTTAATGGGAAATTGCTTCATTTATGAAGTGTCCCTACTTTTTAGTTTGCATCTATTATTTCCTGCATTTGTAAATTAAATGTCCATTTTATAAATCTATATATTTTTGTTGACTGGGTTAGTCCCACTAGGCTAGTAGCCCATTTTCAGGGAAGACCCGAGGTGGTATTTATACTACTAAGGGAAATTTGTCCAGGGCATCAGGGAACTTCCCCTCTTTTCTATAGATGCCTTGGGATCTTTTACATCCACCGGAGCTACCACCAACTCATACAGTTTAACGTCACACCCAAGTTTTAAGACATGTTTTATATTGTACATTATTATTTAAGCTTTTGGACATATTTGAACTAATAGACCTAGTTTACCTTGCATGCTGTGCACCTTTTGCCTATTTCTGCTCTTTTTTTTTCAGAATTGCAAATGACACTCCTTCTGCTTGAACTTTTGCACATGCCACATTTACCACAGTAATGAAAACAATGTGATGGGCAGACTGTTGGGGAATAAAAAGTCAATGAAATTTATTCAACTATCATGTGATGTCTGCACACAGTTTCAATAACAGCATGGTAAACAGAGAATGCCTCCAAAATAGCAACTGTAGCAATTATTATTGCAGCCATAAAACTGAGACTAATCCAGCAAGCTGTGAATAGATGCTTTATATTGACCATCCTAAGTCTTAACTACCTCTGCCTCCAATTACATGCTCTGTGAGTGAAAGTGATTACTAGCAATTTCACATCACTCAAGAAAGCAAACTTCTGTCTTTGGCCTTGTCTAGTTACAAAGAATGTTTTCATCATTCCCAAGGGTCCTACTTCTCCCTCACGTTCTGCATTTAGAGAGGGAGAGAGAGAGTGATGTATAAAACCCATTGCAGGAAGAAGTCTCAAGTTTTGTTTACTTTAGTTACTGTGATTAGGCAAAATAGTATTTGCAAAGAGAAAACACAAACATATTTTCACCTCTAAAAAGTTGCCCAGATAGAAAACAGCATGTGTTTCCAGTCCTTCAAAGATGGATTTGTTTCTTGGCACAGGAAAGAATCTCTGCTCTGTGTCAAAAAGAAAACTTCACTTTCAGCCCTTCTCCCCCTTTAATGAGAGGCCGAAGTCTCAGATTTCTCTACTCCATATGAATTTTCCATCCATGTGAGAGGAAAACATCTCTACCATACAAATGAGTCCCTCTGTAAATGAGTAGCAAATGACTCTGACTAGTAGGGGTAGAATCATGTCTTCTAGCCCCTTACAGCAGATAATTTCAGTTTACAAACATTGCCAGCTGTACATCTTAAAGTAATCTGTTCAGTAGCCAATCATATCCGAGTAAATGTAGTCCTTTATCCAAAGTGGTATAGGTGCATTAGCTCAACTCAGAAAATGGTATTTTCACATCAAAACACAAAAAAAATGGTTGGAAAGTAATATTTTTCCTCAGTTAGGATCCACTGTGCCCCAGTGTTCCCCTCATAGCATGCATCATTTGGTTCCATACATTACTGGATGGGTTGAGGGGGTCAGATAACCTCTCCAGAATGGCAGTCATGTTACCAGGCCCTGATTCTTCATGGTTACTGTGACGCCCATGCACTGGCCCAGTAATCAAGGAGCCTCAATCCTCATCACTAACACCAGTGAGGGGCATCCACATTGGGAGGATAACAAGTACACACAGTAAAGTACAATTTCCCTTAAGAGCACACAGAGATCAGTCAATCTGGGATTGGTTTCTCCCTTTCTCTCCAGATCTCCAATAAGACTCCCCACTGATACAGCTATATGGTTCAGATCTCAGCCTAGTAGTCAAGCCAAAACCTAGTACTTTCTCATGTCCCTGCCCAAGTAGCTGACACACACACACACACTTTGAGATTTGATTTATGTATAAACACACACACTCCTGGGGAAGGCTGGCACAGGTTCTCCAGCTATGCCCCCTTCTGCCCAGGCTATAAAGTAGTAATCCACTGCCACCAACTACCCTTATCAGCTACTATAAAGCCCTTTACCAAATGGTATCCAATTTTACTGTGCAATATTATTATTATCCAATTAGTAAGTGTGACGAACAGCAAGGCTATTGGGGTGGCTTTGTACAGTATCACCAAATACATGCAAGTACTCTAGAGCTTAAATTATCTCTACACTAAACAGCCACAGGTGAAAGGTTTAAAAATATTTAATAATAAATAAAAACACATGACAAAACTTATTACTCAAACACAATGACATTACAGAGTTTAGAAATCACAGGTGAAAGGTTTAAAAATATTTAATAATAAATAAAAACACATGACAAAACTTATTACTTAAACACAATGACATTACAGAGTTTAGAAATCACAGGAAATACTATAAAACAATATTGTAGGATACTCTGACAAATATAGAAAACAGCTAGACTAATCAGGCTAAGTTCCTATCTAACTAAAAATCACTGTTCTAAATACTACTTACATACATACAGAGCAAGCAAGTGCTGGTGAGTAGATGTTCTTACTAGATCCAAGACCAGATACAAAATGCTCTTCTTATTTATTTATTTTTTTATTTTATTTTACATTTGTTGACCGGGATAGTCTGACTGGATATATGTCCATTTTCAGCAGAGGCCCGGGGAGAAAAGCTCCAAGGCATAAAAAAAATGAAAAAAAAGAACATAGTGATCACATCAAAGCTGCAAGACATAAAAAAATGAAAAACACATAGTGATCACATCATAACAATATAAACATCATTGGTAGTCATAGTTAAAAACATTTTGTAAAATAGATAAACACAAGAAACAAAGATTTTTTTTCTTTTTTATATTGGTTCCCTAGGAAGTGTGTTTCTTCAGTAGATTAGTAGAGAGAGAAAACAAAACAGTAGGGAGGTATTCCAGCTGGGAAAGGTAGTCAGGCGAGATGAATAGTGTAAAGTCTGGGTTGGTGCAAGGGCATATAACCATTGTCATTCTAGGAAGAGTTTTAGTTGCTTCTTAAACAGTGGGGTGGATGAGAGGGATGTTAGTTCACTTGTAAGCTTGTTCCAGGTGTTACCAACAGAGTTAGTGAACAGGCAATCCCCACATTTGTTGTTGGATTTTAAGGTAGATACTAGTACCCTATTTGCAGATCTTAGGGTTGTTAGGTTTTTGTATTGGCTAATAAGGTTGCAGAGAATGGGAGTATTTGTGAGATGATGCAGAATCTTATGAATGATTGTAAGTTGCTGTATAAGAAGCTGACTTTGTAGTTCCAGCCATCCTAATAGTTTGAGATTCTGGCAGTGATGGGTTCTAAATGGGGATCCAGTGGCAAATCTGGCTATGTTATTATAAGATGTTGCCAGTTTGCTGATATTGCTTTTGGAGAGGTTGGTATAGATTGGGAAGGCATAGAGAAGGGTGGAGATTAGGTGTGTTTGGGCGATAGTAGACCTAGCTGAAGATGTGAAAAATGGTTTGAGTCTATAAAGGGAACCAAGTTTTCTACTAACTGATCTAATAGTTAGGTTAATTTGTTTGTCAAAGTTCAAATTATTATCAATAGTCACTCCTAGCAGTTTGGTGGTCAAGTCAGGAGCTATTTTAGTCCCGTTATTGGATGAGACTAAAGTTAATAGCAGGGGACTTTGAAGTGGGAGAGAACAATAATAATTAGTTTTTTGGGGGGTTAAGGAAGAGACAGCATTGATGGAACCAGTTTTCGACTAAGTTAAATACTGTTTATGTCTTGGTTTGAAGCTCTGCAGGTGACGAGGTGCTACATAATAATGTCGAGCCGTCGGCGTATTGTATACAGGTGGCCTGTGGGATGGATGTTTTCAGATCATTAATGAAAATAGTAAAGAGGAGGGGTCCCAGAATGGTGCCTTGAGGGACACCAAGGGGGATGGGGAGTTGAGTGGATAGTGTTTTGTCCCAGAGTAGGACTTAAACCACTGGACTGTTTGGGTGTCAAATGAGAAAGACCTTAGGACACCTGACAATAGTTGATGATTCACCATGTCAAATGTTTTAGAGAGGTCAATGAAGAGGGCTGAGGACAGTAAGTTGTTACGGTTTTTATTAATGCAGTCTGAAAAGGATAGGAGTGCTGTTGTAGTACTGTGGAATGGCCTAAAACCATGCTGGCAGTCCACTAGTAGGTGGTTTTGGAGGAGATGACCGAGTAACTGATGATGAATACATTTCTCCATAATTTTTGCTAATGGGGAAAGTAGGGCTATGGGGCAGAAGTTAGAGAGTTCATTTGAGTTACCTCCCTTGTGGAGTGGAATAATATGTGATACTTTCCATAGATGGGGGATAGAGCATTCTGTTATGGTTCTGTCAATTAGTATAGAAATTGGGTAGGCAAGTACTCCAGCTGCCATTTGCAGGTATTCAGCTGGTAGGAGGTCAGCTGATGGAGTGCAGGGTTTATGTTTGAAAAATAGGTTGCATATAAGAGATGTTGGGACAGATTTGAGGTGTAATATGTGGGGTAAGTTGGTTGGCAGGGGGTGACTCAGCAGTAGTAACGGGTGGTATGGGCGATAAGGTATTGGCTATTGATTGGACTGTTCTAGAGAAATATTTGTTAAAAATATCAGCAATTTGGCTGGGAGAGTTTTGACTCAAATTAGTGGGGGTATGTGTTTTGGAGTGTCCAGGGTAGAGCAATTTATTCCGGACCAGAATTTTTTGTGCCTTTACTCCTTGATGCTAGTTGTACTATGTTAGTCTGCAGCATTACTGTATTGCATTTTTAACATGTATTAGTTTTATGTTTCTGTGCTGTCTTGTATTCCTACTGCATTAGTTTATTCTTGGAGCTCATCTCCCTGGGCCTCTACTGAAAATGGACATGTATCCAGTTGGACTAGCCCGGTGAACAAATGTAAAATAAAATAATAAATACAAATGTTTGTGGGTTTTGATGTTGGGTCTGTTAGAATGTGAGGTAATAGTTTTTTTTATCAAGGAATATTATTTTTTTGTGACATTTCTAAGCTGCCTAAAGTTTAGGTGATCAGTAGAGTTTTTAGTATGTCTCCATTTGGTCCAGGCTTTATTTCTCTGTCTCATTTTTTGCCTTGTTTCATTGTGAACCAAGGAGCTGGTTCGTTCCTAATTCTAACAGTGCGAGAGGGAGCATGGTGTTCCAGAATTTATTGTTAAAGTATGAGACTGCTTCATCAAGAGGTAGGGATTTTAGGGGCAACCAAATGTAAGCTTTAAGCTCAGCTTGAAAGTTAACTGGGTTTAGATTTTTCTTGTTATGTGTAGTTCTACAGTTAATTTGGTTGGGGATTGAGGTCTTTTGTCTGGATATGAAGGTCAGAGAGTGGCCACTAATCTCATCAGGGAGTAAGCCTGTTTTGTATAATTGGGGATTACTGTTCACTAGTATCCAATCTAAGGTGGTTTGTTTGTTGCTAGGTTTATGGGTTCTGGTAGGGGTGGTGATAGTTTGGTCTTCTTTCTTTCTAAGATGACCCTTACATTGATAATACACAGTACTGCTGAGTTATTTCAGATTACATCATTCTTGACAACTCTGCTGAGGTTTCCCAGGCTCACAGAACTCCACATTTAATATATCTTTGTAATCTTTCACCTGCCAGGAAGCTGCACAACAAAGGACACTTTACATGTAAAATCTAGTAATTATCTCTGTCTTAAAACAATAGAAAGAATTTCCGAGTTCAGACATCCTGTCTCCAAGCTAGAGATCACAGCTTTAAAATTCTTTACTTAATAGCTTTCTTCCAGAAGAGTGCACTGTGGTAACATTTTTAAGCTCAGTATAACATATAGTTTAATCATAACATATAGTTGTCTTTACATTTGTAATAACAAGCCTGTGGATTATATTAATATTTACAAATGACAGAATTATTTTCAAAATTCTATTTAGCTAGGCTGGCAGCCTTTCAGTTTATCACAGTTACCTCAAAGGTGGCCAGAATCTCTTGCCTTGTCTATCCTGTCCTTGGGCATATCCACTTTAGATACTGGGCATATGTTTGACTTTGACAACTCTTTCAAATTCTAGAAGCCAAGAAAAATCTTAAGGAGCCATCCATCCTAGCAACCAAGACAGTTGGACTGCTCCATTCATTATGGGACTTCTTAGAAGCTTCCAATTTAACCAGATAGGTCTGAAAAATTTATGTTTCTCCATAAGAATTTCACTTCTTGTTTTTGCATATTTGACAAATCTCATCTACTTGAATAGTTGAGATAGTATTCCCTGGTAACTTACTCTTAGAATCAAATTTACTAACTACAGACTCTTCAGTTTCCAGTCAAGGTTTTAACACATTGTTGTGATACATCTGCTCTGATCTTCTCTTTCCAGTTTGTGTAATTTTGTAGTTCTATTTGTTCATGTCAAATGGTCCTTGGCATCCTGCTATATTTATTTTCTGCAGAGAAGTCTAACATTAACATTTTACCCTGCTTTAAATTCCCTAAGTATGATATTCTTGTTATCTGCCCAGATTTATTTCTTGTACCCTTTACAGATGTTCCTTCATTACTGGAATAACAGTTTTCAGACCCTCATTCCAATTTCTGTAGTGTGCAATTCTGTCTTTAAATGGGGAGCCTCCTCATCTTCATCGGCTGGCCTTGGTGATGGCTTCATACAGCAACTCAGATGGGTAAATCTTGTTGAAGCTTTGGGTACCTTTCATATAAACAGGAGCTAAGGAAGAAACTGACAACTTCAACTATTAATAATTTGTTCCATGGCCCTCTCTGCAGCACAGACTTAAGAGTTTTATTAAAGTACTCTACTAACCCATCTATTAGAGTAGTGCATCAGAGCTGTTAACTGTTTTACTTTAAAATACCGGCAAAGCTGATATATTAACCCAGACTTAAATGGCATTTTTCTTTGGATACACCTGCCTGGAGAAATGTAATAGTAGCTTTTTAGCTATTGAATTGGCATTGACTTTTTACAGTGGCAGTGCTTTAGGAAATTGTGTAGCATATAATCCACCAAGTAAAAAAACAGTCTGACCAACCCAGCTAAAAACATATACTTAATAACTTATATTTAATAACAGTTAAAACAACAAACGGAGAAGATTAGCACTTTCACACAAATACTTCACTGTAGCATTGTAAATCACCAGAATGTATTGTTAGCCATTCTTAAACTTTACTAATGGGCCTACAATTGCCAGAGCAGGTATTCCAGTTTATCAGAACTGTGTACATTTAACAGCATGTTAGGCTGATGCTTTTCTCTCTCACACTAAAAATAATGGTTCTGAAGAAACTCCTAGTAACAGTGACAAAGGACAGACTCTGTGTTATAAATGTGCACCCAAAATAAAGAAAATAATAACAGTGAATATTTGTAACAGATTATCAGCCTGCTGTCATCCATCTCTCTCTTATTAGTAGTATAGTCAGAACTGTGGGCTCTTAGTCGTGTGGCAGAACCGTGGACTCAGCGTGGCAGACTACTGTTGCTGCCCTTCTCCAGTCTTACTTGGCATACATTCTCACAAGATTGTGAGTTTCTTACAGGGTGTCACCCTGCTGTTTCTGTCCTTTTCTCACTTAGTCAGGTCACAGATTATCTAACCGCGCTCCCCCTCCCAGCACTTTCTATATTGTCTTGAACTGGGAGAAATCTTTACCTGTTACATCATCCTGTGTTAGAGCAGGAATTAAACTTAGAGGATGTAGTACTTTACCTGCCACATGTTTTATGCTTTATTTGAACACAGTTTTAAACATAATGATGAAAAATAAGAGTAAACTACCAAGTCTCAATCCCTTATATGTTTCACTATACTCGTTGTCCCCATTTTGTAGGAAAGTTTCTATTTTTAGACTTTATTTACACATGCACATGTAACTATTCGGGAAGTATGAGATTATTTTCAGGCTTGATTTACACCTTCACACAATATTTGGGACCCCTCCTCATCACACTGTCTTTGATAATGTGCTTATATTTTTCCACAGTTTTTATCACTCTGTTTTTAATCAGGTGTTGCAGTAGTATCTCACATTCCTATTGGAAGCATTAAGAGTTGTTTGCTATTCGCTGTTCAGATTTTATGCTAATTAGACATCTAGATTTTTGGCTGGAAGTGCGTACTTTTCAAGGGCCTTTGTATCCATTTTCAATGTATGCATACTGAAAGGTATAATGGGGTTTAAAATCCCTTATGAAAAATGTGAAAATAAAAATAGATAGAAATGAAAAATGCTTGAAAATATTTTATAATACTAATAATTTTGATTGTACATCTTTGCCATCCAGTTGTCCTTGTACAGAAATAGCAACCAAAAGTGTATATATTCCAAACAACGAACCACTCCCATGCCAAACAGGCATGCACATCCCTGCTGTTGTATGATGCATACACACAGGAGGGGCGTGCACATCCCTGCTGTTGTATGATGCATACACACAGGAGGGGCGTGCACATCCCTGCTGTTTAATGATGTGTGCACACAGGAGGGGCGTGCACATCCCTGCTGTTTAATGATGTGTGCACACAGGAGGGGCGTGCACATCCCTGCTGTTTAATGATGCATACACACAGGAGGGGTGTGCACATCCCTGCTGTTTAATGATGCATACACACAGGAGGGGCGTGCACATCCCTGCTGTTTAATGATGCGTGCACACAGGAGGGGCGTGCACATCCCTGCTGTTTAATGATGCGTGCACACAGGAGGGGCGTGCACATCCCTACTGTTTAATGATGCATACACACAGGAGGGGCGTGCACATCCCTGCTGTTTAATGATGCATACACACAGGAGGGGCGTGCACATCCCTGCTGTTAAATGATGCATACACACAGGAGGGGCGTGCACATCCCTGCTGTTTAATGATGCATACACACAGGAGGGGCGTGCACATCCCTGCTGTTTAATGATGCATACACACAGGAGGGGCGTGCACATCCCTGCTGTTTAATGATGCATACACACAGGAGGGGCGTGCACATCCCTGCTGTTTAATGATGCGTGCACATCCCTGCTGTTTAATGATGCGTGCACACAGGAGGGGCGTGCACATCCCTACTGTTTAATGATGCATACACACAGGAGGGGCGTGCACATCCCTGCTGTTTAATGATGCATACACACAGGAGGGGCGTGCACATCCCTGCTGTTTAATGATGCATACACACAGGAGGGGCGTGCACATCCCTGCTGTTTAATGATGCGTGCACACAGGAGGGGCATGCACATCCCTGCTGTTTAATGATGCGTGCACACAGGAGGGGCGTGCACATCCCTGCTGTTTAATGATGCGTGCACACAGGAGGGGCGTGCACATCCCTGCTGTTTAATGATGCGTGCACACAGGAGGGGCGTGCACATCCCTGCTGTTTAATGATGCGTGCACACAGGAGGGGCGTGCACATCCGTGCTGTTTAATGATGCATACACACAGGAGGGGCGTGCACATCCGTGCTGTTTAATGATGCATACACACAGGAGGGGCGTGCACATCCCTGCTGTTTAATGATGTGTGCACACAGGAGGGGCGTGCACATCCCTGCTGTTTAATGATGCGTGGACACAGGAGGGGCGTGCACAGCCCTGCTGTTTAGTGATGCGTGCACACAGGAGGGGTGTGCACATCCCTGCTGTTTAATGATGCGTGCACACAGGAGGGGCGTGCACATCCGTGCTGTTTAATGATGCGTGCACACAGGAGGGGCGTGCACATCCGTGCTGTTTAATGATGCGTGCACACAGGAGGGGCGTGCACATCCCTGCTGTTTAGTGATGCTTGCACACAGGAGGGGCGTGCACATCCCTGCTGTTTAGTGATGCATGCACACAGGAGGGGCGTGCACATCCATGTTATGCTTCGTGCATTTCTGCTTCCATCGTACATGCAGTGTTGCTGTGCTGCACAGTAAGTCATTTGCTGCACTTTCTGCTGCTATATAGTTTGAATTAAGACTGCATGGATTCTTATCCACTGTTTTTTTAGGATCTCTTGTTCAGCTCTAAAACCACTCTGGTTTATCCCATCAGCTGTACAGCAAAATATATTTGTTGGCATTAAAACAAACATGAAGGATGGAGTAAAAATTCTGATAGAGAACTGGTTGTAAAGTAAATGTTTTTTTGTAAATACGCAACATTTTGACCTAGGTGGGATGTTCTTAAAGTTTCAGTTTTTGAGTTCTGCTCTATTCAATATTCATGTAAATAATACATATTAAGTAAGAAAATAAGCCTGGTCAAATATGTTAATTTAAAGATAAATATAGTGATTACAAAGTATGAGAAGGAAGGTTCCAGCAGTACCAAAACAAACTTTATGGTAATTTTTAAGTGAAGTATTTAGTAATTTCAGCTGAACAGCACATGAATAATAAATGTAATTATATAACTGGTGAAAAGACAGTTTAAAAGATTAAGATCAATAAAGACTTTGGAATAATATGTGGATAAGAAATGTTTACCCAGCATGTGAATGGATTAATCACAGATGCAAAGGATGATCCGATGCATTTGAAATTCCTGTCTTTTAGATGTAAAGAAACACTTGTACCCATTCTTAATACAATGGTGAAAAATTACTTGGAATGTTCAGGAACGTTTCACAGCCGTTGTACACTATGACAAGTAAGAAATTAGTATACAAAGGATTTCTCAAAACCTCTTGAAAGAATGAGAAATTTGGGTAACCGTTTGAAAGGCCCAGACTCGTTAGTGAGACTGAATGACTGAAAATATTGACTTACATATAGTAACTGAAATTGCTGGTGCTCAGAATATTCCCTTTTCTCTGAGGTTTGACAGTCTCACAGCTAGTATATACAAGTCTGGGGGTGTCAGGGGCTTGCCCTGCAAAATAAAAAGAAAAAAATTGAATTGGAAACATGACCAACATTCATTGTTCTCCTCATACCTCTCAACAGTCCAGATTTTTGCATCATATTTTTGATTTGTACCTCATAAAATGTGTTTTTCTGGCAAATCACTGAAGATTAAATTCCATAAATAAGGACAGGCATTTGAGGTTTAGACTGTATATCCTTCAGAAAATGCATGGCAACATAAATATTTAATTTTAGCAGCTTTCTAAGTCTATAAGGGCAATATTTAAAAACGGTCCCTTTTAATTGTCCTTTGCCCCCCCATTGTTTTTGGCTTTCTGCAGATTTCTTGTGCTAAGAGGGTGAGAGCTCTCTCCTGTTTTCGTTTTTATAAGCATTTTTTGTGGTACATTTCTACAAGTAGCTAAAATATGGGCTGTAAAGAAATGCTTTACAAGTTTGGTTTATGTTTACGGAGATGAAGAAAAGATTACGTTTAGTATTTAAAGCTTTTAAGAACGTTCACTTAGAGAATAAAGTAAAACTTGGAAGCAGAACAATTGCATGGAACTGAATGGGTGCTTGCTCAGCTTTATCAAATGTCATTCTTAAACAGATAAGAAAGGACTGAAGTAGCTCCTATGAAGGATAGACAGGTAGGAACTGATCAACATTTTAGAAGAGTATTAGATGAATATATAGGGATAGTGACATACAATCATAAAAGCCACACCAGAACTATCATGTACATCTTTTATGGTGGCAGCCACATTGTTTATTTGGAATTTTACTGTACAAAGAAATGGAACTGCACTGCAGTGTGTCCTACACCAATGTGCTGACTTGCACTGCTGTGCCGTTTAGTCATTCATGTTCATTGACATTGCTAAGAGAGCAACATGTCACGAGCTGGAAACATGCCTGATTATGACTTGCTCCACATCGATGAACTGAAACAACATGCTGGAGTACGCATCACCTGTAGTAGTAACGCAGGTATTACTAGGACCACATGGATGAACTGACTGACCACCCCCTCAAAAACACACATGCATACGGTCACAATAGCTATTCACACACACACTCGCGCTGCCCAGCTCTCTATCACATCATGCACATACACTCCCATTCATACAGACCACAACTTGTCTACATCAGTACTCTATGCAAGGTAAAGCTAGCCACTTCACCTTGCACAGATTCTCACTATTGAAGTGCACAGGTGTGCAAGACAGGATTGCCACATACACTTACTCATTTGGACCCCTGCACTGCACAGCACTTCCATAGCACAAGTTCCATAGTATACCCCACAGTACACAAGACTTTCAACAGGGCAGAGTTCTGTGAAGTTCATTCCATAGACCCACCCCACAGACTATCACATGGAGCATTATGCAACTCATTGCGTAAAAATGCTACCTGATGTTTCCAGGCATCAAGCTGGGGATGTCTGAATCAGAACAATCTTGCGAGATACAGCAGACAACTTTCAGTCATCCCAAGTAGTTGATAAAGTCACTGAAGCGCAGCCTAGATTTGTATGTATTGTGAACACTGTTTGGCGTTGCAGCACTGCTGCTTTGCTTATTTTTGTTCTCTACAAAGCTGTACCTCCCTACTACAACCTAAAGGGTGCCTCCCCAACCCCCATGTCTGACTCCTTTGTGTGTAAGGCTTATACTGCAGCTCCACGTAGTTCTATATTTATTATTCTAAATCTGAACGTAATTTATCCAGTACAGATTATAATTTGGTAATGCACTCTTTTTCTCCCATCAAATAAAATTCAAATCCATGCAGACTCAGAAATTTCCCATAAGGTATTCATCAGACAAGCGTGTATCACTGCAACAGACAGACCTAAAAGAAACCGAAAGATGAGCTGCTGTTAATATGTACAACATTTATGCAAGAAAGAAACTGGATGGAAATAATGATTTGGTAACCTATCAAATTCTCAGTCAGTATGCAGACTTTTGAAACACTAGTATTAAAATAGCACAAAGAACTTTGAAGCAAAGGTGACTGGAACAATGGGTTACTGTTTTGTTGATTAAAATTTAGTTATCAAGAGTTAATTAATATGTGGTGTAAGTGCAGCAAAACACAAGGTGCAAAATGTTTAATTTTTAGGGTCATATGATTAATTTTTGAGATCAGATAATTCCACATTAAGCTTTTATCCTACACTTAGGATTTAACAAAATTAAAATTAAATATAATGATGCGTGTCAGTATTGGTCCCAGAAAGTGAATTACATCAAACAAATACATAATAATATCCAGCACTTTACTAAGATTTTCCATAACATTAGAGGAGAAATTACGTTCAGATATAGAATAGTAAATAGAGAAATGCACAGAGCTGCAGCATAAGTCCTACACATGAAGGAGTCAAACCTGGGGGTTGCAGAGGCACCCTTTAGACAGTGGTAGGGAGGTGGAGCTTTACAGACAACAAACATAAGCAAAGCAAGCAGTACTGTAAGGCCAAAGCACTGCAAGCATTTGCAGCAGGTACCAGAGAGAGAATGCGGTAACGCTTCTGCACCTATAATGAATGTCATCAAGAATGCATGTTGCAGGCTGTGTCATTGATACATAATAGTGTGAAATCCGTGGTATTAGACATCAAGAATGACAATATGAACAAGAACAGAAGCACCTTGTTACAAGTGAGCTGAGTTAGTTGGAACATTGCATTAATTTCACAGATAACCACGACACTGATACCTTCATAGGAAATGCACAATAAATAAACTAACCCTGATATGACAGTATTGATCATAATAGTTGCAGGTGTCTGCATGCAGCTGATTTTGCCCCCCCCCCCAATAAATCGGTAATAGTGATGTGATACACGCACTTCATGAATCCAAGAAAAGCGACAGTACATATGGCCAGTGTGATACTCACCTCTAAAGTCCCATATTGTCATGATGTAGTGTAAGAGAACAGTATACCAAGCAGATATTGGCATATACTACATACCTTTCTGAATCTAACATAATTAACAATATTAATTAACTCCATTACAAAGTAAGTAATTCAGAAAATACAGGTGAACCATGTTATTTATGAACAGGGGAATGTGGCCACAAAAAATCCTGAAAATGCAGTATATTTATTGCATTGCTATCTACACATTGATTTGTAGAGAAGTGGAGTTGGTGCTGTGGCACTGGCTGAGTAGATTCCCTGTCTTTGTACAGTGCGTCAGGGAAGATGGTTCGATAACCTGACATTCTTCTCCGCTTGTCGCTTTGTGGTAGTGGGTGATGCATACTCTTAACAGGCCATGTAGTACACTCTTTAGCCATTTCCTATCCAGTGATTCTATTAACCACCACCAATTCTTACATTCTTTCACCTTAATTTCTACCTCATCTTAACTATTCTCAACATGTCCATAATTTGCACCATTTATCCTGTGCACGCTGAAATTTTCTGTATCTTGTGCTTATACTTTTTTATTAATAATAACAATAATAACATTCTTAATTGATTTGCTTTTATAGTCTACATACCTGCTTCAATTTAAAGTTTCTTTGTATTATGGAGTATAGCAATTTTAAACAGAACTAAAATGAATCCCCACTAGGAAGATTTATAATAAGACCACTGTATACCTTTTCATTATTAGTAAATGCAAATTGAAGGTATTTTCTTGTATGTAAGCTCATGAGATTATTTGTTCAAAGCTATTCCTGACATCAAAGGTGAGTAATGTTTGCCTCTACATCAATTTGCTGGAGTTTATGCAATCAGTTACAGGGCATATTGTCTTAAACAAGGCTTCAGAAGATACTGTGATATAAGGCAGATCAAATAAATATCGTTTGTAATTCAATTATATTGAGCAAGAGATGGAATGTCTATTTACAGAGGCTTATTTTCAGTGTGGTGGTAAGAAGCTTTAAGAAAGAAAAAAAACAACACTTCGGGTAGTGCTGTTTGCTGTTGCACATCTTACTATTGCAAATGATGTCTGCTGTTTACAGGTTCGAAGATGGGAGCTGTAGTGATGTGTGAGTGATACTGCTGACTAGATGCTGGTGTCTTAAACAGTGACTATCAGTCTGAAATTCTTATTCTTCTTGGTAAATATTGTGGTACAATTAATTTAGCTCACCCCAGAAGAGGAAGAGAAGAGAAGGGTGCGCAGAGAAAGAAATAAATTGGCTGCCGCTAAGTGCCGTAATAGGAGAAGAGAACTGACTGATCGACTTCAGTTGGTGAGTGCGTTGTGTTTTTCTCCTTCCTTAATCTTCCAGGTAGCAGGTTTACCAGTTTAAAATGTGTTCCTTGTTTCTATTAAACAATAAATGTCTGCTTTGAAAAACATGCTATCCTAAAAGGTATATAATGTGTTTAAAATCAATCAATGTTTTTGTTTTGTAGCATCACTTTTCATGCACATCTGTTGTGAGATGCAGAAGTTGTTCCAGTGCCGATTCTTGGTCTGATCTATTTGCTTATCTGTAGTTCTGGCAGTGCAGCTTTGCAGTTATTGCACAGCACACTATTGTAACATTGCCTGTTGGTAGAAGCTTCTCCAGTGGTCACAGTAACTGGGTATATTGCCACACCGGTTTAAGTATGCATAATCACATTAGGATCCTTGTGGCTAAGTGATGTAATCAGTTAATAAACAACTGACAGAACACAATGCTAAGGCTTGCACTTGACAAATGGGTTACTCCACAGAGGACTTCTATCTCAGAACTTCATATTTCTATGTTTATTACTAAACATACACACAGATTCCATCAGTAAACTTTGCTTTCTTACTTGAAGTGCCTATAATGCTCCCCTTTTGTTTTTCGAAATCTTAGGCTATGAAGTTGTTGCTGATCTGTTATTTGCAGTCCTGCACTGTAGGCATGTAATGTTGTCTGAGTGTACATACAAGCTCATTCTTAAACACAAAGACACATACCAACTTGCATGTACATACAGACATACTTACATGTATATGCATTGATACACAGTTGTACATCTGAGGACATGCACACATGTGCACTCACAAACGTACCTACTCTGCTTTCGCAAAGGGCTAGTACACTACGAATAAGAGGTCAAAGAATGTGGCACTGACTATTGGTTTATTGTTGCTATGCAATACAACACTGATTTTAAACTCTTGCATATCTTAAACTACAATAAACATGCCTAAGAGTTATTAAAATAAAAAAAATAACTTCTGCAGTAAAGGTTAGCAAAAAACAGTGTATAGGAATGACTTTTTTTTAGAAAACATGTTCATTTTTACAGATACATTGATGATTTGATTTTTGTTTGCAAGGGGGGGCTATGGAGAGGTGGAAAAGTTTGTTCAAGAACTGCAAGTGAACAGGTTTGAGATCAAGTTTGATGGGTTACAAAAAGTAAAGACAGTAAATTATCTGGATATTACAATAGAAGGGCAAGAAGATGGTAAACTTAAAAGTAAAATATTTAGAAAAATGGGACAACCAAGCTTTATGTTGCATGGAACTAGTTGTCGCCCCCCCCCCCCACACTATTTCTTTCATTCCTTCTGGGGAAATGGTCAGGTTAAAAGTTTGTGCAGTGACGGGAAGGAATGTGAGAAGGCAGTTTAAAATGCAGCTAACATGTTTATAGACAGGGGCTATGAGCCAGACAAAGTATGCTTGGGATATATTAAAGTAATGCACAAAAAGTGAATAAAGCACAGAACATAATGCAGAAAAAGAAAGGGAGTTATATTTTGTGTCTAAGTATACTGATTTTTCTAACATTTTAGAGAAAACAGTTTGGTATTACTGGTCCTATATACAGAAAGAAAAATCCTGCCTAAAAATGTTAAACTTTTTTTTTTTTTTCATATAAAAGAGCAGGAGTCTTAAGAACATGTTAATACATGGAAAATTTGAAAGACCAAAAATATAGACAATAGTAGTGAGATATGAAACTTTCCATGTGACAATTGCACAGTATGCAAATACATAGTTGATAGTTTTGACAGCATTAATGGAAAAAGCAATTGATAGAAGAGGCAGCTTCACTTGCAATAGTGAGGATTATATATAGTTTAAAATGTCCTTGTGGATTATTTTGTATTGGGGAGAGCGAGAGAAGTTTTGCTGTAAGATTAAAAGATCATGTAAGGGACATCAAGAAGCAAAGATTTCAGAGTCCTGTAGCTATGCACTTTAAGGAACACCATAATGGAGACCCACAGGGGTTACAGGCAACTGTTTTGGAACAAGTAAATACTAGGCTTAGTACTGATGAAAAAATTAACATTTAAGAAGGAAGGAAGCAATATTTATTTAAAAATATGATACAATGTTTCCAAAACGTTTGAGTAGGGAATTCTCTTGGAAGCATTTAATATAAGAAGGTTGAAAAGAATATTAAAAGTTAACATTTTTAATTGGCTTTTTTTAGTGAATACTTAATTGGATGATTGTTTAATTGATCAAATGCATTTATTTAAGTGTATGATTACCAGCAGAAAGATGTACTCAGAAAAGGCTTTTCTGAAAGCCAGAGAAGTGTTATTTGCTCTTAATGGTTTAAGAGTTTGAAGTTTTGCTGTTAACTTTTACTGCAGAAGTTATGTTTTATTTTAATAAGTCAGTCTGTGTATTAAACTGAATGAATTCATCTGGTCTGGAACTTGTGGTGTAAGATTTGATTTGTTCTACATTGTGGTGCTTAATGTCTGAGTTAGTTTGTTTTGAGAAAAAAAAAATGAATCTAAACTGTGGGCTCTAACAGAGTATAATAATTTCTAATCTTTTGATTATTTTTTAGTTTTTTTGGTAAATTTTGTAAATTGCATTTACGTAATAGAAAAATGTCCATTACTTTTTATGCTACAACATTTAGAACAGCGTGACTGCACTTGGGGGGGATCACAAAGTAATGAAAGTATATCGGAAGAAACTGTACTATATGCATTTTCCATTGTTTTTACTATTCCATTTCCCAGGAAACTGATCAACTAGAAGAAGAGAAAGCCGAGCTGGAAGCAGAGATCGCAGATCTTCGGAAGGAGAAAGAACGTCTTGAGTTTGTCTTGGTAGCACACAGACAGAGCTGCAAAATTCCATATGAAGAGGTTCCAGATCCTACAATCCAAGCAAGCCCTTCAGTCAAGGTGAGCACTTTGAGATCAAGTATAAAAGAGGACCTTTTTGGACCAATCACTTACCCAACTGCCCCCTCACCATATCAGCAGAACATTGGTACCTCTGTTCAGGGAATGGCATCAGTGGAGGTAGCATTTTCTAGTTCTTTCTGTGCACACAGTGAACCTCTAAGTGACCCATACCCTTCAAGTTCCTCATATACATCTTCATTTGTGTTCACCTACCCAGAGGGATCCACCTGCGGCGCCACTCACCAGCGGAACAGCAGCAGCGACCAGTCCTCCGACTCTTTGAGTTCTCCGTCACTGCTTGCTTTGTGAAAAAACTTCCAGAAAAATGACTTCTACAGCTTCGACTGCTACTACAGTACTCTCACTGCCATTATAAACTCGTTTCAAAAGGATCAGTGGCAGGTTTAAAGATGACCTCATGCTAGCTTGAGGAATCGTACAAAACCATAGTGGGAAAAGAGATGTGTACCTCAGACTGTATTTGGTATGACAACTTTTGGTTGCCTATTTTTATTTCCCTCTCTCCATTAACTGTTTGTACAGTATTTGAACATTTTTGCAGAATATAGCACCTGACCTATGTTTTTCTAAACTGTTTTACATAAGCAATGGCTTTGAGTAGCTGATAATTATTTAAAAATAAATTAAGGAGGTATTTTATCTGCTTTGTAAGTATAGTATAAACATTTACCACATGGTGATGCAGCTTATATTTAGATGTTGCTAATTCTTCTGAATAGTATGTCAACTGGCTGGTGAGTTCTTTTAGAAAGGAATGGAAGGGGGACAGTGCCCATGTCTGAGATTTAGATGTGTGTAGCCTCATCCTTCCATTGCCCTACTGACCAGACTTAAACTGTAGATTTTTTTTCTGAACACTAGTTTATATTCAGCCATATCCACTTATCAAGGAATATCAAGACTCACAAATATCCTCCATTTTCCTTGCTTGTTTGAACAAATGTTCGTCATGCACCAGTGGTTGAGAGTCTGACCACACTCTGTATTCTGGCTACTCAATCACATTTATTTGATAGACTAGTGGGTAATTTGTGTTCATTTTTGAACTATATGTGTTGTGTAGTGTTATATATTGTTCCAACAGTGAAGCAGATTAGATAATAAATCATTTGCAAGGCATTGTGTACCCAGACCACTACAGCTGCCTTCTCTGTTATGTTATCCTAAACTAGAAAAGACAAATTGTCTTAAATACTGTGAACTAATATTTTCATAAATGGTTGGGAACAAACAGATGTCTAGAACAGAAAAACACTGCTCTTATTTTGTCAAGATGTCAAGAAACCTGTTGATGATGAGGAATGTCTGCATTTCAGCGTGGTGTGGTGATGGTCACTGCTAGCTTTTCCTGACACACTCATGCCTTTCCCTAACTGGCAGGGCCAGAAGCTGGTAACTTTGATTATTATATTAAGATGAGCATTTAGAAATGAGAGAGTGTGTGTGTGTGTGTGTGTGTGTGTGTGTGTGTGTGTGTGTGTGTGTGTGTGTGCCATCACAAATTAATGCCGATACAACAGGTTTCAAATATGCAAAGTCTTCAGGAGTTTAATTTAGCAGAGAAAAGAGAATAGCCAAAAGAAACACGTTTCTGAACTTTGTTGATGAAGTACTCTGAAGAAACTTTTGTTCTTGTACTACATTTTTTGAATGTATTTGTCTGATCAAGTCACCTTAAACTGACTGTCTTTGCAGTGCATTAGTAAAAATGCATTAAAGTTATTACCTTAAAATCGTTTTTTATATATATATTTGTTGCATTTGAAAAATATTGTCCAGTATTTGTGCTTCTGGAAAGCTTGATGTACAAGAGCAGGTAAAGAAATCAGTGTGATCTATAACTATTTTGCAATAAAATTGTCATTAAATGATGCAAGCACAGAAATTAGCAAACCGTGCATTTCCCAAAGTTTTAGAGAAAAATGCATGCTTTTATAATGCCATTTTCTGATGTTTAATTGTGTATACGTATAAACAAAACCACATATATATTCGTATTAACCATATATTACATTTTAAGAGGTATTTAGAATATGGAACACCATGCAATTATTTATGTTAAACAATGTTGGTTTTGGTGACCTTCAATTTTTGCTATTTTGTGACCAAATTTCCAAAAGCCTTCTGTTGCGAAACTCTGGCTCCTAGCATTAGTGTGCCATTTCTCAAACACTTTTCGTTTGTACTAAAAGGATGCTTACCTTTAATGCATAATGTTTGTGTCAAGAACATATATAAAACGGTCAAATTCCAATGTCCCTTTTTATTTTCAGTGAATAGATGCAGATGTCACGGCTGCTTTAGGACAAATGGCTCTATCCTTCTAACTAGTTATGATGGGTAATATCTGTGCTGTCTCCTAAACGTTTTGGCTGCTTTCTCAGGAGTTGAACTCTATGAACCCTTTATCCTGTAGTCCTAATTTGAATCCAGTCTTGTTTTGACTAAGGAGGTGGGGTCAGCATTAAAGAATAATGAGGCATATGATCTGTGGAGCCGCCCAACATCCCTTTTTGTTTATAACCACTTTATTTTTACATTCACTATTTTTGGCTTTTCATACTCTGCTCTCAGTCTTGCTACCCCCCACCACCCCAGTACCTATTTCCCAAGTGTGCCACAATAGGGAAGCCATCTCTGAACCCCCTGATGGCTACTAAGGACATGACATGGAGGGAGCTAGCCTCTGAAAAGTGGACACTAACAATAGGGTTTTACATACAGCCTGAGGACTTTGCAGTGTGCAGGAATGTTAACCCTCTGTTGCACCAACACTTCCATGGGTGCTGGAAGCAAAGCCATATACAATATATTATATGCCTAATAGGCAGTGAGCAGATGGTCCCTTCCTAAAGCTTGCCAAAACTGAACACCATACCACAGTTGTGAACCCACTACTTCCCACGAGGAAGGTGGAACCGGCTGTATATCATTCAGATCCACTTCACTCTGATGACTCAGAAGTTTTAATATCTTCGCTGAAGCCAGATGACCCAGCAGAAGAGTCTGGAGTAAACCTCCCATAGACATAGCACCAGAATACAGACCCCCCCCTTTCTTTTTCCTAAGCAGCTGTTCTCCTCGTCTTTAACAATGTACACAGTCTGAACAGGACACAGCAGCTCTTGCAAATAGACAGGACACGGACTGTGTGTACAGCATGTAAGGTAAGCAACTAAGAATTTTAAGCACTGACCTGAAAGCGACTAGAGACCAGTATTAATCCCACAGCTCCAATGTACAGTTAGGAGTAAGAAGCTGCTGCCTAACACATGGGTGTGGAACTCTGCACCCATTCCACATGTATCAGATTAACGTTGGACAGCCCAAGGTAGTCAAACTTGCATTATTCTGGAATAATGCTTGGTCCAGGCTATATTTTTGAGATGGAAATTAAATGTGTTTGACAACAGCCATTACCTAATCCTTGAGTGAAATCCTGGTGTCAAGAACTGCACCTAGATCACGCACAGATCCAAATTGTAGGTCACTCTTCACATAAAAATGAAGGATGGAATGAAAAAAGGAATTCTGAATGTCTTGGGCAGTCCTCTAAGTGATTACTAAAAGTTGGCTAGCATGGAGCTTCATTGGTTAAGAGCTCTGTCTCACTTTGACATCACAGATTCATTCCTGACTTCCACTTATGTTTGGTATGGAGACTGCATGTTCTCCCCGTGTCTGCACAGGCTTGCTCTCAAAAACATGCTGGTTAACTGGTTGCACAGACTACGTGCATATTTCTTTGTCATTGTGGCTCAGGACATAACCAAAATGGGTCTAAGACAGTTTACTTATGTCTTTAACAAACAAATAAGTAAAAGTTATGGTGGCATGGGATACATCATCCCCAGTGTTAGAATAAGGAGAAAAAGCCCCTTTTAAAAATATCAGTCATTTTCTCCCCATCAGGAAAATTAAATCCATCGTAAGCTTTTAAAAAGTGAATACAATTCTTTACTAAAATAAAATGTAGTAATGCAGTCTGAGAAAGTAAATGCAGTGGACAGGCATAGTTTGAAAGAAATGAGAAGTAGAGTTTCACCAGATAAATGACATATAAGAAAGCATTCTATTCACCTAGATATTTCCTAACTAACTCTTGGTTAAGGAGGTACTGTATTCTGCCAATTACAACCTAAATTCACAGAAAAAAATAAAGCCAATAGCAAAAATGAACTAACACAGAGTGAAAAGAAGTCCATAAGTCACAGTGAATACACCACTAATGAGAATAATTGCAATATTTTACAGTTTACACATCTGCTGCATTTCCCAAGAAAACACAGTTGCAAGTTTTACAAAGATGCATATTTCACTGTTTTGTTGCAGTTATAGTGAGAAAATGGTTACAACTTTATATACAGTCCTTAACATCTCTTCTCCCAACCTCAGCTGAGCAAATTTACTTGAAACTCCCTCAAGAAATGAAGCTTTTATCAAGGGAAAATCCCTTTTTGTTTAACCATCCATTTCCCTTCATTGACAGACTAGCATTATTGGTCCCATTACTTGATGGATTATGAAATTTTAGGTCTGTAATCCTAGTCTGAATCTAGGCAGTTTATCAATGTGCACAATTTCCCTATGTAACAACTTTAAAGGATTATGGTCCGTAACAAAATTGATTTTTTTCTTTCATACAACAAATAGTGCTGCAGCTTTTTGAGAACACAGATTATGCCTAGACGTTCCTTTTGCACAGCTACAAAGGATTCCTTCTGGGCCCGAAGTCTATGACTGAGATATGAGATGCTGCTCTCCCCCTTTGAGGAAATCTGGTTAAGTATAGTCTTCACAACTTGTACTACCCCACTGTTCCCAGGAATGCCCTTACCTGCTTTTTCATAGCAGGAGTTGTCCGTGCCTATATATCCTCTGCTTTGGAAGGCTCTGGCCAAAAGTTGCTACCACCCACTCTGTGGGAAAGTTAAAACACTTTTGTCATTTCTTTGCATACGTATTTAGCCTTGTCCTTTTTAAGTCTACCCAACACCTCCCTAACTTTTACTGGGACCATTTGTAGATTACAGTACAGTCTAGGTGTGCAGAAAGAGTTTCCTGCTTCTGCTGTGATGTGATCTACCAACCTCTGGAAATTTATTGGAGAATTTTTCATCCCAAAAGGCATATTTGTGACTTCATAAAGCAGGAAGGGGATCACACATGTTCATCTCTCCCTCAGTACAGGTGTCTGGAGCATGTCAGTTTTGATTATATACACAGCCCCACCCAACTATTTGAAACCCTTATCTGTGCTATCATCTGACTGTGTAACTATTCAGTTTCCTGTGGTCTACACAAGACCTGGTCCTCTCACTTTTGTTTAGTACCAGCACTACCAATGAGGGTCAAGGTATGTTGGATTGCTGGATTACCTCTAACATTTCCTGTAGTTTCTCTTTCATAGCCTGTTTGACTTGTTAAGATTTGCACTGGGGGTGACGAGGGTAGACAGGATTAGGAATAAGTATATTAGAGGGTCAGCCCAGGTTGGACAGTTTGGAGACAAAGCCAGAGAGGTGAGATTGCATTAGTTTGGACATGTGCTGAGGAGGGATGCTGGGTATATTGGGAGAAGGATGCTAAGGATAGAGCTGCTAAGTGAGAGGAAAAGAGGAAGGCCTAAGATGAGGTTTATGGATGTGGTTGGAGAGGACATGCAGGTGGTTGGTGTGACACAGCAAGATGCAGAGGACAGGAAGAAATGGAAACAGGTGATCCGCTGTGACAACCCCAAACCAGGAAAGGCCGAAAGAATAAGTCTGACTTGCTCAGGTACCCTATAATGAGTCTGTTTCTTGGGATGTAGAGTCCCTAGCTATGATTCTCCATCAGAAATGGTCACCTTGACTTACCAGTGAATGTGTCCTCAAACTCCCTTAGTACTACTCAGATTTCCTGAATCTAAATAGGTGATATCTGTTAAAGTACTTCCTCATTCCCCGAGCTATCAGACTGAGCCTCACTGTGGAGGTCTACCACAGTATTGTGCTCTTATACCTCCTGAAACTCACTGCAGATACTGAGTACCAGTGTCTCTATCATGGTAAGGTTTCACAACACCTGGTTGTGTTTCTGCCTCCTACCTGTCATCTCCACATAACTGGTATCCCTTACCTTTCTCAAAGTAGTGATAAGGTCCCTGCCATTCTGTCTGCCACGTATCCTGTCAAACAAGAATAAGCAGCATCACTTTCTGCCACTGTTTAGTCAAATTAGGCCTTTTGCAACTGTTGCATTTGTGTTTAAGTGCTCCCTTGCCAGCCACATGAGCTTTCTAAGCCCAGTTATGAGATTTAGGATGTAACAGACTCTGGGGGGATCATGTTTACCCTCCTACTTGTCGCAAATTAAATCTAGGGGCACCTTACCCAGTGACCCTATCTTAACTGGTGACAGGTAAGGGTTCTTGGGATACCTCTCTGTATGCAAAGAGATGATGGGGCAGACCCTTGTCTCATTCCTACTTGAACTGGCTTGTGACTGCTCTTAACATGGCCGTGTGTTACCACATATACCTCTTTATGCAGACGGTCCCTATTTGGCAGTTCTGTCTTAAAAAAATGAAAAATGTCCTGAAATTTTAGGGAAATGCCTATATTTCATTTAATAGTTACATAAAACAATTACTTTTTATCTGAAACAGCTCATTATTTATTTTATTTATGGATATTTGAAATGATGGGTAACAACAAAAACTGTCTGTAGGAAGAATACTGCAGACATTTAAGAACTTCAATACTTCCAGTTGAGGAAGAAATCAAACTTCATCAGAATGTAAAATTTCGTTCATTAGACTAGACATAATCAACTTCGTCAGAATGTAAAATTCTGATGAAGTTCAATTACGTATAGTCTAACGAACGAAAGCGCTCAAAGGAAAAGTGGACCGATCACACTTGTACATTCTGCCGATTCTTAAATTACCTTTTAAGAACTGAATTGCTCGATTTGACTGCACTCCTCTGCTTGCTGCATGTTGAAGAAATAAAGCTGTATTTTAAAAGGAATCCATGGCCTCAGGTTGGTTCTTCCTCAAATGGAAGTTTTGAAATTCATAAATAAATACATTGATGTTTAGCATGTGTGCAACAAAGTCTGCAGAGCTGCCTTGGGTTATGGGCCCAAACCAATCACACACAGGCTTTACACTGAGTAACAAAAAGGCAGCATTATAGGCCCTGGTGTCTCAATCTCTCATAGAACTAATTTCTTTACAATTCTAGATTATCCATGGTAACTGTAATTTCAATAAACTATTGCATTCATGCACATGATTTCCAGGAGAAGGTAATTATAATTTCTAGTGCTGTAAACCTTTTCAGGACATATGGTACTTGCAACTACCAGCCAAACCCAGTTTGGTATACTCAAGTACATAACTGAGCTACTCTTAAAACAAACAAAATAAAATATAAAAACTGAATCATTTTAGTGGAGTAGTCTTTCTTTGTTTCAAAGGCAGACTCCGTAGTTAATTACCACAGAGCAGTATCCTTATAGCAGTAAATATACAGCTACAAGCTTTTACAACTGAATAATGCAGTATAAGAAATTAAATGCATGGACAGGGTATAGTTTTGCACAGAGAACTATGTGTTCAACAGACACATGGCAGGCATATAAGAAAATAGTAACTATCCAGCTATTTCATGACAACTATTAGCATAATGAGATGCATTTGAAAAATTAAACTGAAAAACCCAATAACAAAAAATAAATGCATTGGTACAGTGAAAAAATTCATAAACAGCAATGTTCAAACAGGCACTGACAGAATATGTCTGCCGTGGGCTTAAGTAACCGGAAATTGTCATGCTATCTGATGTGAGGATTGCCCAAGATAGATCATTACTATGACAAACTTACAGTTAATACAGCACTATCCATGCCGACCTCCAAACCCATTCAAAGGGTCCATGACACTTTCTTTTCTGTGTGACTTAAAATTTGAATTTATCCAATGGACCTCATCTAAAAGATGCACCTCTTTCAGCCTGGGTACAAGTAAACATGTATATGTTTGGCACCCTTCCCTTTAAAGAAGGCAATCACTTTTTTTTTTTTTTACTTTTCACGATTCACAGTCTACTTCAACACCACATTTGCAGTTATTCACAGTTTGTTTTACATATTTATTTATTTATTTTACATTTGTTGACCGGGATAGTCCGACTGGATACATGTCCTTTTTCAGCGGAGGCCTGGGGAGAAAAGCTCCACAGATAAAACAAATATACAAGTAAGTTTACAAATACATACATGAGATGGAGAGACAGATGCTAATTCGCATTATTAAAGTTTTCATTAGATTAGCTATGGTTAGCAACTGGGCAACTAAGATCCAACTCAGTTATACAAAAATACAGTAAGGCAGTAATAGTGTTATTATACTCAGATACAACATCACAGCCATTGTGTCATTCCAAGGGAGCATGAAGGAACAAAAATTACTGTTGTAGAAACAAGTGGATTAATGGTCAGTTGAATAATGGTTAGATTCAGGCAACAGGAAGCCCAGATTAGTTCAAGTGTGGTAGGATAAGTTGTAGATCAGGAAGAAACTAGTCTGAATTTACGCATGAACATAGCCATTGTGCCTTAAAGAATAGAGTAAGATTTTTTTTGAATTGAGAAAGGGAGGTAGAAAGTCTAAGGTTATTTGGGAGGCAGTTCCAAATCTTACCAATGGAGTTGGCAAAGAGAGCATCACCTCACATGTTATTAGATTTGATGCTTTGTACCAAAAGTCTGTTAGAGGAGCGAAGACTGCTTAGGTTAGAGTAGGGGGTCAATAGATTATTGAGTGAGGGGGTTTTATCAGGTTCCTTAATGATTTTGAACGCTTCAGGGAGTTGGTTCAGTTTGAGGAGATTGGGTAATTCTAACCAGTCAAGTGTTTTTAGGTTAAGGCAATGATGCGTTCTATAAGGAAGTCCAGTTATAAATCTGGCAATGTGATTGTAGGTCACAGAGAGTTTGTTGATATCGGATTTGTTGAGAAAATAAAATACAGGAGAGGCATACAGTAGTGTGGAGAGGAGATGCGTACGGGCAATGGTTAGTTTAGCGTTGGGGGTTAAAAAGTTCTTGATTCTATACAAGGATCCAAGTTTCTTATTTACGGTCTTAATGGTCTGACTGATGTGCAAGTTAAATCTGAGCTTATCGTCAATGGTGACCCCTAGTAGTTTAGTATTGGTATCAGGCTCGATGATGGTACCATTATTAGATTGGACGTGAAAGGTAGCATTGTTGGGATTTGGTGTCGGGGCAGAGGTAGGAAAGAATAGTAGTAGCTTAGTTATTTTTGGATTTAGGATGAGATTCCTCACTGAGAGCCATTTTTCTACTGTAGCAAAGCAGTGTTGGGTTGTAACTTGTAAATCGGAGAGAGAGATATCTGAGCAAATAAGGATGGAATCATCAGCGTATTGGATGCAGGTGGCTTTAGTGATAACTGTGTGAAGTTCGTTAATGAACACTGAAAAGAGAAGGGGACCTAGTATGGAGCCTTGGGGGACTCCTATGGTGCTAGGTAGCAGGTGAGAGAGCTTGTTTTGCCATTGGACTGCTTGTTGCCTACCAGAGAGATAAGCAGAGAACCAGTTGAGAGATGTATAATCAAAGTCTAGCGTATGGAGAAGTAGCTGGTGATTTACCATGTCAAAGGCTTTTGACAAGTCTAGAAAGAGGGCGGACGATATTTTTTTCTTATGATTTTTATTAACTGAGTCGGTGAAAGAAAGGAGGGCGGTAGTCGTACTATGGTGGGGTCTGAAGCCATGTTGAGAATTAGTCAGTAGATTGTTTAGGGTGAGGTAGCGAAGAAATTGTTTATGGGCACATCGTTCCATGAGTTTGGCTATTGGAGACAGTATTGCTATTGGTCTATAGTTAGATGGTTCAGTGGAAGAGCCACCCTTATGGAGTGGTATGACATGGGAAATTTTCCAAATGGAGGGGATAGTGGCTTCAGTGATAGTTCTATTAATCAGGATAGAGATAGGGTAGGCTATGGCATCTGCTGCTATTTGCAGGTATTCAGCTGGAAGTCGGTCTGCCGAGAGGGTGGTTGGTTTAAGTTTCTACAGTATGGTTCGAATGTAGGAGGTGGGTATATGTTGTAATTTAAAGGAAGGGAATGTTTCATCGGTAGTATTGGTTGGGGAGGGGGAGGGGGGAGGTAGTTGACTCCTAAAAACAGAGGTGGCTAACTTCAAGGCACCCATGTAAATGGAGAATAGTTGCATGACTGCCAAATCATACATCAATGCACTGTACGAATACATACACAAATGCATGGATCTCACCATACCCAATAGAACCAAGATGCTCTCTTCAAAACAAAGGAAGCCAATCTGGTGGTCCCCTGCTATAAACAAACTCTACAACAGAAGGAGGAAACTGATGCAGAATAAGGTAAAGTCCTAAGACTGGAAAAACTCACTTATCAGCCGCACCAAAAGGTTGAGATCCCTCATCAAATCCTCTAAAGCTAGCTATGAAAACAGAATTGCAGCAGATAGTAAAGACAACCACAAGGTCTTTTATAGTTATATAAAGAATCTCCATGGCAATACCCAGATTTGCTCTGAGCTATTGCACAATGGTACCTCCTATATCGAGCTAACAGATATTGCCAATATACTGGCCGACAGACTCAGTGCTAACTTTACCCCCCCCCCCCAAGGACCAATCACAATACCAGTAGATTGCTAGGCACCCAGTATTACTGCTGCACAGGTTAAAACAGCACTGTCCAAAGCCAAGAATACAGCTTCTATGGGACCTGACAATATTCCTGGCTGTGTTCTACATGAACTACAGTGTGAACTGGCACCTCACCTGTGTGCCCTGTTCAATCACAGCCTCATCTCAGGCTTTGTCCCTACCAAATGGCGCACTGCTACAGTCATCCCTCTCCACAAAGGAGGAGCGATTACAGATCCTGGGAATTATTGCCCCATTAGCCTGATGAGTCTGATATGCAAAGCTATGGAACACATCATCATGGACCTAATAAACAAGGATATATGGGAATTTCCAAACTCTAGATCCTACAGTTTGTTTTTTTGTGAAGGGTAGATCATGCCCGCTCAGTTTGGTTGACTTCTTTGAGTCACCAGAGCTGTGGATGAAGGCAAGGTGATTCATACAGCCTACCTTGATCTGGCCAAGGCCTTTGATACCATTCCCCACTCAGGAATCCTAGAAAAACTCACTAAGCTAGGCATCAAACCCTATATCACTAGGTGGGTTGCAAACTGGCTCACAGATAAACCCCACAATGTGAAAGTAGCTGACTCCAAGTCAGACTGCAGACCAGTCATGAGTGGAGTCCCATAGGGTTTGGTCCTGGGTTCTCTCCTGTTTGGTATCTACTTCTCTGAAGTCCAGGCAACACTAAGGGACTCTGGCTGACAAAGTTTGCAGATGGTTGCAAGTTGGGAGCTATTAACTCCCCAAGTGATGTTGACATCCTACAAAAAGGCCTCAATGAGACCAGCAACTGGTGTCAGAACCATGGCCTTAAGCTCAATGCCAAAAAATGTCTTCATCCCCTTGGGAAAAACCCGGTTCCATTGAATTACTACATTGATGGTAGTCTGCTGAACACAGAAGGCATTATAAGAGATCTGGGAACACATGTTGATAGCAACCTCTCTTTTGACCGCCACATTGCTACTGTGGTCAGAAAGTCCTATGTGGCACATCTCATTACTAAGGGTTTTGCATCAAGGAAGAAAGAGGTCATTGTCTCGCTCTACTCTTCCCTCATTAGGCCAGTCACTGAGTACAATGACCCATTTGGCATGTACCTCACTGGACACCTGCAACAACTAGAGAGGCTGCAAAAGTAACTCATTAAGCACTTGTCCTATATGGACTGACTCAAAAAAACTCCAACTATTCTCTGTCTCATATCGCCTACTTAGAGGCGATCTCTGCTTGACTTACAAAGCCATGTCTGACCCAGCTCTGTTAGAAATGCTGCATCTAAAGAAATCCCAATCCCTCCGCACCACATTCTCCAGAGACCTCAACCTCATTATCACAATCAACAGAACATACTGGAGGGACAGGTTCATAACCCAGAGACTGCCCATGCTATGGAATAGACCTCCCATACATGTCAAGCAGAGCACCTCACTGGCCCTCTTCAAGAGAAATCTTGATGAGTTGATGGGAAATTCACCCTGGAGATCACTCCAGTGGCTCCACTCAACACTAGGAACTAAGGTCGGTTGGCATGATCCCAGGGCTATGGGCTACGCTTGTAAAGGGTCCTGGGCCATTAGCCTAGTACACACCTATGAACCTATGCAGCACTAAAATGGTTTCAGTTATACAAGTAGTCTAACACTCACTATAATTTGTGTTTCTTTCTGGAAACATTTTTTTTTAAGTTCTTTATAAATGCTGCTCGACTAAACTATATTCTCCCCATTGCAGCTACTATGATGTCTAGTTTTAGGATTAAACTTGTAGTGACTAGAAGCTGCAATTTCACAACTTGTAATCTTTAGGAAGTGGAGGCAGGGCCAGAGACTCTTATTCAGTTAGAAAAGGAGTTACAGGAGGAAAAAAAGTTTTAACTTTTCCAAGTCCTTCTCCATTCGCTTGATGCCCTGAACAGGTACAAAGCCGGATTTATGTTGCTTGTTGTCACAGCCTATAGAAGGTAGAGTAACATCACTTGAGCATGAATATATAACACTGTGATTAGACTTAACAAGATTCTCATTTCTAACTGCAAGATGCATCTCTCTAGCTCCTGAAATATTTCTTGCTAGTTTACCTATAAATGTTTCTTTGGATACACACTAACTTTTAAACAAATTTAAGAATGTATATCTTTAATATGCATTTATTTATTTATCCTAAAAGTGTACATTGGTAAAAGAGTGTGATGAATATTTGTTTTAAAGTAAAAAGTGTAGTTCTTTTTTATCCACAATGTAGGCAAATCTGGCATCTATTATCACTGTTTGCATATCACTAACCCCCGCACACTAACAAATCACTGTAATTCAGTTTCATTCACATTTAAAGAAAAATGAAATCTTATGTCTCCTCACAACAAAGACATGCACGTAAACTGCACAAAAATATTATACATACACAAAACTCTGGAAATAATATTTAACAAAATTAGAATGGTTTTGCTGGGTTTCAATCTGTTTTTAACATCAGAATAAAGTAAAATTAAACTAGCTGAAAAATAACTAAACCTTAAAATAAGACATTTGAACAATCTGTAATACATTCCTAAAATAACTTGCTATTATAAAAATTACTAAAGTGAATTTGCAGACACAAAATGGAAATGCTGACCTCACCAACATCTAGACTTACTAAAACAACCCCATAAACTCAGCTCTACCTTACTTTATCTTAAAGCTAAATAAAACAAAAACATTAAATAAATAAACTGGAGTATGAACCAAATGTCCTGTTCAATACAATGTAAAAATGTAACTTTGCACACTGCACATAAACAGTTCATATACAACCCCCTGACACATCCTCCTAAATCAGCCGTCATAAAATACATATACAACCCCCTGACACATCCTCCTAAATCAGCCATCATAAAATACATTATTATGAAAAAAGGCCAGAATAAACAAAGAAAAGGATGAGTACAACTAGACTACCAGAAAACATCACTGACAACATAGATTGATTCGATCTAATCTAACAAAAACAATTAAATAACAAAACTGTAATACTATCAAATTCTATCATAAGCCTCCCTAAACTATTAATAAGTAAAATAAATGAAGTAGCACTTCAGAAAAAAAAATTAAAATGTACCTCAGGGCTGAAGTTTTGAACTATTCACAACAGAATTAGCTCAAATAATCCTAAGCAAACTTAACTAAAGTTCTGTTCATTTGAAACTTAGACAATGAACCCAACTTACTATAGTTAAGGAAACATAGTCAGTACTATATTAAAACACAGACAATATGGCAGATTGAATACTGGGGGGTGAAGTTTGTGTGATCTGTGAAATATCTTGACTGTACTTCTAGAATATAGGATGTGCAATGATTTACAAAACTCGTTGCCTAAATCGATTATAAAGCACTACAAAATATTTCAATATATCGTATACCAGACCCCACGTATGCCACATATAAAACCATGGAATGATATGCATGTGCCTGTGTTCTTATATATATATATATATATATATATATATATATATATATATATATATATATATACACACGGAGTGTATGTGTATTTTTTTTTTTTAAGATATAATCTTGTACTCAAGTCTGGTCTAAAATTCACTGCACTTTTTCTCTGTATACTGAAATGTGATCCTTCATTTTCAGTTTAAAAATCCAATAGGTTTGCTAAAAATTTAGCTAAAGCAGTACTAGTTATTTAGTATTTCCTGTGACAAATAAGAAAATGCTGTAGGGAATTTATCTGTTTTATACAAATGGATATCTCAACACAAACATTATATATAAAATACACATACATACTTGTTTTATTTTAATAGTTAATTGTATTTAATGAATACTGGTACGCCTTTTTCACTAGCATCAGTGTTCTGCTTAAAAAAAAACTTAAGTCTCAGATTGTTTCTTCTGTTTATACATAATTTGTTTACGTGACTTATAGTTTTCTGTTTTCCAGATATTTGATGTAAAATGTATTGCAAACAAAGATTAATATGAAGGTTGCTAAAATAAAACTGGTAGTTCATGAAAGTAAACTCAACAGTGGCAGATATTGGTGATCATATCGTAAAGAAAATGCAGCTTGCAGTCAAAGAAATATCCAATGTTATAGCAAATCCTGAACTTGTCCGAATATAACACCGAAAGAGAGAGATTTGAATGAAATTACCCAAGGCCTTGAAAACAGGGGTGAACAATTTTTCCTAACATTTACTGCAGAGATCTTATTTCTGATCACTGACAGTGATTCAGCACAGCCAAGTGCAGTAAAAGAAGACTGTAACTTACGTAAATGGTAGATATAGATTAGAACTACATGGATTAATGTTTGAATTCTAGAGTCAGACTCATGATTTACTAAAATGCATTAGAAAAGGTGTGGCATGACCTGTATCTTGTAGCACAAGAGAGTGCTTTGCTGTTTTGGTTATTTTGCTTGAAGTCACAAAGCTTCCCCAAACAAGGTCTGATTGCAGGCCAGTGGTACTCTACTGCCATCTTGTGGGAGACGAGCATCAAACATCCTACCCAGAAAAACTGTGCCCAAAGAATGACAGCAGAAAAGCATTAGCCAGCTTGTACCTTTCTTTTATCTTTGCTGCCTTCTTTCTGATTCTAAAACCCTGACATCAACTTTATAAGAGGAATAACTAGGGAGACCTAAGCTAGTATATTAAAACTACAGATTTCTCTCCAATTTTGTCTGTCACAGTTATACAAATGGTCTTAAAGTAAACAGAACTGTACAATTTAAAGTTGAAGCTTGGGAGCAAAGTAACTAAACCTGCACTAATTTTAGTTCATACTAATTCCAAGACTTGGGACTCCATCAGAAAGAGGAAAGCTGTAAAACAAACCAATAACAAAAAAGTCTACGTCGGCTTGGTTCTGTCAGTCACCAAGAACCATGAAAAAAGCACCAAATCCAGAACTCTGCAGAGAAAGCCAGCAAAAACTAGATGTGTAGTTAAATAATTTATTTTCACTTCTCTCTCTATAGAGCGCTTTTGTCCAAGTTAATAAAACATAGTGGACTTATCAGAACCTGGTCTTCTCTAGTGTGTTCTGGATTTTGTGGTTCTTAGTAATTCCAAGTCCTAAGTACAGAGGTACACATGCTAAATTACCTTTTCCAGATGCAAGAGCTGTTTATTTGAGGTTTTCATGATTTTGCTTTTATGTATGTACACGCACTGTTGTATGCTGTCTGAACATGCTGCAGGAAAGATATCCAAATGCACATTCTATAAAGATATATACAATTATTGTAGTGGGTCATTAGTTATGTAAAGTCCATTATGTTATGGAAACAAATGGCATTTTCTTGCCAAATCATTGAGTGCAGCTTTATGCAAGGCTTTAAAAGTAAAGGTCCAGTTTTATGCAGGGTTTTTAGCATCATGCTTGGTCTCGATTATTAACCACAAAACTAAAAATAAGCAACTGCTAGAAATGTCATCTCTAGTATTTGCAGTGTTTCTGACTTCACCTTCTTGTTTCGGCTGCTCCAATTAGGGGTCGCCACAGCAGATTAACCATTTCCATTTCTAACTGTCCTCTGCATTTTGCTCTGTCACACCAATCACCTGCATGTCCTCTCGCACCACATCCATAAACCTTATCTTAGGCCTTCCTCTTTTCCTGTTACCTGGCAGCTTCATCCTTAGCATATTTTTCCCAATATACCCTGCATCCCTTCTCAGCACATGTCCAAACCAACATAATCTTACCTCTCTGGCTTTGTCTCCAAACCTTCCAACCCGGGCTGACCCTCTAATATACTTATTCCTAATCCTGTCCATCCTAGTCACACCCAGTGCAAATCTTAACATCTTCAACTTTGTCACGTCAAGCTCTGACTCCTGCCTTTTTGTCAATGCCATTGTCTCCAACCCATATAACATAGCTGGTCTCACTACCCTCTTGTAGACCTTCCCTTTCACTGGTACTTGTCTGTCACAAATCACTCCTGACACTCTTCTCCACCCACTCCACTTCTCTTCCACACTCACCATTACTCTGAACTGTTGATCCCAAGTACTTAAACTCATTCACCTTAGCCACCTCTACTCCCTGCATCCTCACCATTCCTCTATCCTCCCTCTCATTCACACACATATATTCTGTCTTAGTCCTGCTGACCTTCATTCCTCTTCCCTCTAGAGCATATCTCCACCTCTCCAGGTTCTCCTCCACCTGTTCCTTACTCTCACTACAGATCACATGTCATCTGCAAACATCATAGTCCACGGGGACTCCTGTCTGATCTCGTCTGTCAACCTGTCCATCACCATTGCAAATAAGAAAGGGCTCAGAGCTGATCCTTGATGCAATCCCACCTCCACCTTAAACGCATCTGTCACTCCCACCGCAGACCTCACTGCTGTCAGACTACCCTCGTACATATCCTGTACCACTCTTACATACTTGTCTGGCACTCCCGACCTCCTCATACAATACCACAACTCCTCTCCAGGCACCCTGTCATATGCTTTCTCTAAATCCACAAAGACACAATGCAACTCCTTCTGACCTTCTCTGTACTTCTCCATCAACACTCTCAGAGCAAACATCACATCTGTAGTGCTCTTTCCTGGCATGAAACCATACTGCTGATCATTAATCATCATCTCCCTTCTTAACCTAGCTTCCACTACTCTTTCCCATAACTTAATGCTGTGACTGATCAGTTGAATCCCTCTGTAGTTACTACAGCTCTGCACATCACCCTTATTCTTAAAAATTTGTACCAAAACACTTTTTCTCCATTCCTCAGGCATCCTCTCACTTTACAAGATTTCATTAAACAATCTAGTTAAAAACTGCACTGCCATTTCACCTAAACACCTCCATGCTTCCACAGGTATGTCATCTGGACCAACAGCCTTTCCATTCTTCATTCTCTTCATAGCTATCCTTACTTCCTCCTTGCTAATCCACTTCTTCATGATTCACTATCCGCACATCATCCAACCTTCTCTCCCTCTCATTCTCTTCATTCATCAACCCCTCAAAGTACTCTTTCCATCTGCTTAACACACTCTCCTCGCTTGTGAGTACGTTTCCCTCATTATCCTTTATCACCCTTACCTGCTGCACATCTTTACTAGATCGGTCCCTCTGTCTAGCCAATCAGTACAGGTCCTTTTCTCCCTCCTTAGTGTCCAACCTTTTATACAAATCTTCATACGCCTTATCTTTAGCCTTCGCCACCTCTCTCTTTGCCATGCACCTCATCTCCTTATACTCTCGTCTAGTTTCTTCATCTCTCTGACAATCCCACTTCTTCTTCGCCAACCTCTTCCTCTGTATACTCTCCTGTACTTCTTCATTCCACCAGCAGGTCTCCTTGTCCTCCTTCCTCTGTCCAGATGTCACACCAAGCACTTTTCTAGCCATCTCTCTTACTAGTTCTGCTGTAGTTACCCAGCTATTCGATAACTCTTCACTGCCACCCAGTGCCTGTCTTAACTCTTCCATGAACATCACCTAACAATTACCCTTTTTCAATTTCCACCATTTGGTCCTTGGTGCTGCCCTCACACTCATCCTTCTCTTCTTGATCACCAATGTCATCCTACAAACCACCATCCTGTGCTGCCTAAGACTTTAGATGGCTCGGTGCTGAATCTCCCTCTCCTTACTCCAATGGGCTGCAGTGATTTTGGTAACTGTGAGATCCAGTTAGAATGATAGAGCAGCATAAAATGATATTGCATGTTTATCAGTACCCAGAAAATAACGCATTTATCTTGCAGTTATATCTGTACTGGAGATACTATAGTAATCAAATTGTTTTAAGCTATGCTAACATATGTAGGAACTGAGATGTAGAATTTTATCACTTGCATTAATGAAAATATCCACTTAAACATGATCTGTGTCTGAATGTAACCTTTAGGGCTCACCTTTTGTTTGACACACTGCCAAACATTCAAAACTTGACTACTGGTCATTTAATGCTACAGAAATCAATCAATATATTCATATAATTACAAATGTCTGTCAGCGAAGCAAACAGAGAATGTGTCTGTGGAATTGCAACACACCAGCAAATACACACACGCCTCAATGGTGCACGCATAGCCAAGAACTTGGCCATTAGGTTTAATACTACAGTCTATTTAACTTCCGTGCTATTCAAAACTATTGGACTGGCACATCCAGGCTATAACAATCTACAGTATTCTGTCCTGAGTTACGATTTCCAGAGAGGTTCTTTCATACTTAATATTCTGTATATTTTTAACATTTTTTTTTTCAAACTGTTTACAATTTGTGAATTTCGCACCTAGATCTGATACGACTAGTCATAACTGGGAAAAAACATTACTAAGATGAATACTGTGACACCATTAGTGCCGTGATATGCTCCCGAGAGTTTTATTGTCACACATGCTATGCATTTCAGATATAAAAATGTAAACAAACATCTGTTCTATGTTGTCTCCCTTTCACAGTCTATTGTTGACTGTTAGAGACACATACTGATTGTTTCATATGCAAAAAAAAAAAAAAAAAAAAAGTGTGCGTATATAGTAACACTTTTCCCTTTTCATCCTAGTCATCATTACTAAATGGATCACAGACCTGGATTATAAACCTGAAACTGTTAGAATGATTAGATAAGTAAGCCTGATGCATGTTTTTTTATGATGAGATGGTTTCTGCAGAGAATAACCCCTGCATACTTCTGGGGCTAAAATGGCTGTCAAAGAACAAAATAATTGCAATACCTCATTAAACATGGTTTCAAGCATATTCTGCTTCTCCCCTTTTGACAGCAGTTGTTTCCAATCACAGAATGTGTTTACTTCTAATCTTCTACCACATGTACACTCACAGATTCATTTGTAGACAGTGAAATGAACAGCACAAATATGGGCTTGTTTATTTGGTGATCTAAAGAAAGACTATGTTTTAATGTGCTTTTGTAAATGAACAGCAAGTAATACAAAAGCAACTTCATATTCACACTGTTTAAATTAAGGAGCAAGTATAGTTTATGTGGAACTGTACTAATCTTCCAACGTCACAATGTACTTATGTTCAGTACGAATAAAAATTTGTTGAGAGAAACAAGTGTTTGTCACATTGATAGCCTTCTTTCCCTCCCTAGTGTTATTTTATAGCCTTTTTTCAGTTCCAGTCTAGGTACAAAACCCTGTGCACACACCTTTATAATGATGATGATGATGCAGGACAGAAACACTTATCATGATTCATTAACATTTGCTGGCTTGTATAATTTTTTTTAATTTGCCAACCAAAGTTTCCACAATGAGCTCATGTTCTGTTTTTCACAAAAGGCACAAGGAGAAACTCTACACAATGTAATACTGTAAAAAGTAGTCAGCAGAAGAATAAATTGTAAAACAGGTCAAACTGGTACAATTGTAGAAGAATTTTAAATACTTTTTAAAATCAAGACAAGTTAAGAGGAAAAGATGGTAACCATCTGAAATGTCGGGACCCACTACAGCAAGTCCTGAGACGCGAAGACCAAGTCTGAGATGCCATTTCTTGGAATATTCCCTTTTCTCCAAGGTATGATCTCAAAGTTGCTCTCTATAAAGTTTGGGGGGGGGGGTGGCTTGCCCCTCATAAAAAGAAGTTTTAAGGAGAAAGATTTTCTCTCCAGAATTTTTTTTTCCGTCAGCTTTTTGGCACTCAGCATTTCGAGTGCCGACATTTCAACAGGGAGCCTGAAAAGATATTTGAATACAAAATCTTGGGGCAAGTCAATTAAGAAGTACTGATTTAGGAGTACAGTAGTAGATGCATGGAACAGATTCTTCCCAACTGAGAATGCTGTGGTTTTGGATAACTTTAAAGAAGTATTAATTAGAAAAACTGGGAATAAGAAATTTCTGATTTGGTGGGGACAACCATCAAGTGAACTATATAACATTCAACATAATCTTCATTGTTGCAGTCATCACTTCTGGGATTCCTACTCACAGACACCTGAGGGCTGGCCTGAATTCCAGTGCTTTACCTTTCTTCCTCCACTAGTTTTTGATTCCTCCCCATCCAGATGTCAGGACATTTGTGGTATAACAGAAGCATTAGCCAGTGCCATCTTCAGGCATTTCTTGCCATAGTTTCTTGAATCTTGCATGCAGTACTCAGTGTCATCTGTTTGGCATGTCAGCCTGTTTCCAGGAATATACACAAGTACATTCAGGAAAATGGGTTTCTACTCCACTCTAAGTTGAGCATTCTAAGGTTGACAGCTAGTATAATTTAGCACTCATTGCTTTTAGGCACTTGTTCTCAAAAGTATGTGTTAAATATTATGAGGGAGGCTGGGAAACAAAAGAAATGATGCCTAGGAAAATGGAAAATATTCTTCCTCTGGTGCCTTACTGGAGACCAGGACACTAATTTAGTCCAAGTGCCCCAGTTCTCAACTGTCTTCATAAATCATGACTGTTCTATGCCTGTTTGAAGGGTCATGTTTCAACTAGATTAGCTTGTCTGTCACTATATCTCCCCATATTCTCACTTACCAGTTCAGAAGCATAGCAAGGATGGGGTGAAGGGGGACAACCATCCTACATTCAATTTTCAGTTCTGATATAGAAGTGTAGTTCAGCGCTGTGTGTGTGTGTGTTAAGCCATAACAAGTCTATTAAGTAAATACATTAGAACAAAATAAAAGACTTCTACTTTTTTAAACTGCAGCAATCTGATAGGTTCATAGGTGTTTACTAGGCTAATGAACACAAGGGCCTTTTTAAGCCTAGTCATGTATCCCAAATCTCTGACAAGTTCTGATACCTTTGATAAGTGTAAACATGGGCCTGGGAGATGAACCGTTTATAGGTTACCTGTTTGCATTAGAGACATAGGTGCCAAACCAGGGATGACTTTCTGGTTTCCCATCCAATTGTCCAAGTTGCACTTGAATTGGGTTAGGGAGGAACTCTGCTTCACATGGATGGGGAGCCTACTCCATAGACGGGGTAGTCTCTGGGATTTATACCTATCTCGCTAACAGGTCCTATTTATATCACTGGCAAGGTTTAAGTGTTTAGAATGGGTAATTCTGGTACTGTTTCTTTTGTGGATATGCAGGAGGTCCATCAGAGTGGGGTCTGACAATGGCCTGTATGCCAGGCATAGATCTCCCCTGAAAAACGTGTAGGAGACAGAATACAGGGATAGGACCTTGAGCCGGTCTGCTTAGGACATATTACTTACGCTGTGTATTCTTCTAGTGAGGAACCTCTGTGGACATTCCAGTTGCTGGATATGCCTGGTTAGGTACATACCAAAGGGTGCATTGTACTCAGCGATAGGTCTGATGAATGCCGAATACAATGGAACAATGACATCCTTGGATTTAGATGCCATACCTTTGTTTATAAGCTGCGCAACATAGAATGATTTCCTCACCATTGTAGACACGTGATGATTAAGGGCTAGCTTGCTATCTATGTGTGTCCCTAAGTCCCTGACTACTGGGTAAGCTCTAGGGGTGTGTTGTCGATATGATAGTTACCAGAGATAGATGACTTCCCAAAGGATACTGTTATGCATTTCTTGGCATTTAGTTTTAATCCATTCCTCTGACACCAGTTATTTGTCTGTCAGCCCCTCCTGGAGAATATTTGTCCAACAATTTATTGAACATAAGAGCTTTCACTGAAACAAGTGAATCAGCTTCTTCAGACAAGTTAAAAAATCGTAACTTCCCATTTTAAAAGTACTTGCAAAAAATTCTAAACCAATGAGCTAGCAGCCCAAAAACATGATGTCATTCAACAAAATGCATTTAAAGCAGCAGTAACCACGTAAAAATAAACCATAAACGTGAAGAATGAAACAATTACATCTAAATAAATAAATGAATAATTAAAAATCATTCATAAGCTAGTAAGATGAAATAAAATAAAATAAAGTAACATACAACTTCATAAACGTGAATAAATGGACAATGAATAAAAAGTATGTGCATCCGAGAATTTTTTGTACACAAAAATAAAGTTATATATTCCTGTATTTAAAACAGATGTTAACCAGCAAACAACTAATATATGATTATATAATTAAATTAATTAAATTAGATAAACTGATGACTAGGCCTACCTTTCCAGGGCTTTCAATTTCAACAAACTTTTAATAGATAAAGCTTCATTCAGCCCTGGGAAGGTATATGCAGCTGTTGCAATCTGCCATTCCAACTCAGCCTCTTCTAATTTAAGTTCCTCAGGCCACCCTCTCCGGTTGTGTCCCACTAATTGTAAAACCACAAAGAAAAACTGTGACTGGGAAAAGTGAGAGTATGTTTAGCTAGGGCATTAGTACTAATTTTATTATTAATACTGTACTCATGCTCGTAAATCCTTTGTTTTAATTTCCTTTCAGTTTTCCCAATATAGAATGCCTCACACCCATCACAAATAGCTCCGTATACAACTCCCTGAGAATCACAATAATATCTATCATGCATGTAGTACTCCTTGTTTCTAATTTTTACTTTACTGATTACTTTAATAAACTTAGATTGCCGGCATCTCCCACATTTAGTCATACCTGTATTTGACTTAAAAATTATTTTTGGCCTTTCAACTAAACTTTTCAAATTCCACCCCCTTCTGAATGTTAATTGAGGTGTTAGGCCCAAGAGGCTTCTAAGGTGGGGATCATCTGAAATGAAGGCCCAATTCTTGTTAATAATCTCTCTTATAGTTCAAGAATCTAAAGAATAAGTTGTTTGATCCAAGACCTGCATGCTTGTTAAAACAGGGGACTCTTCATTCTGTGTGGGGGAGACTACGATATTATAGCCTTTGTTAGGTAAAGGGGTAAAATAACCCGATGTCCTTTTTCCAATAACTTCTTCGAAAATCATTCCCACAAAGGCTGTTGGGTAACCTCTCCTGTGAAACATGGATCTTAACAGGTCACACTCTGCTATAAAGTCATCAAAATCAGAAACCATTCTAGCAGTCCTTACTGATTGACCCTTCACTACTCCTTTTTTTTGGTGTAATGGGTGGCAAGTGGAGAAATGCAAAAAAGCATTGGAATAAGTTGGCTTACGGTAAATAGTAGCTCTAAATCTATGGTTGTTGTGGTCCTTAACAAAATGGATGTCTAAAAAATCAATGTTATCAATACGTACTTGGAATGTAAAGTCCAATAAGTTAGTATAAGATTTGATTTCACTGATAAATACATCAATCAAGGTTACTTCACCTTTCCATAAAAAGAACATGTCATCCTGGTATCTGGTATACCAGACTACATGATCTTTAAAGGTAGAAGAATTAAACAGAAAGGACCTTTCCCAGTAAGCCATAACACTATTAGCAAAGCTACTACCACATGCAGCTCCCATGGCCACCCCGCTCCTCTGTAAATATAACTCATTGTTAAAATAGAGAAAATTATTAAATAACACTATCTCAAGGAGTGTCTCAATAACATGCACCTCTTGATTGTCTATACCTTTCATGTACAGAAATTCCCTGACCCATTCAATACCAAGTTGTTGAGGGATTATGGCATAGAGGTCCTTAATGTTCACTGTAATAAAAACTAAGTTGTCGTTAAATTCCAAATTGTTAATGAACTCAAGGAAGCGCCATGAATCATGACAAATTTGTTGTTCCAATTTTAACATTGGTTTCAGTTTGGAATCTATGTATTTGGCACATGCATACGAAATGGAACCTCAGCCATCTACAGTTGGTCTGAACGGTGGATCAGCCAAATTTTTGTGTATTTTTGGGGTTCAAAAAAAGGTTGGAATTACTGGAGCAGGCATGGTCAAATATTGGTATATGTCAATATCTATGCTCCCTTCCAAAAACAAATCTGAAAGAGTAGCATTGATAGTCCTGTAAGCTCCATTGACCTGATTGCGGCTAAATTTTTCGTATGCTACACTATCCAGAATCATATACATCCTATGGACATAATCATGTTGGTCCATGAACACTAATCCTCCACCCTTATCGGGTTGCATGATATGCACTTGACAGATATTCAATAAACTAATGAAATCAATTTCATCAGGAGAAATGTTTTTGCAAGTATTAGTATTGTGGTAATTATTTGTAAACATTCTCCTAAAATCAATTTCACAAGTTTTCTCAAAATGTGTTAAAGTTTCATGTAAGGGAGGATTAAATAAACTAGAAACCCTTGGACCTTGGGTAAGTGATGAGTTACCCCCATGAGCAATCATAAATTGAGTCTGCGAACAAATAATTTTAGGTCAATGATTAACTTGACCATGCTAGCCCTCCTATCAGGCACAAAGGTTAACCCTTTTGAAAAAAAGTCTATCATAGCCTTTTCAATGTGAAGGGAGCTGAAACTGTAAATTTTAAAGTCCCCTTCAGAGCTGATAAGGATGCTAGAAGATTGCAAACTCATCTCCTCCTCTGATTGTATCGTTTCCTGTTTTGACCCAACCTCCTGTTGTTCATTTGCCTGTTCGAGTAAAGTGTTTGTGGCCCATTGGGTTCCCGAAAATCCTACTGGTAATTGGCATTCAAAGGTGGGTCAGGTTCCTGTGCTGAGTATTGGGGTGCCTGTCATTGTTGGTTATTCTTAATACGGTCACTACGACGAATGGGTTGAGCCAAATCTACAGTGCAATTGTTTGTTAAATCATTACCATTGTCATTATGAACCGTGTGACTTGGGTGAACATCACTATTGTTGTTCAAAGGTGGAATCCCAACAGGAGGGGGGGACTGGGTATGCACATCCTTTTGAGTAATCATTGAGGTCTCTCAGTAACTTTTTCTTCTTGACCTCAATGTATGTACTGAAGCTAGCATCAATACTACTGAAAATCCGTGCATATTCAAACCTGTATCTTTCGTAGTCATCAGCGTTTGTAATTGCACGTTCCAGTTTATCCAAATCACTTCTAAGTGATGCAATTTGGGATTTATAATTGTTAATTAGAATACCAAAAAATTCTATGCCTTGCTTGTCGAAAAGGGCTATTAGCTCCTGGTGGAAAGAAGAGCCGTTAATAAGCCCTGCTGGGTAGCACCATTGGCGTAAGCCTTTAGGAATAACTTTCTTGTGGATGCACTCTTCTAAATAGGAAACTTCCAACTGCAGTTTCCTACACTTGAATAATTTTTTATCAAAATCATTCAAATAGTTCACGATTGAAATGTTGTCACTGTGTGAACTATCATTAAAACCAGTAGATTCCGTAGGTGCATTAATGTTAAAAAAATTAAACATTCCTTCCTTGTAGGAATGTCACTCACCCTGTAAGTGCTAGCTGAAGCCCGTGGTTCCACTACTGTATGTCTAGGAAGGCTCGAATTAACCACTGTGTTGCCTTAGTTCGGAATTGTTATTACTAGGTTACGGATCCTTTCCAAAGACGTAGAAGCCTGTGCAGGCTGCTCAGCACAAAAAATGGCATTAGAAGCTGATGCAGGCAGCTTGGCATGGTGTTTAGAAGTGAAAGAAGTAGATGCTCCGATATCTTTTGGAGTCGGCTGTATATCATTAAAACGTTGTGTCAAGGAATCAACCCTCTTTAATAATTCCTGCACAAGGAGTGTAAGATCACCCGCAGCATTCGCTTCTGAGGTGTTGTGCAGTTCGTTACTTGCAGAAATATCCTGGGAGTATAAGCGTTGAGATAAATCTGAGCCGCTCGCCATATACACAAACCAAAAAATGCGAACTAACAAAATCCAAAGAAAAAGAATGTACGAGCAAACAACGGACTCTCCAACAATTTATTGAATGTAAGCGCTTTCACTGAAACAAGTTAATCAGCTTCTTCAGAGAAGTTAAAATATGGATTGTTTCTTAAGGAATGTTTAATTTTTTAACATTAATGCACCTACAGAGTCTCCTGGTTTTAATGATAGTTCATACAGTGACAACATTTCAATCTTGAACTATTTGAACGATTTTGATCAAAAATTATTCAAGTGTAGGAAACTTCAGTTGGAAGTTTCCTATTTAGAAGAGTACATCCATAAGAAAGTTATTCCTAAAGGCTTGCGCCAATAGCGCTACCCAGCAGGGCTTATTAACAGCTCTTCTTTCCACCAGGAGCTAATAGCCCTTTTCGACAAGCAAAGCATAGAATTTCTTGGGATTCTAATTAACAATTATAAATCCCAAATTGCATCACTTAGAAGCGATTTGGATAATCTGGAATGTGCAATTACAAACGCTGATGACTACAAAAGATACAGGTTTGAATATGCACGGATTTTCAGTAGTATTGATGCTAGCTTGGGTAAAAACATTGAGGTCAAGAAGAAAAAGTTACTGAGAGACCTCAATGATTACTCAAAAGGATGTGCATATCCAGCCCCCCTCCTGTTTGGATACCACCTTTGAACAACAATAGTGATGTTCAGCCAAGTCACACGGCTCATAATGACAATGGTAATGATTTAACAAACAATTGTACTGTAGATTCGGCTCAACCCATTCATCGTAGTGAACATATTAAGAATAACCAATAATGACAGGCACCCCAATACTCAGCACGGGAACCTGACCCACCTTTGAATGCCAATTACCAGCAGGATTTTTGGGAACCCAATGGGCCACAAACACTTTACTCGAACAGGCAAATGAACAACAGGAGGCAGGGTCAAAACAGGAAATGATACAATCAGAGGAGATGAGATTGCAATCTTCCAGCATCCTTATCAGCTCTGAAGGGGACTTTAAAATTTACATTTTTCAGCTCCCTTCACATTGAAAAGGCTATGGTAGACTTTTTTTTCGAAAGGGTTAACCTTTGTGCCTGATAGGAGGGCTAGCATGATCAAGTTAATCATTGACCTAAAATTATTTGTTCACAGACTCAATTTACGATTGCTCATGGTGGCTAACTCATCTCTTACCCAAGGTTCAAGGGGTTTCTAGTTTATTTAATCCTCCCTTACATGAAACTTTAACGCATTTTGAGAAAACTTGTGAAATTGATTTCAGGAGAATGTTTACAAATAATTACCACAATACTAATACTTGCAAAAACATTTCTCCTGATGAAATTGATTTAATTAATTTATTGAATATCTGTCAAGTGCGTGTCATGCAACCCAATAAGGGTGGAGGATTAGTGTTCATGGACCAACATGATTATGTCCGTAGGATGTATATGATTCTGGATAGTGTAGCATACGAAAAATTTAGCCGCAATCAGGTCAATGGAGCTTACAGGACTATCAATGCTACTCTTTCAGATTTGTTTTTGGAAGGGAGCATAGATATTGACATATACCAATATTTGACCATGCCTGCTCCAGTAATTCCAACCTTTTTTGGAGCCCCAAAAATACACAAAAATTTGGCTGATCCACCGTTCAGACTAACTGTAGATGGCCGAGGTTCCATTTCGTATGCATGTGCCAAATACATTGATTCCAAACTGAAACCAATGTTACAGTTGGAACAACAAATTTGTCATGATTCATGGCACTTCCTTGAGTCCATTAACAATTTGGAATTTAAGGACAACTTAATTTTTCTTATAGTGGACATTAAGGACCTCTATACCGTAATCCCTCAACAACTTGGTATTGAATGGTTCAGGAAATTCCTGTACATGAAAGGTATAGACAATCAAGAGGTCCATGTTATTGAGACACTCCTTGAGACAGTGTTATTTAATAATTTTCTCCATTTTAACAATGAGTTATATTTACAGAGGAATGGGGCGGTGGCCATGGGAGCTGCATGTGGTAGTAATTTTGTTAACAGTGTTATGGCTTACTGGGAAAGGTCCTTTCTGTTTAATTCTTCTACCTTTAAAGATCATGTAGTCTGGTATACTAGATACCAGGATGACATGTTCTTTTTCTGGAAAGGTGAAGTAACCTTGATTGCTGTATTTATCAGTGAAATCAAATCTTATACTAACTTATTGGACTTTACATTCCAAGTACGTATTGATAACATTGATTTTTTAGGCATCCATTTTGTTAAGGACCACAACAACCATAGATTTAGAGCTACTATTTACCGTAAGCCAACTTATTCCAATGCTTTTTTGCATTTCTCCACTTGCCACCCATTACACCAAAAAAAGGAGTAGTGAAGGGTCAGTCAGTAAGGACTGCTAGAATGGTTTCTGATTTTGATGACTTTATAGCAGAGTGTGACCTGTTAAGATCCATGTTTCACAGGAGAGGTTACCCAAAAGCCTTTGTGGGAATGATTTTCGAAGAAGTTATTGGAAAAAGGACATCGGGTTATTTTACCCCTTTACCTAACAAAGGCTATAATATCATAGGCTCCCCAACACAGAATGAAGAGTCCCCTGTTTTAACAAGCATGCAGGTCTTGGATCAAATAACTTATTCTTTAGATTCTTGAACTATAAGAGAGATTATTAACAAGAATTGGGCCTTCATTTCAGATGATCCCCACCTTAGAAGCCCCTTGGGCCTAACACCTCAATTAACATTCAGAAGGGGGTGGAATTTGAAAAGTTTAGTTGAAAGGCCAAAAATAATTTTTAAGTCAAATACAGGTATGACTAAATGTGGGAAATGCCAGCAATGTAAGTTTATTAAAGTAACCAATAAAGTAAAAATTAGAAACAAAGAGTACTGCATGCATGATAGATATAATTGCGATTCTCAGGGAGTTGTATACGGAGCTATTTGTGATGGGTGTGAGGCATTCTATATTGGGAAAACTGAAAGGAAATTAAAACAAAGGCTTTACGAGCATGAGTACAATATTAATAATAAAATTAGTACTAATGCCCTAGCTAAACATACTCTCACTTTTCCCAGTCACAGTTTTTCTTTGTGGTTTTACAATTAGTGGAACACAACCAGAGAGGGATGCCTTGGGAACTTAAATTAGAAGAGGCTGAGCTGGAATGGCAGATTGCAACAGCTGCATATACCTTCCCAGGGCTGAATGAAGCTTTATCTATTAAAAGTTTGTTGAAATTGAAAGCCCTGGCAAGGTAGGCCTAGTCATCAGTTTATCTAATTTAATTATATAATTATATATTAGTTGTTTGCTGGTTAACATCTGTTTTTAATACAGGAATATATAACTTTATTTTTGTGTACAAAAAATTCTCGGATGCATATACTTTTTATTCATTGCCCATTTATTCACGTTTATGACGTATGTTACTTTATTTTATTTCATCTTACTAGCTTATGAATGATTTTAATTATTCATTTATTTATTTAGATGCAATTGTTTCATTTTTCACGTTTACTACTTTTTACGTGGTTACTGCTGCTTTAAATGCATTTTGTTGAATGACATCATGTTTTTGGGCTGCTAGGTCATTGGTTTAGAGTTTTTTGCAAGTACTTTTAAACTGGGAAGTTATGATTTTTTAACTTGTCTGAAGAAGCTGATTCATTTGTTTCAGTGAAAGCTCTTACATTCAATAAATTGTTGGAGAGTCCGTTGCTTGCTCGTACATTCTTTTTCTTTGGTTTTTGCTAGTTTGCATTTTCTGGAGAATATTTGTGTCAGTGTGAGATTCAATGACAGCTCCTAATTTGCAATCATCTGCAAATTTAGTCAGCCAGAGACCACTGACATTGGTCTTGACGTCTGAGAAGTAAATGACAAAAAGGACTAGTCCAAGGACTGATCCCTGAGGGACTCCAGTTGTGACTGGCCTCTTTGTAGAGGAGGACTCCCCAGTTCTAACTTCCTGGGTCCTGTCTGTGAGACAATGGGCTATCCACCAGGTGACATACGGTTTGTACCTCACCTCTTGAGTTTGTCAACATTGCCCGAGTGGGGTATTGTGTCAAATGACTTGACCAGGTCAAGGTAGGCAATGTGAATGATTTTGCCCTCCTCTATTGCTTTGATGACCTTCTCAAAGAAGTCCACCAGGTTGAGTAGGCATGATCTGCCCTTGACAAAACCAAAGTAGGTTGGGTCCAATGTCTGGAGGTTTACTATATCTCTGTTGATCATATCCATGATAATTCTTTCCATGGCTTTACATATAAGACTAGCGAGATTTATGGGTCTGTAGTTTCCAGGGTTTGTAAATGGCCCACCTTTGTGCAGGGGGATGACTGTTGCCTTTCTCCATTCATGAGGCAAGCCTGTTTGGAGGCTACAGTTAAATAGTAATTCCAGAGGCCCTGATAGGTCATGTTTCATGCTATTTAGAAAGCATCCTGGGATAGTGTCTGGGCCCAGTGATGCAGCGTTCTTGGTCTTAGCGAGAGCATTAAGGACCTCTTCCCTAATGACAGTAGGGGTAGTTTGATGATATTTCCTGAGGGTAGGCTGAGGGGAGAAAGGAGTAAAATCGGAGCTGAATTTATCAGCCAGAAGGTTTGCTATATCTTCTGGCTCAGTACAGGTGGCTTCATTTACAATGAGCTCTGCACACAACTGTGTGTTGCCTTTGAGGTTGCGGACATAACTAAAGAATGCTTTGTAGTTGTCCTTTGCCTGGGAGGCCACACTTACCTCAAATCTGGCTTTGGTAGACTTTATTTGTCCTCTGAGGTGTTTGTTTAGTTTGATGAGAGTGCTTTTGTCCTTCTGGGTGCTGCACCTCCTAATCTTTGCCATGATTTTCTTCCTCCTGTTATACAGCCTATTGATTTTGTGATTCCACCAGGGTGGCTTGTTTTTTGAGTTGTTCTCAAAACAGTATAATACAGTAGGATGGCCAATAAATTTAAATAGTTGAAGGGGAGTGATTTCACAAAATTATAATGTTGTGCTTACTCATACCAGCCAGTAAAAGCAGAGAGGAAACAAGATATATGGTCAAATTAACATAAGGGGCAGGCAACTAGAAAAACATTGGTGTTTAAGAACACAACAGTAACAGGTGAGGGAAGGAACAATTCTAAAAATTCTGTCTGACTCACAAGAGACAGAGCTGTGGTGTATTTTCAAGTTTTAATATGCAGTTAAAAGCAGAATACAAGTAAAACACAGTGTAAAGAAAATAAATCACAGTATACAAAATTGAAAAAGGCAATAAAGTAATACAAAATACAAGAAATAAAAAGCAAACTAACCTTTCCTCACAGCAAGCTGTGACAGTGTGTAGGTGAGCCTTTCTCACTATATTTGACTTATTTTTGCTCTTCACTTGAAGAGCTGGGGGTGTGGGGTGCCACAGGCAGTAGAAGAGCCAGATGCTGCTGTCTACAATCAGTTTCTTACGTAAGTAGTATGCCTCAGACCACCCAAATGGAACATCACTCCACCATGTGCTGGAAAAACTTATGTTAGCACCCTTTGAACCAGCCGCTTTTGCTGCCCTTAAGCATCTGTCATGGAATACAATGTTTTTGGTGGCTGCTGTTTCTGCTAGAAGAATCTCTGAATTATAAGCCTTTACTCCTTTCAGATTTTTTCATAAACATAGGGTCACCCCATGTACAAACCTTACATTCCTCTATCTTTGAATCAGCTATTTGCCTCCCCATTTTCTTCCTCCAGTCCTAAAACAAAGGGGAAAGAACATTATATTCCTGGGATATGCACAGACAACTGAGACTTTATTTGGAAAGAAGTAAATAAATGTGAATGTTAGACAAGCTGTTTGTCTCCTTGAAAGGTGGTTTGGGAAATTTAGTTCATAAACATAACTAACTAAAATGGCTGTTTCATTGATTTCAGTTTGCTTCTGCTACCATAGAAAATCTGTGTTAAACCATGTCACAGGTGTATTCCAGCACAGCCTTCCTTTTGGAGTGGGGGTAGGGGTACCCAGTCCATTCCAGCCTGGTTTTGAGTTCACATTACAGTTCTTTTAGGAACTTACCGTAACCATATACACTGAAGTACATCCACTGTTGCAGTCCCTATTCCCACCCAGTCTTGCCTCTCTTTTTCTGATTGGGCATCCTAGAGTTGAGGAGGGTATCCTGTTCATGTTATTTCCACTCAATTTCCCTCTCTTCTCCCACTAGGCAGCCTTCTTCCTCTGACACTGTATAGGATCTGGAGAGGTAGACTGGAGCCCATGGGTGGGTCATAGTCCCCTGGGGATGCTTTCTCCTAGGTCCACAGGTTATCTGGTGTGAAGGACAAGCTCCCTGTCCAACCAGGGAAGAACGATCTGAAAATGGCACTGTCTGATATACCTCTCAACTGTCCCTGATTTTCAGGGATGTCCCTCATTTTGAATCAAATTTTAGCTCTGTCCCTCTTAATCCCTCCTAAAATTGATGACTTTTGGACAAAAGGTGGTGAATTGTACTTAATAAATAATGACAATAATTAAGAGTTATAAACTTCTTTTACTTCATAAAATGTATATTAACCCACATTATCTTATTCTGTCAATGTCTGAAGTTAATGGTACTAATATTTTAAAAGTGTCCCTGATTATTTGTGGATTTGTCCCTGATTCTGTTGAGATTTGTCCCGATTGGTTGAGAGCTATGTCTGATACCCATTTTACACCAGTGTTGTCCTAGTGATAGAATGGGACAGAGAGAGAGGTCTGTAGGTGGAGGTAAAACATCTGAAGTCAGGCCAGCCAGCAGGCTTCTACAGGCAGGAATCCCAAGACTGATGACCAAACATACTTAAATATCTACAGTTATGGTCAATTTGTAACACAAATATACTTTCTGTGGTCTAAACAGAATTAACTAATGAAAAGACAAAAAAGCCAGATGTCTGACATAGACAATACATGTATGGTGTATTTTCATTCAGGCAGTGACAGAATCTGTACTTTAATCAGGAACCTTAACTTTCAACAAACAGTTATTCAAGGAATCACATTTCATGAATCCCAGCCACTCAGACATTCACGCCCCAGAATTATTTAATATTATGTGGCTGCAGAATGAGGTTGTGCTTGTACAAGCCAGTTGTTTGCCCATGTTAGGCTCCTTCTCTTATCCCTGTGTCTGTGCAACTGTGGAATTAGTATATATACGTAAGGCAGTATGGGGAAAGTGTGCAGCTCCTCCTGCAGAAACAACTGCAGATCTGATGCTACTGTAATTCTGGCAGGTGCCTTGTTTGAGCTTGGCCCATCCAGTTTACTGTTAGCAGGTTATTCACAGAGTACTTCTAGTGGCTGCAGTATCTCCTTTATCATGTGAGGGAAAAGAGGAGCTAATACAGGGGCAGCCATAGGTCAGTACTGGGTGTCACAGCAAAATAGTCATTTGATAGCTATTTATTTGGAGTGCATTAGTACAGGAGGAGGGAGCATTAAGGGATGGGCATGGAGAAGGCACATACAGTACAGTGTTTATGCACATGTCCAGTATGGATGGGTTGGTGCCAGTTTGTTATCTAACATGGGAAAGCTAGTATCATTATAAGGAAGGAGAGAGCATGGAACGGATATGGAGTAGTCATATAAAGTATAGTGTTTAGGCAAATGTCCTTTTTAATTTCTCCAAGTCTTTTGGGTTTCTAATACCGTGACCTGAAATGAACACTATTCCTAAGTCAAAATACAATTAAAGTTCATGAAATTAGTATTGTTTCAATCTTTGATGTTAGCCAAAAGTGATCTTCGCAGCACCCATAATGTACCAAGAAATGACTCCTTCTGCAATTTGTATGGGGTTACATGTATTCATAGATTCATAAGTTCATACTAGGCTATCTGCCCGAGGGCATTTACAAGCCTAGCCCATCGTTTTGTGGCTTACGCCACCCCTTTAGTATGGGGAACTATACCCATTATTTTGCTGTGCCTCTGTCGAGCAGTGACACTGAGGTAATCCCTGGGGTATATCTGCGATCTCCCATCCATTGGTCAAGATTTCTCTTGAACAAGGCCAGCGAGGTGCTCTGCCTCACATGTATTTGTTCCACAGCATAGGAGTCTTTGGGTGATGAATCTATCCCTCCAGCGTTTAAGTCTCCGCCTTGTGGCTCTGATGGATCTAGATTTTTGAGGTGAAGCATATTCATCAAATCTGGGTTTGACATGGCCTTGTATGTTAGGCAAAGGTCACCTCTGAGCAAGCGGTGCGACTGAATAGAGCTGGAGTTCTTTCAGTCGGGCAGCATAGGATAGATTTTGAGACCCTTTATCCTTTTGGTGAGGAACTTTTGTGGCCTCTCCAGCTGCTGCAAGTGTCGGGTCAGATACATTCGGGCATTGTACTCAATCATTGGTCTGATGAGTGATGAGTAAAGGGAGACTATAACCTCCTTGATCTAGATGAGAATCCCTTCATGATAAGGTGGGCAATGTAGAAGGTCTTCCTAACTACTTTAGCTACATGGGTGTCGAATGACAGACTACTATCAACCTGGGTCCCCAGGTCCCTGATAACTTCTTCTGTGCTCAGTGGATTGCCACCTATTTGGTAGCTAGGGGTAACCTTGTTTTATGACTATGCATTTTTGGCATTTAACTTTAGGCCGTGGCTCTGGCACCAGTTATCCGCTTCTGTGAGACCCTTCTGAAGGATATCTGTGTCAGATGTGTTTTCTACTATGGCCAGTTTGCAGTCATCTGCAAACTTTGTCAGCCATAACCCTCCTGTGTTTGCTTGTACTTCGAAAAGTAGATGCCAAACAAGAGTGGGCCCAGGACTGAGCCCTGTGGGACACCACTTGTGACAGGCTTTGAGTCTGACATGGCGCCAGCAACTCTGACCCTGTGGGTTCTGTCACTCAGCCAGTTTGCAACCCATCTTGTGATGTATGGGTTAACATTTAAGCTGATGAGTTTTTCAATGATACCCGAGTGGGGTATTGTATCGAAGGCCTTAGCCAGATCGAGGTAGGCTGTATGGACTGCCTTTCCTCATCAATGGCTTTGGTGACTGTTTCAAAGTCAACCAAGTTTAAAAGGCATGATCTGCCTTGACAAAGCCAAACTGGGTTGGATCCAAAGTCTGCAAATTCCCTATGTCTTTATTTATGAGGTCCATTATGATCCTCTCCATGGCTTTGCAGATAAGGCTTGTCAAGCTAATGGGCCGGTAATTTCCAGGGTCGGTGGAGGCACCGCCTTTGTGAAGTGGGACCACAGTTGCAGTATCCAGAGGTAAGACTTTGATTAAACAGCTGTCCTAGCTGTGGGTTTAATTCCTCATTGAGTTCGTGGAGCACACAGCCGGGGACACCATCAGGTCCCATGGATGCTGTGTTTTTGCTTTGGAGAGAGCAGTTCTCACTTGGGCTGGAGATGTTTGGGGGCTGCAATCATTTGGTATAGATATCTCTCCTTTGGGGAGGGGAGAAGTTTGCACTGAACCTGTCAGCCAGTATGTTGGCAATGTCTGTAGGATCAGTAATCTTCACATCATTTTGAACTAGTTCTGAGCATATCTGGGAGTTTCCTCCTAGGTTTCTAACATAGCTAAAGAAGGCCTTATGATTGTCTTTTGAGTCTTTAGCTATTTTTCTCTCGAAATTTGCTTTGGATGATTTTATGAGAGCTCTTAGTTTTTTACTTATAGTGATCAAGGGTGTCTTACCTTTTAAGGATTTTGCTCTATCTCATAGTAGCTTCCTCCTTTTGTTGTAGAGTTTGTTTATTTCTGGGGTCCACCAGACTTTGGTACAAAGAGTCTTTGTTTTGCTTGGGATTGCCTTATCCAGGCAGTCCTGCAGGTGCTGGTAGAAGGCATTTGTAAGTGATTCAGCGGCTTGAGTACTGTTTTCCCTACTGCGGGGGGCCTTAGGAGACACCTACACTCTTAGAAGTGTGAAGTCGGCTTTGAGAAGTTCTTTACTGTGGTCTTTTTATTTCAGGTGGGGTGGGATGAGCACCTCCAGCGAGATTAGTTTGTGGTCTGATCTCAACATTGTGCTCCCATGTTCGTGATGATGAGATCAAGTATGTTATCTCCTCTTGTGGGATGGTGACTAGTTGTTCCATGGCATTTGAGTTTATGAATTCCAGGAACTTTTGGGCTAGGGTGTTTGGGCTTGAGTAGTGTTCCCAGTCTATATTAGGGTAATTGAAGTCACCTAGTATGATGGTGTTTGGTGATACATTTATCCCTCTAGTGTTTTCAGGAAGGCCATGTGAGGTTCCTGAGTTTGAGAGGGTGGCCTGTAACATGCTACAATTTGCAGAGCAGTCTTGCCTATGGTTAATTGCACCTGGATGGTCTCCGATGCATCGTCGGTTGCCACCAGTCTTGAGGTGTGGGTGTCCTTGATGAATATGGATACCCCCTCCTTTCTTGGTATTGTCCGGATTTTGGGGCCGGAACGCATGGTGGGGCGGGCATGATATGATGAGAAAACCTGATAGTGCTGGGGTGCTCTCAGGAGCCTTGAACCAGGTTTCTGTCACAGCACAGACATCGATGTTCTCCATACTGAGAAGGGCCTCGAAAAGGTGCATTTTGAGATTTAGACTTCTGGCATTGAGCAGCATTACCCTTAGTTTTTTCCTTTTTGTGTTCTAGGGTGGTAGGTTTAGAATTTGAGCCTTGCCTAAAAAGGCACTATGGGGTGGCAAGAGCCTTTGCCAATATCCGGAATCCCAGGGTGACAGGTTGGCTTGTCCAGCATGTCATCCCAGGCAGACAGACACTGGATCCCCTTTGAATGACACCAGTGTTTAAGCCAATTGTTAAAGCTGATCATCTTATCTCTGTATTGTGGCATCATTCTTGGTGAAGGAAGGATACTGCTCAAGGTCAGGGTCATACCTGCCTGGGCTACATAATCAGAGAGCTCCTCAATGTCTCTTTTCATGTAGTCCAAGGAGGTACGTCTCAGGTCGTTTACACCAGCGTGACAATGACTGAGTCATATTTGTACCTGCTGTTGAGAGACCTGAGTGCTTGCGTTATGTGGCGGATCTCGCCGCCCACCAGGCAGCTTACTGTGACCTTCTCCTTACTCAGTCTGGTGAGCGGGGACGCAGTGTGTCTGACTATGGAGTCACCAATGACTAGTGTGTCTGGCATTGTGTTTGGCCTTAAGGGCTGTGACTGTTTGACACTGACTGTGAGGTCTATGTGTTGCAGGTGTTGTGTTCTGAGGTGGTGGTTGTTTGGGTGTCTGCTTTGGTGGCCTCTGCTGTTTTGGTAGATTTTTGATCAGAGCTGTGTGTTTATGTGTATGATTTGAGGTTGTAATGGTACTATGTGAGACTGGGTCTATAGTGTGTGTGGTAACCTTCTCCTCCTGACTGGTCTTGCCAGTCCTATGTTGAGAGAGCTCAGCCTCCAGTTTATAGTTGCATCTCTCATGTATTTGTGTTTTGTGGGAGGAGGAGAGGGTTGTTCAGGTACATGAGGCAATTGTAACATTGCCTCAATATTCCCAGGTTCACCAGCTGAGCAGGAGAGGACACTAGCAACTGATCCTCGACATGCTAGAAGGATAGACAAAAACTTTAAAAAGATTCGGGGGATGTGTGACCCGAGAAATGGGGGGGTTTTTTGGGGTGCTATCTATAAGAGAGGTAATAAGTACTGTAGGAGCAAGTGCTAGGTTTAACAGATAGAGAATAGTCTACTTAGAGTCAAGTAGAGATGATCTTTTAGTTATAGGATGCGCTGATTAGATCAGTAGTATAGGTCGAGGAAGGTAGTTTCAAGGGAAAATTTGAAGAGTGGACTTTAGGTAGCCGAATAGTTTTAAACTGCTTAAAACCGGCTGCCCTAGTGTGCAACAGTGGCAGCTCCGCTAAAATCATCTAATGCGCTACTAAAAGCTTTTATTTTAGGGGGCTGGAAAGAAAAGGAAATGACCCAAAATGGCCAATAAACTACAAGTTACTGCCTTAAACCACTCCTCTGAGGACAAACAGGCAGCTCAGTACTCCCTCCTCCCACTAGTGAGTAAAGAAACTACCCCTGACCAAACAAGGAAAATGGAGAAAACAGGAACCAAGACAAAGCCCAGGGATCAGCAAAATCTGGTCTCTGGAACACTAGTTAGGAAAGTATGGAAAGCAAGGATATTTTTTTTTTTTTTTTTTTTTTCACAAAATGGTCTCTCTGGAACACTTTAGAAAGTATGGAAGAAAGGAAGGATTTTTTTTTTTTTTTTTTTTTTTACAGAAAAGCAGAAAACACAATAAATGCTATGATTTTTAGGCAAAACTTAAACTAGCAAGTGCAGTAAACAGTTTTAGCTTATAAATACAGAAAAAACAGTGCAAACTTTGATAAAATAAGCAGAAACAGTAGTCGAAAGGCACAAAAAGTCAAAAGCCAAAAATACTTAAAATCTGGAAAGGTAGTCTTTTCTGGTCTCTGCTGCTAGAGGAACACTGCTGGCCACCACGAGGATTGGTAACATATCTAAGTAAGATTGTAGATTATTTTTTTTATAAGACCAGTTGCTCCTACTACTACCGTTGGAACTATCTGGGTATCTATCTTCCACGTTGCTCTCGTTTCTGTCTGCAAATCCTGATATTTTGTGACTTTGTGTCTCTCAGTACGCATTACACTGTAGTCACTGGGTGTGGTGATTTCAATGATCCATGCTACTTTTGTCTTCTTTTCATGGACCACTATATCCAGTTTTCTAGCATCTATCTCTTGAACTGTTGGTAATGGGTGATCCCATGTGATGTAGACTTCATCATTTTCTATGATGTTTTGTGGCTCATGTTTCCATTGTTTTTCAGCCACTGCAATACCATAATGTTTGCACAATCCCCAGTGCAGCGGTCTTGCCACATTATTATGCCTTTCGATATACAGTCCTTCTGCTATTAGTATGTCACAACCAGCAAAGAGGTGTGTAACTGTTTCCAGTTCTGTTTTACAAAACCTACATTTGTCTGTTTCTCCCACATGTTCAGTGGACTTTGTAAACGAATGTGTACGTAGCCCACTATCCTGGGACACCAATATTAACTTTTCACATCTTGGTTTGAATTTGCCTCTCCTTAATCAGTCCTGCATTCGATCCTGATCAACATGAGGTTCTTCCAGAAGCTTCCTATACTTGCAACTACATTTATATATTTTCCACATTTCTTGCCTTCTCATCTGGTCCTTCACCTTATATTCTTTCTTTTGTTTTTTTGGCACATTCAGTTACTGCCTGATTTTTATCTACTTCAGGTTTGATTTCCATTCTTGCTTAATGCTGATATGTTTCTGTTAGACTTAAACAGAGAAGTCATCTTAGATTTATTCTCCTCATGTTTCAAAACTTTCACTACATTTGGGTCTTGAGAGGTCAGCAGATATGTGTGCAGTCCCAGGATTGCAGATTTATGCATGTAATCAATTTCAAGGAGGCCCCTCCCTCTTTCGGAACAGGGAATATATAATATTGGTATGCCACTGATTTTTAAAAATCATTTGGTTAGCATGAAGCATCCTTCCTGTTTTCCTGTCTCATCTATCCAACATGTTTTGTGGCCAGTCAGTTACTACATCACTATAAGTTAGGACAGGAAGAGCAAGTTGGTTTACAGCCTGAATTTTGTTCCGAGATGTCAACACTGTTTTCAGGATTAATTTAAGTCTTCTAGAGTATTCCTTACTAAGTTTTATTCATGTTTGTTCATGTTTTATTGTTGATCCTTCATCAGTTCCCAATTATGTATACACTTCCTCTTGCTCAAATTATTTTATATCACATTTCTGTCCTAAACTGATGTTTTGTTGGTGCTGCAGTTTTTCTACTTTAAAGGGTGCTTTTGCACATTTATCAAGACCAAATTACATTCTTATATCATCTGAAAAAGTTTTGACAACTTGCAGTTGTGCTTTCAATTCCTCATCTAATGAACTATACAGTTTTGAATCATCGACAAAGAGAAGATGAGAAGTCTTTACACTTTGTTGTTTTCTAGGAGCCAAATTATAGCCATGGTCTAAGCAATTAGGTAGACAGCTTAATAGGTTAAGGGCAAGGCCAGAATAGCAGCAGTGACAAAGAGTCACCCTGGAATATCCCCATTTGAATTTTTATCCCTGGGATTATAATGTGTCCTTTATCATGGTTTAATTGCAAAGTGGTCTGCCACTGTTTCATGGTCACTGTAATGTAGTTGATCAGTGTAGGGTGTATCTTAATCATTTTTAAGCATTCTTTTATCCATGAATGAGGGATATCATCAAAATCCTTTTTTGTAGTCAATTCATGTCATACTTTGATTCTTCCCCCTTTTACAGTTCTCTACTATGACTTTATTTAACAACAAATGATCCTTTGTTCCATATGACTTTCTTTTATTGCCCTTTTGTTCTATTGTCATAATTGAGTTTTCTTCTAAATGACTATAAACTCTGTCTGCATCAATTCCAGTGTATAGTTTATACGTTGTTGGAAGGCAAGTTATTGGTCGATAATTTTTAGGGTAGCTTGCAGGTTCACTCTTACGAAGGAGCATTGCTTTTCTGTTTGTTAGTCAGGTTGGTGTCTGTTTGGACACAGAAATAGCTCTTCGTACAAAGATGTTAATACTTTTAATCAGAAGTTAGGTACTGCATCTGGGCCTGGGGTTTTCCAGTTGGAGGCTTTTCTTAACTTTGTTTCAATCTCTCTGGCTGTTACTTCATCCCATTTCATATCCTGCACCTTTAAACTTCTTATTTTTTATTTTACTTTTTCTGTCCATTTAGCATCTTTGTTGTGTTCCACAGGATCTTCATAAATACTTCTCCAAAATGTATCTATTTCTTTTTTTGGTGGTCTTTCAATTCCTTTTGTCTTGTTTCCCAGTTCTCTATAAAACTTTATCAGCACAGGCGGAAAAACTTAAAAGATACACAGATAAATATAAAGTAAAACTACAAAATAAATAATTTCTTGATGACCCAAAATTTTTCAATTTGTTATTTCTGATAGTGCATGATAAATCCTGATCTGTTATAATACTATGCATTGCTTTTATCACATCTATCATTCTAAATATCTTTCTTAATCTGTTCCCTCTTCTATAATCTTCTAACAGTGACACTGCTTGTCTTAATTGCTTTATAGTTTTCTCTGTTTGATATTTCCATGATGGTATTCAGTTTCTCCCCTTCCCTTCCCTCACTACCCTGTGTTCTTGTGGTAGAACTTTATCAGTTATTAATTTAGCTGCACAGTAATATATCCTGTTTACTTCTGTTATATCGCATGGATTTCTATGGACATTCTTAATTACTGTGTTCATTTGTTTTATCACACTTCTGACTTTTTGGGTTTTATTGACCTTCTGCAGTCTATTTCTTTCATTGATATTAATATGTCTATCACTATTAAATCAAGCAACTCTTCTCTTAGCTCATTTTCTTCTAAACTGAGGGTACATTTTTTGTTTCCATTTCTTGCAGGCATGCTATAGAAAGTTCTATAGCATCTTCCTGTGGCACATTCTCTTCAGTTTCATCCTGTGCCATCCATTGCTCTGTCATATGGGAACTCACTGGCCTATCACTGCTCAACATTGACTGTGTCAGAGTTTCCACGGTTTCTTATTCCTGGCTCCAAAATACCTTCATATGGCACCTGACCAATTGCTTCTCATTCCACTAGTTTCCTCTTAATTTGGATGTCCATTGCTCTATCTTGTTGTGGTGCTTTCTGAATTAGATTTTCTACACTGGTTAATCCATAACCTCAGTTCCTATTTCTTTAACTTCATTGCTAATCTCCTTTTCTACTTTTCCTCTTTGTCTTCTTATTTTTTTTATTTTAAAGTTTTCCATGTCCACGGATTCCTTTGCCTGTATTTCTCTACAAATATCTTTGCTGCTGCTCTTTTTGTATTGATTAGTTTTGCTTTCTCCTTTGCATAAATATTACAACATATTAGATCTCTTTTTCTTTCCCATGTCCACATTTCTTCTTCAGATGTCTCCTGATCTTCCTGTTTCTCCTTACTTTGGGGACTCGTTTCATCATGCTGTGATGTAACCTGTGTTAGACCTTCTACACCAAATCCTTCACTTCTCAGGCACTCCACAACTTCAACTTCTATTTTTTTAACTTCTACTTTAATAATCTTTTTTTCTGCATTTCGTCTTTGTGATATTTTTTATTGTGATATTTTCCATATCTGGATGCCTTTGCCTGTATTTCCCTTAGAATATCTTTGGGACTGCCTTTTTTATATTGATTAATTTGGCTTTCACCTTTGCATAAATACTGCACCATATCAAATCTCTCTTTCTTTCCCCATGTCCATATTTCTTTTTTATACTTATCAAAAATCTCTAGATTTTATTGTTTATATTTTTGCACTTCCTCAGATGCTTCTTTTCCCAAACAGATCAAAGTTTCTTGGTCTATATATTGTTTTTCACAAATATATTGTATTAATGAACATAACATTTTTATTTGAGGCTTCTGACAGTTTTTCTTGTGGAATTATTTTTCTTTCCTCTAATTTTTCTCTTAATCTTTTTGTATATCTTTTATCTGGAAATTCTGCGCTTTTTGTATAATAGTAACAATACATAATTTGTTATCCTCAATAGTCCACTCTATCACCTTTATGGCTCTTCTTTGGCCTATCAGTTTTTGGGGACTGTTACTTCCTTCTACAATGGTGGGGGGGGGGGCATCCTCCCCCTAGGCCTGGCCCTATTGTATAAATGATTCTGTATTTTTTCCAGTCCTGGCCCTAGTGTGCTTACCAGGACTGGGCACTTTTTTCCCCTGGGTCTTGTGCACCCAGCTATCTTTTTTTTAATTTTTGACCTACTTCTGTCCATGATATATGCTATATGGGTTTCTAATACCATGATAGGAATGGACCCCATTCCTAAGTCAAAGTACGATTAAAGCTCATGAAATAAATATTGTTTCAGTCTATGATGTCAGCTAGAAGTGCTCTTCGCAGCATCTGCAATGTACCCAGTAATGACTCCTTCTGCAATTCTTATGGAGTTACATGTATTGGTAACATATCTAAATATTATTGTATATTCTTTTTTATAAGACCTGTTGCTTCTATTACTATTGGAACTGTCTGGGTATCTTTCTTCCACATTGCTCTCATTTCTGCCTGCAAATCCTTATATTTTATGACTTTGTGTCTCTCTGTATGCAAAACACTGTAGTCGCTAGGTGTGGCGATTTCACGATTTCAGTGATCAATGCTACTTTTGTCTTCTTTTCATGGATCAGTATATCTGGTTTTCTAGCATCAAGCACCTTTCTGTGTTGGAAGAAAGCCTTCTGGCTTATCAGTGGAAGTGGTAAGCACTAGGTAGAGTTTCTAACACAAGAGGAGTGGTTTCTGGTCCAGAAATGGTAGTTTATTGGCCATTTGGGCAGCTTTTCCATCCCTTTCAACTTCCTGGTTTAAAAACCCATGTTTGCACAGTGTACAGTAGCGCTCAGCTGAGGCAAACTATTACCAGTGCCAGAAAGTCTGCTCTTCAATTATTCCCTGAGAACATGCTTCTTCTTTTACTTCTTGCACTTCAGTTAGCTTAACTGGCTAGCACTTTAACAGGCTTTTGTAGCATTTATTGTAGCACACTTAGGTGCTATCAGCACTAGCTTTCCTACGCAGTAACAGCACCAGTATTTATTAGTTACGACCAGCCCTCCTGGTATGATTGTAGGGCAAATTCCTGTGCTTTCTCCTGCTAAGCTGGTGCACTTGGGCATTCTGAGACAGTGTGGCAACTGTCTAATGTTCACAGGAAACCCTCTCCTCTTATCTCCCAACACTCATACCTGTCAGAGATGCACTTATATCACCAAACTGGAAGCAGTGCACTCTCCAACCAAGACCGGAGTAGCTGGTCAAGAGGAGAAGGTCAACACCTGCAGCTCACTACATAGAACACACAGCCCTCCAAAACACCAACCATCACAACCCACACATAGAATCACAAACCATACACCCACCTTCACAGAGGATCTCAATAAAAATTTACGCAAACAACAGTGACCCCCAAGACAGAAATGCACTTGACCAACACAACACAGCACCAACCCCAGAACACATAGCTCACCACCACAGTGTGCCCCTGGTTAAATCCGACCACAAACTGATCACCATGGAAATCTCCATCTCACCTAAAATCCTCGCTAAGCTGACCACCCTGAAAAACTTCTCTAAAGCCAACTTTGGGCTTCTAAAAACAGAGGTGGCTAACTTCTTGGCACTCATGCCAATGGAAAATAGCTGCATGACTGCCGAATCATACACCAATGCACTGTACTAGCATGTACAGAAATGCATGGACCTTGCCATACCAAACAGAACTAAGACATTCTCCCCCAAAAAAAGGAAGCCAATCTGGTGGTCCCCATCCATGAATAAACTCCAGGGGTCCAGGGAAGTAAATAGTGTGGGAAGAAATATCCAGGGAATTGTTATGGCTAGGCTTGTATAGGCCTTAGGGCTAATAGCCTAGTACCAACCTATGAACCTATGAATCTATAACAGAAGGAAGAAACTGTTGCAGAAAAAAAGGAAGTCACAAGACTGGAAAACCTCCCTTATCAGTCTCAACAAAAAGCTGAGATCCCTTATCAAATCCTCTAAAGCCAGCTATGAAGGCAGAATTGCGGCTGACACCAAAAACAACCACAAAGCCTTCTATAGCTATATCAGAAACTTCCAAGGCAATATCCAGATTTGCTCTGAGTTATTGCACAATGGCACCTCCTATACTGAGCCAACAGATTCAGTGCCAACTTTCCCCCCAAGGGCCCTATCACAATACCAGAAGAAAGCCTGGTACCCACTATTTCTGCAGTACAGGTAAAAGATGCATTGTCCAAAGCCAAGAATACAGCAACCATGGGACCTGATAATATCCATGGCTGCATCCTACATGAGCTACAAAATGAACTGGCACCACATCTGTGTGCCCTGTTCAATCACAGCCTTACCTCAGGCTATGTCCCTAATGAATGGCACACTGCTACAGTCATCCCGCTCCATAAAGGGGGAGCAACTGCAGACCCTGGGAACTATCGCCCCATTAGGCTGATGAGTCTGGTATGTAAAGCCACAGAGCACATCATAATTGGCCTGCTTAACAAAGATAAAGGCAACCTTCAATCTCTTGACCCCATGCAGTTTGGCTTTGTCAAAGGGAGATCCTGCCTGCTGAAGCTGGTTGACTTCTTTGAGGCAGTCACCAAGGCTGTGGATGAGGGTAAGGCAGTGCATACAGCCTACCTTGTCCTGGCCAAGGCCTCTGATACCCTTCCCCACTCAGGTATCATTGATAAACTCACCAAACTAGGCATCAATTCTTACATCAGTAGGTGGGTTGCAAATTGGCTCATAGACAGGACCTACAGAGTGAAAGTTGCAGATTCCAAGTCAGACTGTCGACCAGTCATGAGTGGAGTCCCACAGGGCTTGGTCCTGAGCCTTTTCCTGTTTGGCATCTACTTCTCAGAAGTCCAGGCCAACACAGAAGGACTCTGGCTGACCAAGTTCGCTGATGTCTGCAAGCTAGGAGTCATTATCAACTCCCCAAGTGATGCAGACATCCTACAAAACAGCCTCTCTGAGACCAATGACTGGTGTTGGAACCATAGCCTGAAGCTTAACGCCAAAAACTGTGTTCTCATCCCCTTTGGAAAAAACTCAGTTCCCATGAATTACCATGGTGATGGGAGCCCACTGAACACCGAAGGGGACATAAGAGATCTTGGCACCCAGGTCGATAGCCACCTCACCTTTGACCACCACATTGCCACTGTGGCCAGAAAGTCCTTCTACATGGCACATCTTATAACCAAAGGTTTCGCATCCAGGAAGAAAGAGGTCATCATCCTTCTCTACTCATCTCTCATTAGACCAGTCATCAAATGTAACTCCCCGTTTGGCATGTACCTGACCAGACACCTACAACAGCTGGAAAGGCCACAAAAGTACCTCACAAAAAGGATCCTAGGCCTTAAACACATGTCCTACATGGACAGACTCAAGAGACTTCAGCTGTTCTCAGTCTGTTATCTTCTACTTAGAGGTGATCTCTGCTTGACTTACAAAGCCATGCCCAACCTAGCCCTACTTGAAATGCTACACTAAAGAAATCTCAATCCCCCTCATGCCACACACTCCAGAGATCACAACCTCATTACCACAACTAACAGAACATGCTGGAGGGACAGATTCACCTCCCAAAGACTGCCCATACTCTGGAATAAGCTTCCCATTCATGCCAGACAGAGCACCTCACTGGCCCTCTTCAAGAGAAATCTTGATGAGTGGATGGATAACAGAAAGTTCACTCCAGGGATCATTCCAGTTGCCCTACTGAATAGGGGCACTGTGAACTAACACTGTGCAGTACACAGTGCCTGGGCAATTTTTTTGGGCTAGGCTTGTAAAGGGTAGTACACACCTATGAACCGATGAATCTATGTTTTGAACTGTTGGTAATGGATGATCCCATGTGATGTAGACTTCATAATTCTCTATGATGCTTTGTGGCTCATGTTTTCACTGTTTTTCAGCCACTTCAGTACCATGATGTTTGCACAATCCCCAGTGCAACAGTCTTGCCACATTATCATGTCTTTCGGTATACAGGCCTTCTGCCATTAATATGTCACAGCCATCAATGAGGTGTGCAACTGTTTCCAGTTCTGTTTTACAAAACCTACATTTGTCTGTTTCTCCCACATGTTCAATGGACTTTGTAAACCAAAGTGTACATAGCCGACTATCTTGTGGTGCCAATATTAACCCTTCATCTCTTGGTTTGAATTCGCCTCTCCTTAACCATTCCTGTGCTCATTCCTGATCAACATGAGGTTCTTCCAGAAGTTTTCTATACTTGCAACTATATTTATGCATTTTCCACATTTCTTGCCTTCTTACCTGGTCCTTCACCTTATATTCTTTATTTTGTTTTTTGGCACATTCAGTTGCTGCCTGATTTTTATCTACTTCTGGTATGATTTCCATTCCTGCTTGATGTCAATATGCTTCTGCTAGCCTAAGCAGGGAACAGTCCAGTAAAATTAAAAGTGGTGTGAGTGGAAAGTGATTGTGAGTTTACCGCAGTTTTATTCTGTTTTGGAATTCAGTAGTTGAAAGGTTTGTACATTGATGCACAGAAGTACAAATAACTGCAAAGCAGCAGCACTGTTGTATGTGTCAGTGTTTTGTGTACCAATTAGGAGTAGATATCAAAGGTTCACAGTAACAAGTGCTGAGCTACTGGTAATACATTTGTGACCTATTAAGTAAGTCTGTAAGCAGCACTGAAGATAATTAATTTCAGCTACTGACTCTCATAAAACATAACATTTCAGAACTATAAAGTGTATGTTCTTGCTGAAATGCAGCAGTGATGGTGGTACAATACTTTCAGAATTTTCAAAACACAGCCTCAGTGTACTGAGGTACAGTTCAGTATTTTGCATAACTGGTTTTATGTTTGCTGGCTCCTGCTAAGCTGGTATACAATCTATATGGATGTATTTTTCAGTATATGCCCAGAGTGCAAAAAGTAACATCAAACTTTTTGCTCCACCTCCAGTGATTGTATTTTAGGTCATTCTGTCACCTACACAACCACAAACTGTTCACTCAGTAAACAGTCCCTTTGTCTGCTTTTCCTTGAATACAAAACTGAAATGAACAGCTTTACTACTTATGACACTTTTTGCACAATCACAAACATGATTCATCATTTGTATGTGTCTACCTGAAAATCCTCCATCCACTGTTTTTTTCTTTTCCTTATGTCCAGACTGTTAATATGCATATTGGCAGATGTTTCTAGAGGTGAAACTGAGCAAAACTTTGAATTTATGAATCCTATATTTTGAAACTGAAAATTATAATTAAGAAATTATGCATATTATGAGTCTTATAACAAGATTAAAAAACTGGGAGCAAACTTTGTCAGCCACAGACCTTTAGTTTTTGCTTGTTCTTCAGAAAAGTAGATTCCGAACAATAGAGGTCCCAGGACTGATCTCTGTGGAACACCACTGGTTACAGGTCTACTGTTGGAAGTGGATTCCTCTATTTTGACTGTATGGGTTCTATTGGTGAGCCAGTTAGTGACCCACCTAACGATATCAAGGTTGATACCTAGCTGGGTGGGTTTGTAAATAATGCCTAAGTGGAGAATAGTGTCAAAAGCCTTGGCCAAGGCTCTACTAGGTAGGCTGTATGCATGATTTTCCCCTTGTCCTGGGCTCTGGTGACTGTCTCAAAGAAGTCCACCAGGTTTAACAGACATGATCTCCCTTTGGCAAATCCAAACTGAGTAGGGTCAAGTGTTTGGAGATCACCTATATCTTTGTTGATAAGGTCCATGATGATTCGCTCCATGGCCTTGCAAATAAGGTCTAACAGGTCTATAGTTCCTGGGGTCAGTGGAAGCACCACCCTTGTGCAAGGGGATAACGGTGACCATTTTCCATTCAGTTGGGGTGAAGCCAATGCTTAGACTATGACTGAAAACAGTACCCAATGGTGTTGCTAATTCTTTTTGGAGCCCATGTAGGATGCAGCCTGGGATGTTATCAGGTCCCATAGATGCTGTGTTTTTAGCCTTAGAGAAGGCATTTATGACCTGCTCTCTACAGATACAAGGTGGGGGACAGGTGGAAGGAATGTCATGGGGTATGTGTGGTGGGGACAGGGGAATGAGGTTTTCACAGAGTCTGTCGGCTAACAGGTTTGCTATGTCCACAGGCTCAATGTATGTGGTATCATTAACTACCAGTTCGGTGCAAATCTGGGTCTTACCTTTTAAGCTATGAATGTTACTAAAGAACACCTTATGTTTGTCCTTAGTTGAGGACACAAATTTGGATTCATAGTTTGCTTTGGAGGACTTCAGAAGAAGTCTTATTTGCTTGTTTAAGCTGAGGAGGAAGTATTTCCAGTTTAGGGCTCGCTCCCTCTTACTTTTGGGCAACATTTTCTTCCTGTTATTGTAAAGCCTGTTAATGGCAGTTGTCCACCAGGCAGGTTTGCTCTTTCTTGAAGAGCTTGTTTTGGTCCTATCAGGTACAGCCAAATCATTGCAGTTATACAGGTGTTTGTATAAAGCATTGGTGTAGGACTCAGCATAGTTGCTAGTTACATCTGAGGGGGGAGGTGCAGTGAAGTTATTTATACTACCCCTTAGAAGGATATAATATGCTTTGGAGAAGTTTTTAGTTGCTGCTGGGGGGGGGGTCCAGTGTGACAGTTACTCCGAATGAGACTGATTTGTGGTCAGATCTGACAAGGGAACACCTTACAGTTGGAGTGCTACAGTGGTCACCCATATTGGTAAGTACCACATCCAAGATGTTGGTACCCCTAGTTGCGTTGTCCACCAGCTGATCAGGGCATTGGAGTTAATGAACTTAAAGAACCTTTGGGCAAGTGAGTTTGAGCATGGGAAATTTACCCAGTCAATGGATAGGTAATTAAAATCACCCAGAACCATAGTGTTCAGATGTATCTTGATGGATTCCAGTAGATCCAAGTAGGCAGAGTGGGTGTCTTGATTCATGAAGGGGGTCCTGTAGCTGTCAATGACTTGAATAGGTGTCCTACCAACAGTTAGTTGCACCTAACGTGTCTTCAGGGAATCATAATATTTAACCAACCTGGGGGTGTATTTTTCTTTAATGAATGTTGCTACACCGCCTCCTTTAGTTTTCATGCCTTCCATCTGTGATTTGAATGTGCGATAGGAGGTGTAGCCTGGTATGGCTGGGGTGTTCTCCACTGCCTTGAACCAAGTCTCCATAACTGCACAGATGTCAGCACCTTCTAAGGTGAGGACTGCTTCCAGTGAGTGCAGTTTCATGTTAAGACTCAGCATTTAGCAGCATAACCGCGAGGTTGTTTTTTGATGAAATTTTTACATTGGGGATTTTGTCCTTGTGACATTGCCTAAAAAAGGCACTATGGGGGCGACAAGAGCCTTTGCCAGTAGCTGAAATCCCAGGGGTGACAACTGATGACTATCTCTGGCAAAGCAGCCAGCTCTATCGATCATGTCATTCCAGGCTGATAAAAACTGGATCCCCTTAGAATGACACCAGAAACTAATCCAATTATTGAAGTCAATGATTTCCTGTTTATATTGTGGTATCATCCTAGGTGAGGGTAATATGCTGCTCAGGGATAGGGACATACCTGCCTGGGATACATAATCAGAGAGCTCAGTCATGGCACTCCTCATGTAGTCCAGGGAGGTACGTGACATCTTAAGTCATAAGTCATTCACACCAACATGTGCTATGACCGAATAATAATGGCACTTGTTGAGAGACTTGAGACCCACATGATCTGAGAAATCGTGGCACCAGAGAGACAGCTGAACGTGACTTTCTCCTTGTTTAGCCTGATGAGGGAGATGTTTGTGCGTCTCACTATAGAGACTCCTATGACTAAGATATTTGGAGTGGATGTGCATTGTCTTATGGGCTTTGATGGCGAGACACTTGTGCTTCTGTCATTATGTGTATTGAGTGTTATGGTTTGTTTAATATGTATGTGTTTTGGAAGTCTCTGGTGTTTAGGTAGATTTTTTGCAAGTACCTCAGCATATTTTGGTCTATGTGTATGCTGCGTGTCATGAGTAGGAGTTGTGGTAGGTGGGCTGACAACCTGCTCTGTCTTGCTGTCTATTGCGTGAGAGAGTTCTGATTCCAGATTCATAATGTAGGTGCAGCTCTCATAAATGGTACAGGAATGATTTAGAATTAGGGGGTTGTCAGTGTACATAAGGCAGTTGCTACACTGCCACAGTAGACGCATGTCAACCAGGCTGGTAGGAGAAAAGGAGGGAACTGACAGTTCATGGTCCCAGGAGTAATCGTGGTCCGGATATAACAGTTTTTCATTACCACAGTATTACCAAAACTGTGAATGGCTCCAACTACCTCCAAGCAACTGATATATTTCTGAAGACTTCTCACTGTGCAAAGAAAATATTTTGTGTAGTCCTCAATGTTAAGCATTTTTATAAGAACTGTAAAGTTCCTTACATCCAACAGTTTCTATTTTCTAACCCTGTTATCTTCCAGGGTATATGATATAAGGGAATAATTATTATTTCAATGACTAATCTTTGACTTTGAAATTTAACCTAAGCATGCCCCTTAGTGTGCTTACTATTCATTCAGAAATTATTACTTAGAAAATGCAGGTGACTCTCATGACATCTTGATAAAGAGTCATTACTGGTCTAGCCCAGGTTATATGGTTTGTGCACTATGCATTTCTACAGATGGAACATTCACATTACATAATTGTGGACTTTGTCAGCAGAGTTGAAAAGTTATGGTATTTATTGCAAAAAGAACGTGTTTCTCTTGCCCACTATGTATGACATGCCAAGCTGAAGAAGTATTAGAAACACTGGCATGGGTCTTGTTTTCAGAGTTTTTTTAGCTTTGCTCTGTCTTTGAAGTGAAGGTTGAACTTCAAATTTACTCTGCCCTGGTAAGAGGGAGAATGCAGCTCAACAGTGACATTGATTATAAAAAAAATACATTTGTTGTTCTGAAGTGAGAAAGAAATGACGGTAACCTGTGAGCAGACTAGTCTCAGTATGCAGATGAGCTACTACCCACACATGTGGAGAAACAATAATGCAGTCTCTGTCAAAGCAGTACAGCAGCCTGGCTGAACATACTGACATTGTGATGTTGTTACTGATGTAGTGTCCACTGATACTGGGATGGAAGACTGCAAACACATTTCTTCACTACAACCCTTGCCCAACTGTCCAAAATTTAGCAGAATGACTAGATTTTTTGTGGAGCTTTTTTGCCCTGTGCCTCCAATGAGAATGGGCCATTTGCTCAGTCAGAATTCCTGGTTATCAAAGGACAAATTAATAAAATATTTTTGGACTGTTTCATATGAAGTGTTTGGCTTTCTGGCAAATTACTGAAGTCGCTAAACAATGGCAAGCATTTGAGTTTCAGATTTGATATCCTTCAGATAAATCATGCTAATGCAAATCCTGTTATTCCAGCAACCTTTTAAAAGTTTTTTTTGAACAATATTTAAAAATCTGTCCTGGATTTTGAACACTTGTCCTGCCATTGTTTTTAGCTTTGTCCAGAATTCTTACACTGAAAGGTTGAGAGTTATGCAACTGTAAAACAGTGTGATATTAGCTTGTGACTCTGACTTTAGTTCTTGGTCAGTTGATAAAGTTCTAAAGGATATACCAATAGGGTATCTAACCTTGTAAGCATGACTATAAAAAAGAAAGCTCTTGGCTTTCTATCCTGAAAAATATTTTAAGTGCAAAGCACAGCAGAATAGCCATTAATCATAAGTAACACACAGACTTAGTGAAGGAGATAGTCTTCTGTTAGTACTTGCTGCATATATTATGTAAAACAGAATACATATTCTTTCAAACTTACAATTCAAAAATATGTACTGATCATACCTCTTGTGATGCCCCTGTACTGGCCCAGTAATCAAGGAGCCTCAATTCCCACCACTGGCAACAGCGGGGAACTTACACACTGGAAAGATGACATGTACACACACAGTAAAATGCAATTTCCCTTAAGAGCACACAGAGATCACAGTCAGTCTGGGGCTGGTTTCTCCCTCTTTCTCCAGATCCCCAACAAGACTCCCCACTGGCACAGCTATAGGGCTGAGATCTCAGCTGAGTGGCCAAACCAAGATCTCCAGTACCTTCTCTGTCCAACCAGTGCATTGTGTCCCTGCCCGAGTAGCTGACGCACACACACTCCTTGAGATTTGATTTATATACAAACACAGATACACACACACACACACACACACACACACACACACACACACACACACACACACACACACACACACACACACACACACACCTTCTGCCCAGAGTATAAGGTTGTTCCAACTGCCACCAGCTACTTCTTATCACCTACTTTAAGGCCCTTAACAAAGGGTACCCAATCTTACTATGTAATGTTACTGTTAATCCAAATGGTAGTCTGACCAAGACTTGCAAGGCTATTTAGGAGTGGCCTGTACAGTGTCACCAAATGCATATGCAAGTACTGTAAGAGCTTAAATATCTCAAAACAGACCAGCCACAACTGAAAGGTTTAAATATATTTAATAATAAATAATAAAAGAACAAGACAATACTCAGTAAGCAATCAGTTAGATCAAAATTCAAAATCACAGGAAATATTTAAAACAACATTGCAGGACAGTGTCAAATAAATAAAGAAAACATCTAAGCTACACTTTACTATATTCCTCTCTGAATCTAAAAGAGTTAAAATGCCCTAAAAACTTACTTACAGCAAGGAAAGTGCAGAAGATGATGATGAGTGGATATTGACATCAGGTCAAAAGACAGATACAAAATGCCCAGTCTCTCTCACAGAGTTCTTAAATTAATATCAAATATTACTGCTGAGTTAGCTTGGATGACATCACTTTTTGTCACCTGGCTTTTAGTTTCCAAGCTAAACCCCCATTGTTAGAAACTAACATATTTTTGCATCTCTCTGTGAAAAATACATATCTCTCAGATGTTTGCAGATCCTGGAAGTCATAAAACAATAAAACACGTCTACATCTTAAACCCAGTAATTACTTATCTTTCAAGACATGCAATACATCTCTAACTCTAGACATTGTGTCTGCTACTAAACTGAAAATGAGAGATAACATCTTCTGTTTATGGCCTAGTAATTATAAAAAACAATTTAATTTCAACTATTTTCTCTGATTTTTTTCAAGTTAACCTCCTGTGTTCCCATTTCCATTAAACATATACATCTAAACAGTCACAATAGTGCAGGTGCATTCCTGTTCTATTACAATAGGACATGCTGTGGTTACATTCTAGCTCAGTACTTTACACACACTTCTGCATAAATCATATCAATATTCACAAATGACATAGAATTATTTACAAAATTCCCGATAGCTGGGCTGGCAGTGTGACACCTCTCATTCTCTAGTGCAAGAAATCTGGACAAAGGCCCAAAAATAGGGACAACATTTAAATATTGCTCTTATAAACTTAGAAAGTGGCTAGAATAACAGGATTTTTGTTGACATGCATTTTCTGAATTATATGAAGTTTGAAGCTCAAATGTATATCATCATTTAGTGATTTCAGTCCTCAAAGATTTGCCATAAAACCAGAAATTTTATGAGGAACAGATAAAAAAATATGAGGAACAATCTGGACATTCTGCAAAAATCTGTACAGTTGAGAGGTATAGCACTGGTCATCAGGAAAGGAAAATTCATTAATGGTATGGCAACTCACTTTTGAAAAATACATGACACAAGTTACATTTTCTGCAAGCTATGAATTTACATGTTAACATGGAGACTGGAGGAAATTATGAATATCTCTTCCTAATGAAAGTAGAAACAGATCGGATAAAATATTATACTTTTAAATCTTGTGGTGTAAATAATGAGATAACTTTACAACATTATGTTGTCAGTTTCTTTATTAATTAGAATGCACTCATTCTTTTTAACAGATAATATATTACAATTTTATCATTTATTAATTAGAATATATTTATTTTCATTCTGTTTGATAGATCTGTACTTAAATCTGTGATAACATCATGTTATAATTCTTGTCATTTATTAAATAAAATGTGTATTTTTATCCTGTTTGACAGGTATGTACTTAAATAAATGGGTGTTACTTGTTTGTTGTTACTCTGTAATGCATCAGTTAGATGATATTTATTTCCATTCTGACAGATATATAACTCTGTTGTTTATTTAAAATATATTTATCTTAATTCTGTTTTGATAACTAAGCATGGTTATATTATGTAGCCCTTTTAAATGTTTAATTTGTATTTGTGGAGAAGATCAATAAGGGCCTAAGATCCAAGAACTGGAGTAATGTTAATTTGGACTCTCTGCTGAAGAAGGTCCATATCTTTGTCTTGTGTTGCCACATGCATCCATATTTGATGTCAGATTTTCAGTAATCCTAAAATTGTCATCTCTCTGTGCTGTTCCGTTACTCATGTGCAGTGCTCACATCTATTCCCAGCATTTTTCCCTGAACTGGACTAGATCTCGAACTGCTAAAATTCTGTTTACTTTACTGAGGCTTTTCCAGCATTCCATTCACATTTCTTCACTTTGTTATCATTGTTATATCTTAGTTAAAGACACCAGCTTCCCCAACACTTAAATAGAAAGTAAAAAATGCACGGTGGCATAATCTACAATTACAGAACAGCAATCCTAAGTACGTTTAAGGGACTAGTTTTATGTTAAGAAGGGTTTCCCCTTTGAAACATCAAAATATAATCTGTTTTCCTTGACCACAATAAATTGAGATTATGTTTCTTCAAGTTTACTAGGCTACATAAAAAGTTTTAGATTCCTGTGCTGAATATAGCATTCCAGTTTTCACAGATGAAATTCTCAAAATAAAACTTTAATGTCTTTATATTATAATCCTGTAGAACATACTCACCAGTGACTTATTTCCTTAAAGATCAAAACCTCTCACAGTTGTACAGATACAGTAGCTTAAACATTCCTGATTTCACAACATGTTACAAGCATTCTATATATGTAAAAACATATTTAAACATTTTGCAATGTTCTTATGCAGAGAGACCAGACAACCTGATGAAGATATTCTTTAGAATAAATGCTTCAACAAAGATGCTTTTCATGAATTGTATATGTAAGTGGGAGGAATTCTCAGCCCCTCCATTTCATCTCACTCTGAAATTGTTCCTCCTCAGAGAAAGAGTGACATATATATTTTATTTATTCATTTTATTTGATACTTGTTTTCCATGGTTAAGCATTGATTTCCATGGACCTTTTTCAGACTTAGCTGTGTGTGTGGTATTGAAGAACAGAAGTAGCACAGCTAGCCAATTGGCAGTGTAAACCCTGGCTCTAGATTGTTAGTGTTGAAGTGGCACCCTGACCATGTGTGTAAAAGGGATTGTAGATGAATGGAGACTGTGTGTGACTGTGAGTGTGTTTGTGCACCTGTGTGTGCACATATGTATATATATATATATATATATATATATATATATACACACACACACACACACACACACACACACACACACACACACACACACACACACATCTTTCGCTTGCACTGCTGAGGAACAATTTAAAAATATATTCAGTGATTACAGTACAGTTAGATATAACAAGGCATCCACACATACACTTAGATTTAAGAGGACAAAAAGTATACATGAAGAGTAATTGAAGAGTGAATAAAATATTGCTCAACAACACAGGTCTCAGCATTCCACCTCCAAATGGTGGAAGATTGTCTCACAATGTGGAGCAAATTGGCAAAATATGGATCAGTTACTAACAACTTCAACTAGTAAGTTCACAAGATAATTAAAATGCATTGATCTATATTTGTAGACAGTTATTCTGACAATTACTACGGTTTGTTATTAACCATGGACATCAGTTCAAACATTCTTAAAAGTGAATGTGTAACCGACACTTGTAATGTTGAACTGTAAGGAACATGGAATTTTTATAACCCAAAATAAAGAACGTTCCTCAATGAAGTACACTTGACTTGAGAGGTACTCTTTAAAGGATTCCTTTTAAGAAAGCTTATCACGCTTTTCACTTATAAAACGACAACATTAAATTCCAAAGGGAAAAGTAAAAACATCTTTACGAAAAACATGACTTTAACGAAACTGTTTGGGGTTCTAAAAGTAAATGTGGGCCGGAAACAAATATATTCTGAACTCGTTTCCATTAGCCTGTTAGATGGATATGTTACAATTAAATTAGCCCTTAATTGAATTTGCAGGTAATTTTCTCAGAGCCTATTAAATATAAAGCAGCTAGCTGCATTAGACTTACAAAAAATAGTAGGGGTAATACTGAAGTTGTCTAATATCACGTTTCAAATATGGCTTCTTTTTTTAAGAACAGTATTGGTGTTTTGTGTCGTAACTATCCCCTAGTCGTATCTTTAAAGTTTGAAAGGCTGCGAAGTAGTAGTGCAGTATTTCCCCAAGGAATGCACAAAGGAAAAGTCGCTATTGTCACGGCTGCTACCAGTGGGTGAGGAGCTCTTTTATTTATTTTTTTAGGGAAGTTACCAGAACTGTAAGTTAAGGCCTACTAAAGTCATTCAGGACAATGGTTCCTTATAGTAACCATAATTAGGTTGTGTAAGTATTTGATACATTGTTAAAGCTTCAAAGTTATGACTTTCCTAACTTGGATCCCCCCATAAATGATAGGGCATAGGGGCAATTGTCTCTTTACCCCCACCCCTCAAGAATTTGACATTAAGTGGAAGTACGTGACAAAGCCACAAAACAGGGTTTAATTTTAATTATTATTCTAATTCATTCAGAATTAATAAAGCAGCCTTTACTTGTGCACTTTCTGAATAGGAAGTATCAAACGCTTAAAAAATGTTTTCTGCCTGATCAATATTCACGCGTTTACCATGAAATCAACAATTTTATAAGGAGCGAGCTCAGCGAAGCAAAATGAGTAGCGCTCTCTGAAATAAAGGACTGTTGATGGACAAGTTATCGTATTACCCAACAATTTTGGTAAAGCTAGAAGCGTTTTTATTTTTTAAAGAAGGAGGGGGAGGAGTTTACAATTGAACGGATTCTGTTCTTATAACTTTGCTCGGTAGTGTGGATGGCTGTATCTTTGAAATATTGGTTATGTACTTACTTATAGCGTCCCCAGGCCAGAGGATGAGCAGGAAAACACAATAAAAAACAAAAGGGTATGCTTCATAGTAGCGTCTGTGTAAGAAACGATAAAGTTACCAGACTAACTTCGGATTCAAAACTTAAAAGCATCTCTGCACTGGAATAAGTTATTGGGAAGAAGAGGACTTCAAACTTGATAGGATGCTACAGTTAATAAAATGAGCCATGTGAAACGTACGACATCCCCTGCTATTTACTAGTGTCTGAACATAGGCTGTTAAAAAAACAAGTTCGTCAACTCTTACTTCGCTCGAAAATATCTTTGTCTTCACGTATATTGCTGTACATATTACAAAGCTACTTGAGATATATATGTATCCTTTGCAGCTTTCAAGTTCTGACCAAACTGCAGCACAGTAAGGTCTGTTTCTCTTTGAAAACAACCGCTTCAGGGCTAACGGCTGTGAGATCATTGCGAGCACGTTACAGCTGCTGCCCAGATAACGGAAAAGTACCTTAAATACTTAATCTGTTTAAGGTAGTATATTCTGTCATTGCTGGTCCGTCTGTAATCTCGGTATTTTACCAGAGAATCAAATACTTGAAGTGTAAAACGAAGCAAAATTAGGGTACCTCTTGCTAAATTTTTGGTAAATGGGAGCTATGTGGAGGATGGTGGTTCTGGGGGTGAGGGTATGGTGGCGTGGCCTCCACATCCCCGAGATATAATTGGTAAAAATCGTTTGGGAAACTGACTGCTTACCTCTCAACTGTAAGATTTTCGCAGAATGTTTAGACTTTTTTACCTCGTAATTTTGGCCTGTTCAGTTATGGTGGTCAGTAGTCAGTGAGTTGATAGTGATATGCTAGAAGTCAAAATGGCAGGCATTTGAGATTCAGACTAAAGATTCTTCAGAAAAATTATGCTAATGCAAAACTTGCTATTGTATCAACTTTTTGTAAGAGCAATATTTAGAAACTTACTAGCTTTTGGCCTTTGTCCTCCCATTATTTATGGCGTTGCCCAGATTTTGTGATCTGAGGCTGTGCTAGAGACGGATAACAGGTGGTGTTAATTTACAGCCTCATATATTTTTAGTAATAGCCAGTATGGCTTGAAGCTTGGGTAGCTTTGTATAGTGGACAAATCTTTAAACCTACTATCTATTTTTTCAGTAATGTGTATAAATCAAATGTTGGGTGGCTGTCTTCTCTGTATACCAATTTTGTTTTACCTAGCAGTTTGCTTCTAACTTTGAAGTAGCTTTATCTATTTTATAGTGTCCTTGCAAGTGGTTATCAAGGCTGCCTCAGTGCTTTTAAAGGGATACTTTGATTCTCCAGTTTATCATTTCTTAAATTGGCTCTGGTGTGATGAAAGCTGCTAATTGAAAAGTCCCAGACGTTATCCTGAGCCTAAATTTATTACAGTTCAATGGACTGGCTGCAGTGGGTTAATAAGCAGTGTTTTAACATAATGAATTGTGGGACTTCATGTGTGTTTTTTTTTTTTTATTTTAGTACAGAATTCTAATGGGATGTTTGTCAGTCATGCTTTTCGATTGTTCCAAATACCTCTAATTTGCCTTGAGTCAATCTGGGACACTTGCCAATGTTTGAACTTAATAGCACTAAGATTTGACTTGATATACATTTTCTGAAGTAAGAGTATGCATCTTACAATTGTGATTAAAATGTCGCTCTGACTTCTCAGTCACCAGTTTTGAGGGAGTTAAGGATAGAGCTAAGATCTGAGTCCTAAGGGAAAGTTGGGAGATGGTCTCTAGAACGGTTTGTTCATTACTAAAAATCTGTTTTAATGTGTTGTAACCAGTCTTTACTATCATTTTTGGTGCATATCTCCACTTCTCCTGAATTCAGAACAAAACCAAACATCATTGGGGGGGGGTCAAACTAGTTTATTGCTATAATTTGCTTAACATTAATAGAACAGATTTTGCAACAGTAATGCATTTTTTGAATAAGTATGAAACTGTCTTGCATTATTGACTAATCCTCAATGACTTGGCAGATGTGGTGGGGGAACTGAGTAGAAATGACCCCCAAGTCAGGGGCATTTGAGATATGTAACAGTAATAGCCAGTAGACCTTAAGTGCTATAAAACAGTTTCTTCTCAGTAAGTCTGAAGTATCTGATCTGTTTTAGACTGTGGTAGGCTACATTAAATGTGCAAGGTGTGAACACCATTTGACCTACTGAAAACTTAATGTATGGAGTACTAGCTCTTGTCAAAGAATTCAAGTGATCTCAATTAGTTGCAGTTGGTTTACAGATTTTTGGGACATATGTGAAGCGGGAACACTTGTGCCTCTAGTGTTGGCTTTAGTATATTGTACTACAAAAAGGTGGTGTTCTAACTAGGGCATGATTTAAATTGTGTAAGGTAACAAAGGCTAATTTGGCAGAGTCTTTCTAAGGTCGTCTTTCAGCTTTTCCCGGTTAGGAGTCGCCACAGTGGAACTCTGGTCTGCTAATGATTGGCAACAGATTTTTACGTGCTGAGTTGCCAGCCCTGATGCACAACCTTCAACGAAGGTACGGCAAAAACCTTTGTGACTGAGCTATATGTAAAAGGCTGACACTAAGCTTATACTGGGTGTCATGATAAACGCAGTTCTGTTAGGTCTAATTTCTGGACTCTGCTTAGAAACTTTGAGGTCAGGTCTAATGTGTTAATTGCCTGACTGTGCCAAGCATTCTGCTATTCAGATGTTTAATTTGCTTTTGGGCAAGGCTGAAATTTGCTTGGATGCATTTTGAAGCCTTGAATATGGGACTTTAAGATGTTACTGAAGTTACTTGTAGCAATACTAACATTTCTCATACTAGAGAAGGAAATTCTGAAAGCTTTGTGGCTTATTAAATATTCTTCTGTTAGCAACTGGTGTTTTCAGAGTCCATGTGTTTGGATTTGCTCAGGTTACCCAGCTTTGGACTTGTACCATCTTCAACTTTAAGAAAAAGACTGGTCTCTCCTGCAACAAAATGGTTTGGAGAGACAGTTGCATCCCTCAGTGGATACCAATACTCTGCAGCAGTCCCAGTGTTCATTCCTGTCCATATTTATGTGCACTTTGGCTTTATGGATGGGGAAACAGAATTTATCCAAAAACTACCCCATATACTACTAATGGACTGAGGCAGCTCCTAAATGTTTCTCATGTAACACCATCCCAGTTCTGAGTGATAATATGTAATTAACCTTGCCCATCCCAAAAGTTGATCTATGGGATGGGTTGATTTTAGCATAAAGTAGGGAAATTGGCTATGCTAAAATGGCCTGCAAGGGCAGCTAGCCTACTACTTTCCTATGAACCTGTAAGCTCCATTACATACACATGTCTACCCATGCCAATGTTTAGGAAGCATTATAGGTGGCATTCATTTTTCTGCCTTGTGCAAATGTACAAAAAGCACTGAGTTACCTATAGACAAATGTAGCGTGAGCAGTGATTTTTTTTTTGACATCTGAATCTAGCAAAAAAACTACCCCTGTAAATTGTGCAGGTATGGAACTGTGTAAAACTGGCCTAGTATGCAGGAATATTGATCTCTTGTCTGTCTAATAGTCCCTGACTAAGATGGGTAAAAATCGTTCTATGTTTTTGTAGTTTGAGCATTAATTGTCAAGTCTCAAACCATCATCCATGTCAGTGTTTCGCCTCTGGGACAAACTTTGCTATATGTTAAGCAGAATAAGGATGCCATTTTCAAGGTCAACTCTTGATAATTGGATGTACAACCTCAAATTCTCCTGGTCTCTTGTAATTTCCTGTCTTGAGGATGGAGGCAACTTTTGAACTGGGTTCTGTAGTTTGCAGACTGCCTAGTTCTTGTGAACGTGCATGTACTCATTCAGACCACTGTCTAGCAGCTTAAATTTTGCCTGCTGCCTTACTCTAAATGTCCTTTTCTGAACACTGGTTTATGGGGCTTATAAATGTGGAAATGAGGATAGGGAAGATGGGAGATTGAACTTTGATAAGGAGGTTGTGCTCCGAGAGGAGAGTAATTTTATGTTGGTGATATACATGCTTTTTCTGAAATGTATAGCAAGATTGGGAGACAGGAAGGCTAGTAAGGGAAAGGAGTTTGGTAAGGGGATAAAGGTGTTCACAATTTAAATGAGAGGGATAGATCACAGTAGTTTGGATTCCCAAATAAAAGGTGGAGGATGAACAAGTGGGATAAGTTGTGGAAAAGCATAAGCGGTGGGTGCACAGATTATGGGGTGGGGACATGGGACAGTCATTATCATATGGTCTGAAGGCTCTCAAATGTCCTCCCCAGGGAAGCTTAGGTGGGTAGACTGCAGTATTTAGTGGGATAGTAACCTTTGAGACTCTACTGGGACGAAGTCAAATTATCCTGCCATGGTTGCAAGAAACTGGCCACTCTCTACAGCACTCTTGACTGACCTCTTAATTCCCATTACTTGATGCCAAGGCTTCTCAGACATGGGGTGCCCATGGGGGAGGAGCTATCATTCCTACCTTGCAAAACAGGCCTGGGAGTGTGTGGGTGACAGAGTTCTGCCTATTCAGTAGAGGGAGGCAAAGGCATACGTAGGAAAACATTAGCATTATTTTACAATGCTAATCATATTGAGTTATGATAAAAGAAACAATTGATTTTTATCACTGCTACGATAGCCTAAGTTATATCCTGCAAAAGATAGAACAGCTGGCCAGCTTCCAAAGCTTCAGGCCATCTTCCATGTGTCAAAACCATTTGTCCCAGCTGAAATGACTAGGATAGGTTTGGTGTGCCAAGCCCTTTAGTGCTTTCCTACCACTCCATGCTCCTTTGAATTTTGAGACTCAATAGTCTGCTAATGCTGTTCTATTGCTGGATAGAGATTTTCTGTTGGGAGGAGTGACATTGCACATGAAGTGCTTGTGAAACTACTCTAAATCTGTGGAACATTTCAGTGACTAAGTTGCTTTTTAAAGAGTACACTTTTGTGGGTAAAACTGTTAAACTGCTTCCTGCTGAGGACTAAGTGCATTTTGCTGTCTGTAGCAGAGGAAAGTGATTTTTGCTACACTTGTTTTACCACTTTCAGCTTGGTCATGAAACAAAATTACCTCTCCATTGGCTCCATGGAAAGAAAGTTAACTAAGCAGCCTTTGCCATCAAAGCAGGCTGTAAAATTTACCATGGCCACAGGTGTGACTCTGCTGTGGCCAAAGCTGGCTCCTCAGACCTCCCACCTTTTTTCCTCTATTCCCATGGCTGTTTCAGTCACCACGGACTTGGCTAATCCATGCCCTCTGCAGATGTTGGTAACTCCGTAGTCAAGGGAGAGCTACTTTTTGTTGCTCATGTGAGAGAGCAGAGAATGTCCTTGCTTAGTCAGAATGTTGTGCCCATCCCTGAGGAAGCTGGTTCTGGTAATACTAGGTATGTTACTACAACCTTTCTGTTAAGACAGATCTAAACATTTTGCCTTCTGTGTCACTTTCTCCAGGTAGGAGTGTTATTTGTGGGGTACTTGGCTGAGGGTCTTTGTGCTGGTTATTGACCCTTTTAAAGTGGCTTCTAGTAAAAGGAATGCCACTTTCCCTGGAGAAGTTCAATATTGAATTTGTAGGAGAATGTGAATGGGATATATGCAGACTTTTTTCAGATTTTGAAGAGAATATGGCATCTGAATCTCCCTGTAAATTCACTTTCTCTGAGACGATTTCCAGAATGTGTCAGTGATTTCAGTGGGAACACAGGCTTCTCGGTCCTTTATGGATTGTGATTCTGAACTTCCAGAATATTCATCCCATCCTATATTGCCACTATTGGAGGTGGTGTTTCAATCTGGTTTCGGATGTCCAATCTGCTGCTTCTAAGAAAGCAAATAAATGTACAAAGTTCCTCAGTCTGTTTTTATATAAAATTCCAGATTTGACCAGCTATAGCTTTAACTTTTGCTGCCAAGCATTTTAATTCTAATTCTCCTTTAGACAAGGGTGGTAAAGATAAGTGGGGGGGGGGGGTGTATGCTTTAACTCTTCTAGAATTCTGAATTGTGTGCTCGTATGTAAGCTAGTGCTAACTAATGTGAACGTATATAATGTTTCAGCTGCGGTTTCCTCTTGTAAGGAAATATTTGCTTTGTGTAGTCTAGTCTTTTCTGTTGCTACTTGCTTGAATTCAACACTGCTGTTTCCATGGCTGTTACTGGTACTGTTTTGAGGTTTGCCTGTTTGTGTTCTTAGAACCCCCTAAATGAAATTTTAAATTTTCTTGGATGGAGATTTTCGGGTCCTCTGGTGTAGATTATCAGCAAGGGTGAGAGGTAGGCTGAGTCTGTCTCTTCAGTCCTCTATAGCTGTCTAGGTTTTCCAAAGGGTCTATTTGTAAGTAAACAAAACAGCATCAGCAAAATGCTGTTAAGTAGATGTTTGAGGGGAAGTTCCAGAAAGGACAGTCAAATAAGGCAGAATTACCCCTCCCCCAACAGAGCCTGGTAGTCCCTTGTATGTTCATAGGTTGGTACTAGGCTATCAGCCATAGGGCCTATACAAGCCTAGCCATAACAATTCCCTGGCTATTTCTTCCCACACTATTTACTTCCTGGACCCCTGTCTAGCAGGGCAACTGACATGATCCCCGGGGTGAATTTCCTTTCTCCCATCCAATCAAGGTTCCTTTTGAAGAAGGCTAGAGAGGCACTCTGCTTGACATGTATGGGCAATCTATTCCAGAGTCTGGGGAGTCTCTGGGTCAGGAACCTATCCCTCCAGCATGTTTTGTTTATTGTGATGACAAGGTTTAGATCCCTGGAGCGTGTGGCTCTGAGTGATTGGGATTTCTTAAGTGTAGCATGTCCAACAGCTCTGGGTTTGACATGGCCTTGTATGTTAAGCAGAGATTGCCTCTTAGTAGACTATATGAGAGTATAGCTGGAGTTTAAGGCGGTCAGCATAGGGCATCTGCTTTAGGCCTGTGATTCTTTTACTGAGGTATTTCTGCGGCCTTTCCAATTGTTGCAGATGTCTTGAGAGGTGCATACCAAACTGGGCATTGTATTCTATAATGGGTCTAATGAGGGATGAGTTCAGTGGGACGATGACCTTCTTTTTTCTGGATGAAAAGCCCTTAGTGATGAGGTGTGCCACATAGAAGGATTTCCTGACTTGTGGTGATGTGGTTATCGAAGGTGAGACCACTGTCCACCTGTGTCCCTAAGTCTCTTATCACACTTTCGGTGTTTAGTGTACTGCCACCTATATGGTAATTCATGGATACATGTTTTTATCCCAAAGGGGATTACTATACATTTCTTGGCATTGAGCTTGAGCCCATGGCTCTGGCACCAAGCATCTGTTTCTGTAAGGCCCTTTTGTAGAGTATCCACATCATTTGGGGATTCAATAATGGCTCCCAGTTTGCAGTCATCTGCGAACTTTGTTAGCCAAGAGTCCCTTAGTATTGGCCTGTACTTCAGAGAAGTAGATGCCAAACAAGAGCAGTCCCAGGACTGAACCCTGAGGTACTCCACTTGTCACTTCTCTGGAGCTAGATTTTGAGTCTGCTACTTTTACAGTGTGGGTTCTTTCAGTAAGCCAGCAACCCCATTGGGTGACGTAGGGATTAATGCCCAGTTTAGTAAGTTTTTCTATGATTCCAGAGTGGGGGATGGTGTCAAAGACCTTGGCAAGGTCTTACCCTTGTCCATGGCTCTGGAGACTGATTCAAAGAAGTCAGTCAGGTTCAGGAGACGAGATCAGTCCTTCACAAACCCAAACTGGGTGGCTTCCAGTGTTTGAAGGTTGCCAATGTCTTTGTTTATAAGTTCCATGATAATACGCTCCATGGCCTTGCAGATGAGGCCTGTTAGACTGATGGGACGGTAGTTTCCGGGATCCAAGGTGGATCCCCGTTGTCGAGTGGGATAACTAGCTGTGCGCCACTCAGTGGACATGAATCCTGAGGTGAGGCTATGATTAAACATGACACTTTGAGGTGCCAGTTCATTTTGTAGTTCATGTAGTACACAGCCCAGGATGTCATCTGGTCCCATGGATGCTGTATTCTTAGATTTGGAGAGTGCGTTTTTTACCTGTGTGGCCATTATTACTGGAATTTGGCAATCTTCTGGTATTGAGATGGGCCATTTAGGGGGTGAGAAGGGGGGTGAAGTTGGCACTGAACCAATCTGCCAAGGATATTGGCAATATCCTTGGGCTCAGTATATTTAATGCCATTCTGTTTTAGCTCAGAGCAGATCTGAGCATATTAGATTCTTGACAGTTATAGAATGCCTTTTGGTTGCCTTTGGAATCTTTGGCAATTTTATTTTCGTAACTAGCTTTGGAGGATTTTGAGGGATCTCAGTTTCTTACTGAGGCTTGTAAGGGAGTTTTGCATCCTGGGATTTTCCTCTTCTGCAACATTTTTTTTCCTTTTGTAAAGTTTATGGCATGGGACCACCAGATTGGCTTCCTTTTTTTGGATGAGAGCACCTTGGTTCTATTTGGGATGGCACGATTGATGCATGAGTGGATGTGCTCGTACAGTGCCTTAGTGTAGGATTCAGCAGTTGAACTTTCAGTTCCCGTCTGCATGGGTGTCATGAAGTTTACTACTGACTTGAGTAGTATGAAGTTAGCTTTGGAGAAGCTTTTTATGGAGGTTTCCTTACTGGGGAGTGGGATCTGGATGTTGAGGGTGATTAGCTTATGGTCAGACCTGACTAACGAGGGGGTGACCATAGGTGTGGAGCATCGATTTCCCATGTTGGTAATGACCAGGTCTAGAATATTGTTCCCCCCTGGTGGGGACTATGGATTAGTTGATCAGGGCATTGGAATTTATGAATTCCAAGAACCGTTGGGCAAAGGTGTTGGTACAGGAGTAGTTTTCTCAGTTAATGGCAGGGTAGTTAAAATCACCTAGTATTAGGGTGTTTGGGTCTATCTTAATATTTTCCAGTATGTTTAGAAAGGTGTAGTGAGAATCGTGGGGGATCTGTAGCAAGCTACAATTTGGATTGCAGTCTTACCTAGTGTTAGTTGCACCTGGAGAATTTCAAACGCATTGTGTTGGGCAACTAGCCTGGTGGTGTGAATATCGACACTCCTCCACCTTTAGTGTTTCAGTCCTGGTTTGGTGGCCGAAAAGTGTGGTAAGAGTTGTAGCCTGGTATTGCAGGGGTGCTCTCTGGAGCCTTGAACCAGGTCTCTGTTACTGCACAGATATCTATGTTCTCCATTTTTAGGAGTGCCTTGAGAGAGTGCATTTTGAGGTTTAGACTTCTAGCATCGAGTAGCATTACCTTCAGATTTTGCATGCTTGTACCAGTTACGGTGGTGGTTTTGTCCTTTGAACTTTGCCTAAAAAAGCACTATAGGGGTTGCAAGAGCCTTGGCCAGTAACCTGAATCCCAGGGGTGATCAGAATCTCAATTTCTGTCTTTGGCAACAGATTGTTCCAGAAGAGTTCAGAAGCTGAACCAGCTAATATACAGATGGCAGTGGGAGAAGATTTGTCTTATAGGCATTCCTCCTCATCCACCAGACCAAACCATTCTTTGGGGTGTCCTACACCACCTGCTGTCTCAGGAATAGAAACTTTTCTCCTTAGCAAATGGGGGGGGGGGGAGGGGCGGTGTTATTCAAGAATGTTTAGTGCTGAACAAAGGGCCAGAACTGTTCACAACTGTTTAGCATTCTTCCTCATCCATCACAATCTCTCTCAAAAGGATTTTGTAATCTTAGATTTACAAGATGCATAACATTCTTACTGATCCAGGTTTTAGGTGTTGGGTTTTGCATGTCTGGCTCACATAGGTTCATAGGTAGGTACTAGGCTCTCTGCCAGAGGGCATTTTTAAGCCTAGCCAGTGTCTGCTTTCACCGCCCCATTGATTAACTGAGCCTCTCAAGCAGAGCCAATGAAGTGATCCCAGGGGTGTATTTTCTGTTACCCATCCACTCGTCAAGGCTTCTCTTGAGTGTTAGTGAGGGGCTCTGTCTAATGTAGTTAGGAATTTTGTTCCAAAGCATGGGGAGTCTGACAGGAATCTCCCTCCAGCATGTTCTATTTGTTGTGGTGAGGTTTAGCTCACTAGTGTGGCTCGCAGTGACTTGGACCTCCTAGGTGGAGCATGTCCAATTCTGAGTTGGACATGGCTTTGCAAGTCAGGCAGAGATCACCTCTGTGTAAGTGATATGCCACGGAGTACAGCTGGAGTTTTTCAGTCGGGCTGCATAGGATGTATGTTGGGAGGCCAGTAATCCTCTTGGTGAGGTGTTTTTTGTGGTCTTTCCAGCTGTTGGAAGTGTGTTGAGGTGCATCCCAAATGGGGCATTGTACTATATGATGGGTTTGAGTGACTAGTAGAGTGGCACTATAACATCTTTATTTGTAGATGCGAACCCTTAGGAAATCTTTCTATGTGGCCAATCTAATTACTTAACTACTTTGGCAATATGATTGTCAAAGGAGATTACCATCTACCTGGGTCCCCAGATCTTATTACCCCTTCTGTATTAAGGGGGCTGCCGCCTATGTGGTAATTCATGGGCGTTTTATTTTTCTCAAACTGGATGACTATGCAATTTTTGGCATTTAGCTTGGGGCCATGACTTTGACACCAGGTCTGTTTCAGTAAGGCCTTTTTGAAGGATGTCAGTGTCAGAGTCAATTATGGCTCCCAATTTGCAGTCATCGGCAAACTTGGCTAGCCATAGTCATGTGTTTGCCTGTACTTTTGAGAAATATATGCTGAAAGTAGGGGTCCCAGAACAGAGCCTTGCGGGGCACCACTTCTGACTGGTTTAGTCAGACCTGGAGCCCGCTATGCTTACTGTGCGAGTTCTGTCTTGTAGGCCAGTTGGCAACCCATCTTGTGATGTAGGTTTATGTTCAGGCTGGGGAGTTTTTCTATAATACCAGACTGAAGAATGGTGTCTAATGCCTTGGCGATCAAGGTAGGCTGTGTGAACCACCTTTCCCTCGTCTATGGCCTTGGTGACTTGTAGTTAACCAGGTTTAGTAGGCATGATTGGCGCTTAAAGCCGAACTGGGTCAGGTAGTGTTTGGAGGTTCCCAATGTCTTTGTTAATGAGTTCCATGATGTGCTCCATAGCCTTGCAGACCAGGCTAGTCAGGCTTATGGGGCAATAGTTAACCAGGGTCAGTTGTGGCCCCTCCTTTGTGGAGTGGAATAACAGTTGCTGTGCGCCATTCTATGTGCACATAGCCTGTGGAGAGGCTGCTCATTCAGCTCTTTGCCTTAGTTTTATCCATTTATTGCTCCAGTTTTATCCATGTATTGCTCCAGTTGTATCCAGTGTCTAGCTCCTGTCATAATCCATTACAGGCAGCAGGGTATCGGTGTTTATCAATGTGTAGATGACTTGCTTATCTTTGAGCATCTTTCAATGTCTGGAATCTCACTTGGGTAAGATCTGATACAGTGGGATCTCTGATATAGTGGGATTCCAAAAGTTTTACTACAATTGCACAAGATTTTCTGGGGGGCCTGCTCAATACCTCAGTAAAATTTACTTCACAGGGGAAAGATCTTTAGATCTATTCCTGGGGGATTCCACTCTGACTTCATTCACTCTGATCATGATTCTCATGACACCTCTTTTTCAAGAATCCACATAAGAAAGATACAGTTTTGAAGTCTGGTCTCTGTATCAGCATCCATTATATTTCAAATTCCAGGTTTGGTATCTTTAAAAATCAAATGGACAAAATATCCCTGAAACCAAATCTTGCTCCCCCTGCTCCAAAGCTGTCACAAGACCTCTCTGACTCTGCTTGGGAAGCCTTGTCAAGAGGGATGAAGTGCAAGATCTCTGACCAAAATGCATAGAGGTAAAATTCTAGCCCTTGTAAAGGGCTTCTGTGCTCTGAATAATTCAAAGTAGTGACAGACAATACTACAGTGTGCAAAATCAAGAGGGAACCGGCTGTTAGCATTGGTTATAACTTTACAGAAGTCTCATTGTAAGGAATCTTCTTTGCTGAACAACTGAGCAAGCCCCGATGACTGGAAGCTAGATCAGGGGCTTTCCAAGGTTTGCTCCTCTGAGTTTATTGCCTCCTCTCTGAACAAACTGCCAAAGTTGTATTCCAGGACTCCACAAAGGAATGCTTGGAAGACAGATGCCTTTTTGTTGGACAGGAACACTTCTGTTTACTTTGTTCTGGGTACATATGAACATTCAAAGAATCCCCAAAGGTCATTGTGGCAATTCAGTCTGGCCCAGGCAACAGAAGTTTTCTTTTCAGAATTGGCCCGGGGTAATTAACACAAGCTGCCTTGCTTCAGACTGGGTCTGTGTACACAAGGTCTGGGTGTTTGATGCATCCTGTGGTGAAATGGCTGCCTGGATGATAGGGTCTTTAATTTTTAGGTACCTGTTTTCTGATGGCATGCAGCAGGTACTAATGGAAGCAAGAAAGCCTGCTACTAGAAGATCCATTTATAAGCAAATGGTAAGTTTTCAAGTTGGTGCCAACAAAACACCCATTCAGGGCCAGTGTTTCTCTAGCTTTACAGTATTTGTGTAAATTATCCTGTGGCATGTCTTACTCCTGTATAAAGGTTCATTTCTTAGCCCTTGGTTTGTCCATGGATTTGCTCTCAAAAAGTTCTCATGTGAAATGTTTGAAAAGGTTGTTACATAGGATCTGCAACTTTGAGGCTTCTTATTTGGGATTTTAATTTTTGAGAAGTAACACTTATTTTGAAACCAGCTCATGTGGCTGAATTAAGTAACATGAAAGTGTTGCTGACTGCTCTGTCTGCAAGAAGATTATCTTTGTTGCAAGCTCTTAAGCCTTCTCTTCCAGACAGGGTTGCTTTGAGAAGTGATTCTTTGTCTAAAGTGATATGTTTACTTTAAGCCCAAACTATCCATCTTTTCTTTTTGCAGAAATAAGGAAGAGAGGATACTTCACATCTTATGTCCACAGAGATCTGGTACCATCTTGGCAAAAGATCTTTCTGAACTTCAGCCATTACGTTGTGAAGAAGAGAACCTTTGTCAAAGCTGACACTGCAACAGAAGTATTCCAGGCAGGGTTGAGGCACATTCTACAGGGGGGGGGACTTCTGCAGGGCTCCTACGGTTCTAAGCTATCGAGACTTTCATATAGTTTAGGCTACTATAGTAGTAATTGTTATGAACATGATCAGTTGTAAGCATAATGTAAAAGTAGATGTTTGATCACTGCTGGACTTTTGGTGTGCACATTTCTTTTCCTAGCAGTGTCCTCTTGCAGCTTAACCTTTTGGCTGGTATGAAATCTCTCAAGGGTTTGCACTCAGCCTGGTCTTGGGCAGCTCAGCTTGGGCATGTTGAAGGGGCCCTGAAGCTTTGGAAGCTGGCAGTCTTGTTAGCCTATGCAGGATATGGCCCATATAACTTGGGCTACTGCAGCAGTAATCATTTGAACATCTTCTGTTAAGCTTGTTTACACAACTGTACTCCATGGTGTGCAATATTGCAAATGTATTATGCAATATAGTCAGCACAATAGTAACATGTACTGTTAACATTAATGCAGATTACACTTTGACCAGATTGACACTTGGAGGGTCAACTGTGTCAGCCTGCTGTGAAGAGGCTATCTATGAAATCCCTCATTATGAAACGAGAGAAATGGGAAATAAGAATCCTTGTCATAAGCTAGAGATGTAGTTTGTAACTAATGTCACTAGTAAGCTAAAGCTAGTATTTGCCTAACTACAGGTGTTCCTTAGCAAGAATTGCCTATTTTATGAAGTGCTTTTTGAGTGATGCCTTCCCAATGTATGGCTTGTGTATTTATGCAGTATGCACCTAACTTAACTGACTCAAATAAGAACTTGCCAGTCTCTGAAATGTTCTCTTCCCCCCACACTGCAGGAAAATTGTTGCTTGGATTATTCACCTAATAGGCTTTTGTATGCCTAACTGAATTTATTTACATTAAGGTGTGTGTGGCATGTACACTACGCAAGCACCAATATAGTGTGTGTGTGCGCGCGCTAGTACTTGTTCACAATGGTATGTCATTTACACTTGCAGTATCTAGTAAGGCAATTCATACAGCCATGTTCCTGCAACCCTCATGTTCCTGCAACCCTCATTTACATAACTTCATAAACTGAAGAAAACATGACTTGTCAATGGTTGCCACAATTCTGGTTAGAATGCTAGAAAGCAAGTAAAACCATGTAGCGAAGTGAAAACTGAACAGCTCCTGAAGTATGAATCAAATTTATCACTCCCTGTCTAGTTAAAGTACTTTTCACCTGAGTAAAGATTTCTATTAGTTTATGTTGCAATTGGCAGTTTTCCTTATTTGTCAGTTAATGGCATTCAAATAGCAAGAAACCAGTTTGTATAGATGGGGGAGTGAAAAATGGTTAACATGCCACACTCGCACCTTGTGTTAAACGCAAGTCATAATTTGGTATTCTTGCCACAAACAAGACTGGCAGAACACTTTGTACAAGTGCACAAAAAGGAGAAACTCACTGAAAGTTGCAAAAACTTGGTGACATAAGTTGTGGTAGTGTCCGTTTTTGTATTTGGCATTTGATTACTGGGAAAGTCTGGAGAGAAGCCTATTCAGCAGACGCCTGGGGAGTTGGAGCTCAATTACAAAAGAATTTAAGTACAATTTTAAGTACAATTTTTTTACACAAGTATAGTTCCAATAACTCATTACACATGTAATATAAAACATCAGTTAGAATTGGTATAAGGTAGAAATCATTTAATATTTACTGACTTAGACTGTTTGTAGAGAATGTAAAGGTAAGTCTAATACAGAGATTGCAATATGAGGTGAAGTAGCTTGTCCACATTTAGGGATATAGTTTATCCTGGATTTCAGCAAGAACGGAGCCAGGTTTTAGTTGGGGAAGTCTTGGCTTTGAAAGATGGTAGGGTATTGACCTGATGGGTACTGGTAGTCTGGTCTTAGTGACCTTGTACAAGTACAGACCATGCCCAACAGATTTGCTAGGCTTCTAGACTTCAGTTTTTGGTTACTGATCACAATGATCAACTGGGAACATAGTTGTGTTTAATGGTGGACAGACAGATGTCTGAAGTCTGACAGCTTGTCTAGCATCCAAGTCTAGAAACAAGAAAAAGGCCATTTTGTCATCTCTAGCTTAATTGACTGTATCTATATAGGTTAGAAGGGCAGTGCTAATGCTATGGGAAGGACAGAAGCCATGTGGTAAGCGTTCTTACTGCAGGAGATAGTCTGGCAACTATTTTGAATACATTTAAAGTATTTTGGCAAGGGGAGATAGGATTGCTATAGGTTTAAAGTTATTAACTTCAATTTCCTCTTGTGCAGAGGGGTAGTGACTTTTCTAGAGGGGGAATGTGGGATTCCTGGATTGTCTTATTTATGATTGAGACAGGATAAGCAATGCTACTATTTTTATATGCTCTTAGCTTATCTGCAAGAACATGATCCAGGTTTTATATAGCTGTGGGCACAGGTTTGAAGGTTAAAGTGGATGTGGCAGTTGGGATTGGAGGAATCCTCTCATCTCTATACTGTAATGGAGTTTAGTGGCTAATCAGGTCAGGGGTTTGGGTTGAAGATTTAATGGATGGCCAAAATGTTTAGGGTGTCTAGTGTTCTGAAACTTGTATAGTTTGTAATCTTATTTCTTTCTGTACATTTTCTGTATCCTGAATTTACATTCTACGTTTTGGATAGCCAAATTGCATTTTGCTTTCTCTCTTCTAAACTGGATTTGAGACGTTTAGTTGTATAGATTTGGGAGATCAGTCTGTACCGGTGATGGGAGTACTTGCTAGCGTCTGATACTAGGATCCAGTCTTGTAGAGAATTTGTTTTGTTTGGGGCTATTGTGTGAAGCCATACAAGTTCATGCAGATGTGGGGGAGTTTTAACCAACTGACATTCACATCAGCTTTTGTTTGTTTTTTTTTTTTTTGTGGAAATGCCATGGCTATCAAATGTAGGAATTCTTCCAGTATAGTGTAATGAGGGATTTAAAGGACATTAATGCACACTTGTCTAATTTGAGGAAAGCAATAAGCTCTGCTAAACTGGATTTTTGTTTGCTGTAAGGGGAAATGTGGTGGGTATTGGGGAAATAAAGCTATGCCACCACTTTTCCTCTTTGTATCATTAGAGATGCTATTATAGCCAGGAGGTATAACTTAGAATCGTTTAAGCCAAGTTTCAGGTAATGTCAGGCATGAAGTTCTGCAGTCTTAACACTTTTATTGCAGCAGAAAGTAGATCAGGGTTGGGATTGTCTCCTGCTGGGTTACAGAAGTGTGGGAGTATAACCCTCAGTTTCTAGTTAGAACAAGGCAATTAAGCATACAAGTAAAATGGGTTCTGTCATTTTCTGAGACTAAACTGATATATGCAGTACAGGCTAATGGTCAAGCAAAAGGGGGCAGTGGCCAACTTTGTAATATTCTTGGAGTGCAAGGACTAGAGAATTGCAATCACAGCAGGTACTTTAAAGTTGATGCATAGCAAGGTTCTTCATGAACGTTTAAACTAACAATTCTCTGTGAACTTGTAGGTGTAGGACCTTATGGCAGAGCTTCTGCAGTATGTAGGTCAGATGTAGTCACTGCAGGTTATGCTTTGAAAGAAGATAGTAGGTGGAGGCAACACTTGTCACTTCAGTGTGAGTGCAGTCAATTTTCTGCTTCATTTCCCTCAAGGCAGGGGTACAGTAGTAATGCCCAACTTATTTCTAATAAACATTGCAGCTTCAGGGAACAAGTTCTCACTGGTGAGGAGAGCCATATCCTAACAGTTACAGACATTTTAACTGATATGCCATAAGGTGAAGCCCTTCCATTATAAAGAGCTAATTATATTCCACATCAGGAGTAAGGGAAGGTGAAATGCAATTGCACATAGTACCACAGGTCAAGGGCATTCCCATGACCAACTTTAACTGAACCCTTACTGTCATTGGGCTGATGCGGTGGATGATGGCTGTGATTGTATTCAAAGTGTGGATGCTAGCAACTTTGTATGCCTTTGTGCACACAGGTGATAACAGAAGGTTTGCTGCCATACAGGATGTTAAGGCATTTGTTAATGGAGACTGCATATATGAACTAATTTCTGTACAATGTACTTTATCAACAGTAGCAGTAGAACAAACTGCACACAGTGTACCTGGACTTTGGGTCCCACCTACACTGATGCTTATAAAGATTACTGACCTGTGAATGCCTAGTCATTTCTTATTGGAATACAAGAGGCATTAGAGATGTGCAGTGGTGGACTAGACTTTAATGGGGATAAAGTCCAATTAGTTGATTACATTTTCATTGTAAGCTCAGTTAGCAGGTTCCTGTTTATGCTATTACTCTTGCTAACTATGCACTCCCCAGCACAGTGTTGTGAAGTGCCATTACCATAAGGGATGGAATCCCCTCATAACTTTGACTTCCCTGTGGACATGTTGAACATGAGGCTGTTGCCCACTGTGCAGCCTGCCCACAGGGGTGCCACTTGACAAATGGTCTGCTCCTGAGACACGCAAGGTCTCTTCCACAAAGCAGCAGATGTGCTGTGAAATTAAGCACATGCTGCAAGGTGTATGAGTGAAGGGTGGGATGCTAGGGCCCATGCCAGGATCTCATGTGCAGTACTGTTGCTCCACTACATTCACATCAGTCTCTCCACTAGTGAAGACTTGTCCAGTACAAGTCTAGCGGTTATAGACATGGCTGAGGATTGGTCTGTGTAGTGGTTGTGTGGGTTGTGCCAAAGGAAGTCTAAGCAGTAGATTCTCCAAAATAGGCTGTTTAGGCATCTTAACTCCTACATCACATAGTTGGACCCATTGGTAAAAATCTGGGATATGCAACACTCAAGTCACTGTCCTGTACATCTAGCAGGTTTCATTATATTAACTGTACCACATTCACATGGAAGTACTTGCTCCTGATTAAACTTGATCTGCAGAATCAAAGGTCATACATTCCCCCTATTTTGTTGGGGGGGTCCTACAAAACCCCTTTTGTCCTAGTCCCTGCTAATTTAGTTAAACATCTCCTGTGCATTCAAACTGAGTCCCATTTTTACCTGTACCTCCCACTGAGGCTGCTGAGTGCCACTCTATGCATTGGGCAGTAGGTTAACAAAAGCAAGCAGATCAAGGTGGGATACAGCATTGCTAGCAGTAAAGCAAAGTATCCAACAACCTGAAAAATTAGAAAAGGTGTGGCTTGTGTTTAAAATCTGCATAAGTGCATTTGTGCAGGTAAGTGTGTCGCAGAGCAGTGAGGGCACCCTTGTAGAGTACGGCAGCCTTAATATAGTTTTAATTTGATTATGGTATTCGGTGCAGTCTTCCAAATATATGTAATCACATCTTTGCACTTGTGTGTGAATATGTAATGTCTCTGAATACCACTGAAATACCAGCAACCTTAAACATCCTATCCTAAAATGATCCCTTTAAGCAGTACTGTCTTAATCCAGTTTTTAAATCTTTAGCACCAGTAACAGACTATACTAAAATTTCACTGACTGTAGGCTGGAAAGAAAATATTAAGTACACTAAAGACATGCTTTCAAACATGTCATCAGGTTTACCAAATTTACAGCTGAATGTTGTAGGTTATTCTGGGGGACTTGGCTTACACTAACTCTGTAGTTCCGACTGCTACAAGGGAACAAGAAATTGAGGCCTCCTAATGCAGTCATTTCAAACTCCAATTCATGCATGCAGTTTTCATCATTTCACATGCTGTGATTACATGGGGGTAGTATCAGCATCTTTAGAGTTGAAAGATCTAGTCTCTCTGCATGAGAGGATATTGCGTGGGATCACTGCATTTATAGCAGTGATGCACCTTCACAAAATGGCCCTCGGAGAAGGTGTTGCTCCCTTATATGTAGTGATTTAGTAAGATTAACCAACCAGTGTTAGAAAATGTGGCCATGTGTATATATAACAGCGAGATGCTGTACATGAGGAAATTGCATACATATGGTCTCACTCTCACTTAGTAAAATGGCGTATGGGGTTGGAGTGCTCTTATGGAATGTAACTGTCCACTTTTCGCATGTAGCGGATGTAATGTTATGGCAGCTGTAGTTGTTGGTCTACTAATCTGGGGTTACTACTTTCAGATGGGATCCCTAATTCTATGGGGAGTATTCTAAAAGCATGCAAAATTTTTAGTAAACTTGTGGTATTCGGAGGTGACTAAATGCAATGTTAGACCTTCTTTTTTTCCTAAGTTTGACGGGGTGAGGGGCAGGGGGTGATCTTGTATGACACTAACAGAACACTGAACTGAATCCCAAAGGTTTGTTACTCGACTAATGTTTGTGTTCAAGATGAATTAAAATGGTAGGAATTAACCTTACTGATCTTGTCTGTCTTCCACAAACATTGGAAAACTCCAAATATTAGAAGCTTAGAATTTGAATTTGTATGGAGTTTACAATCCACTGGGACTGTAAAATGAAGTTCAATGTCACCTTACTACACTTCCTCCACCAATACTTGAGACAATCTCCCTACACAGTTTGAATGCATTAAAATTAGTGTGCCTCATAGCTTAGTTTTGGAGCTTTTGGTTTCACTTTCATATGTGAAAGTAATATGCTTTTACTCTACTACAATAAAATTACTTGCATTAACTCCTAGAATTTCCTTTATAAATTGGAGCCACAACACCAAAGTTATTTTTTAGTACCTAAAATACAAATATGGAAGCCATATTTCTAAGGCTCTAGACAAGCCATAGCAAACTGCCTTTTTATTCTCACTCTATAAATTGCTTGGAATGACCACAATACAATTTGTATTGGTACATACTATTGCAAAAGTCTTTCAGTAACAAAGATCCTGTTGCAGCTACTTAACTCAACTTGAAGAAAATAGTGACTACAAAATAACCTGCCAATCGTAAAGTTCAGTGAACACTGCATAATTGTCCTTTTCTAAACTTGGAACCAGCTATGAAGCTTGCCTGTTTCAAAAATCCCAAATTTGATTACCAAAAAACTACCAAATAGGACACCTACCAGTGCTAGTTTGTTTATACTTTCTTGACCCCAGTGAGTTGTAAGGCAACTAGTTCTCATGATTGAATTCCTGTACTTGTCTGTGTAAATCTTCACAATACATTAAAGGGGAAACATTTGCGTTAAATATTTCTTAAAACCTTGTCAACATTGTGGCCTAGGTTGTGGCTTGAGTGAGCAGTCCACATGTCTGAAAATATACACCAGTGTGTTAAAAATTTAAGCAGTTCCCATTTAACTGTTTTATCCCTCCTGTTTAAATGACCCTACCCCTTTACCCTGTCTTGTCTAACTTCTGCACTTGTCATTTTGTGGCTGTTTGTACTTGTGAACAAGTAGTCAACTATGAAGTTGACTCATCCTGTGAACAGACACTTTTACACTTTGCCATTGTATATGATCCTTGAATGCATCTTTGGAGTAGATATTTCTTTTTTTGGTAGATGCATACAATTGAAGTTCTTAATGGACCTCATGCTGAATGTTTTTTTGTTAACCAGCTTAGCCCTGCTGCCCAGATCCTATTTGTGTGTGGGGGGGATCTGGGTAGAAGACTTAAATATTCCACAGTGTAAGCTAATTCATGGGCATAGAAGGAAAGCCCTGGCAGTGACCCAGGTGACGAGAATTCAATAAGTGGCTTGGGCACCTTTTGTAGCTGGTAAAGGAATGTACACTTGCGAACAGCTGTGATGGACCATCCCCAAGTGTCAAACAAGCCAACCAAGAAAGGAGGGGGGCCAAGTGATAAAAATGCTGTAGGTTACTAAGCCCAAAATGGGGAACATTGCAGTAGTCCAGATAAGTGGTGCACCACCATCCCAAGGTATGAAGATGGAGTGTGATCTGGATTATATTAAAATGGAAGTAAAGCATTGGAGGGTATTGGCCACATTTCTGGCTCCATGTGGTAGTTAAACGGGTCATGTGTATAACATGATTTCAGAACCCCCTCTTAAAATTGGCAGAGTTGTTAATCAGTAATCCAACTAGTGGTTTAGTGGCTGATTCAACTTGAGACTTGCTAAGATGGTGGTGATGTAAAAATACTGGGGGGTTGTACTACATGGTGCATCAGTGCTGTTTAACTGCTACTGACCACTACTGCCAGGCCAGAATCTGGCTCAATCTGCTCTGCCACAATTCCTTTCAACAGAATTTTTGTAGGTCCCTAAGCTGCACTTTTGCTCAAGTCTGAATTGCTGCTTTTCTGAAGTATTTATGGCAGACTAAAGAAAAATGGCTGTTGCTTTGGTTAGTTAAGTGATTGGTATTTGGAGGAACATTTTTATAGGCATACATTAAAAGCTTGTATATGAATGTTTTACCTATATAGAATGGCAAGGGTAACAAAGCCTGTGGTGGTGGTGTCTGTGGTGGTGTTTAAACCATTTTTATAGCTGTAGCCTCTTCATAGTTCAACTACTGACTATTGTCTACGGATGCTATCTCCAGGATACAATCGTCGCCAATTAGACAGTACTACAAGGAAAGGAGGTGGGATAGCAGTCCTTTACAAAATCTCTGTTAATAGAGACACCGTTCAATCACCCCAATTCAATAATGCAGAACTCCTCCTAACCAAAACAAATGCTTGAACATCTGTGCTTGCATTCTGGCAGGCAACCTCCTTGAATACCCTAGAGGATATCCCATACTGGTTATCCACTACCTATCCCCAAGAAACCATAGTTCTTGGTGACTGGCACCCCTGCTCCTCCAAACCCCCCTCACCCTTAAACTTATCTGGGTTTAAACAGACCATAACCTCTCCCACTAGGAAACCAGCCAACAGGGAAAGTATTCTGGACTGGGTCCTAGTTAATAACCAGCCTCAGCTGTACACAGTTGGCACTCTTCCTGATGACCTTGGCAACCATTCACTAACCTACATAAGGCAGGAAACCCTCACCAGACCAAATATAAGACAGTTGCAGTGTCGGTTTTTCCTATTCTATTCCTAAATGAATGAAAAGCAGCTGACTAGTAGAGACTAAAACATCTACCATTAGAAGAGGCTTATAGCTCACTTTAACACTAAATTCCCAAGTATCCTTGATTCCCATGCTCCAGCACATACAATAAAATCTAGATCAAATGGCGCCATGACTCTCAAGATACCAAATCTAAAATCAAAACTAGAAACAGAGCCTGGGCCAGCTGGAGAACTAAAGTCCCACTTTACCATCTGAAATAACTCTGGGAATGATGCAAAAGCTTCTACCAAAATCTACTGCAAAAACACCATCTCTAAAGTTCTGGGCAGGTTTAAATCAACTACTTCATCCAGGTCCTTCTACCACTACAACCCTGGCTAACCACACCCATAGTTCCCCAGAGACCATAGCTGGCACTTGTAACTTTTTTTTTTCACTGAAACAATCCAATCCCTAGCAAATCAACTAATCCCCACAAACACCCCTAATCTACCCACTAATCACCCCCAATTTAGCTTCCACCACATATCCACTAGTTGTATCAAAACACTTAGAAAAAAACTAAAACCTACCACCCTCTCTGCTGACTACCTCCCTGCATACCTACAAATAGCTGCAGATGCCATTGCATATCCCATGTCTATCAGCAGAACCTTATCTGAAAGTGGTATCCCCCTCCCTCTGGGAAATATCCCATGTCATCTCACTCCATAAAGGTGGTAGCTCTATAGACCCATTGCCATTCTTTCCCCACTAGCCAATGTAATGAAGTGTACACAAGCAACTAATGCAATACCTTACACTGACTAACTTACTATCCAACTCCCAGCATGGTTTCAGGCCATACCACAGCACCACCTCTGCCCTCATTTCCTTTACTAATGCCATAAACCAAAATGGGGAATGACAATAGGCTATCCTCTGCCCTCTTTCTTGACCTATCAAAAACCTTTGACCTGGTCAACCATGAACTTCTCATTCTTTAAAATCTATTTCCCTCTAAGCGTGCAATCCAGTGGTTCCAGTCCTAGACAACAGGCAGTACTATGGCAGAGCAAACTCCAGCCAGCTACCTCTCACACTTGGTGTGTCTCAACGCTCCATACTAGGTCCACTACTTTTTTTCTTAGTTTTATCAACCTTCACACTGCTATCCCTGAAGCTACCTGTATTCAATATGCAGATTCCACTCCGATCTGCTCAGCCACCTCTCCATCCCAACTGCAAATCCTAACCCAAAATACAGTTAAGACTATTAAGAACTGGCTCTAATAAACGCCTACTGCTGAACTGAATCCCAATAAAACTAAACTACTCTTCACCCCCACTAGTAGAGCTGCCACACTTTTTCAAACTGGGTAAGCTGTCCCATAGCTACATTCATATTGCCAGATTTGCCACTGGCTCCACCTATAGAACCCACCACTGCCAGAGCCTGAAACCACTAAAGTAGCTCTAACTGCCCAGCTTAATTCAATTCAATCAGCTCTTAATGCCACACAATTCTGTACCACCCTGAGAATACCCCCTCACTTATTGAGCCATATAGCAAACTGAGATCCCACCGGTCAGCCAACAAACTACTGGTCCAAACTCACAAAGCTAATAAACTCTGCTGGTGAATCCCTGTTTGCCAACTTTGTTGGCAAAACTTGGAATTCATTGCCAAATTATATAACCTACAATCCTCAGTCTCCAAAAAAAGCCCTCAAACAGTATCTCAAAGTGAACTGGCTTTGATAATGTACCAACCCTGATAAGTTATAAACTGATCTGTACATATCATAACATGCAACTATGTCACAAAGCTCTATCCAATCTGACGTCTCTTGCTTTTAATTGCCTGTCCATGAGAATTGAATCCCTACTAGGGAACACTACTAAACCATTGTACATAATCACTTTGTTTTATATTTCTAATGTTATCCAACTTGTGTAATCTATGCAAGTTTGTCTATTTGGAGCTTTTCTCCCTGGGCCTCTACTGAAAATGGACATGAATACAGTCTGACTATCCCAGTAAACGTAAAATGAATAAACTCATTGGCCTTATTTCCATTTTCCTAAACTTGGAACTGCTAGTTTGCTTCATAACTACAGTTTTGATGTCTTAACATTTTTTAATAGCCTCTCAGACATATCAGGTTATTTTTTCCCATTAAAAACTGGGCATTATTGGATACTATTTTGGAAATTCTAACCATCTGACCTTTAACCAAGCTCTTTGGTATGGATGGATACTAGAATAATATTAATGTGAGGTCTGCTTTCTGTGTGTACTTCAGAAGGATCTTATTTGGTCCTTCAAATCCTTTTAGATTTGATGCCATGGAATTTGACTTCTGCCTTCCTACAGTTTTTCCCAATGTAGAAAATATTGGATGCAGTAGGGGGTTAGAAGTACTAGTTCTAACTATCTGCTATATCGAGCCTTGATCTGGTGATATTTAACTGTATAGTGTAACTTGGTGTTTAATGTATTCATGTGATTCTAGCGGAATTTGTTTTAATGGATTATAAAAAAGTGCCTTAATGATTTCTGAAGTCCATGCATTAAAAACAAAAGTGCTCAACTTTAAACTTGTTTAGTACCACACAGTAAAGCATCAATTTTATATTTTATCCAGGAGTTGTTGTGTTGGCTGGGTTATTACCTTGGATGTCATAACTGAATTGCCTTTTTGGTGCACATGTAATGCCTTTACCATACTTCAAAGCTTTCAGTGCTCTCGCCAACAACAAAGCCTGTCTGGTACAACTTTATGTACACACTTCTCAGATTCTTTTGATTCCTTTCTGATTTGGCACCTGACTTCTAGGCTTACTGTTCCATGCTACCACTCTAGACAGTCAAGCACAATTACTGTCCACTTTATGGTTTGGGTTAGAGTAACTAAAACCATGTATTTTAGTATAATGCATTGTTCATGTAGAATTAGCTGCAAAGCTTCAGAAGCAAATTCTTTGAAACTGTAAACGGCACTTTAGGCAAATGGAAATGCAAAATGTTGTAACTACAGAGTGCAGTTTGGTAGTAAAACACTGTCCTCTGGTCCTGCTGTCACTCTTAAAATTTACTAAAACTAAGCATTTGTACAAGACTAGGCAGTAATTTCCAAGGTTAGGCCAAAAAGGCCACTGTACTATCAAACATGTTTATCTTGATTGCTGAAAGTGTTTTAACATCTACTGCATCTTTAAAGTTTTGAAATAAGCTGTTACCTATCCAGTTCACCTTGCGAAGTAACTGCAAGGCCAGGTGTTTTAGAACAAAAGTTCTGTCAGTGGTCTGCAGTAATTTCAGAAGTTGGCTAGAAAATTGGAATGGATAGTCTTGGCCCGTCTAGTATTTGGAGGTTTCAGAGCAGTTTTACCAGGAATATAGAAAAAGTACTGAGTGCAGGTCTGTTGGTGTCCCTTGTTAATGCTGTGATCACCACTGCCACTAATGACACTTCCCACACTGGGCCAGTAATCAAGGAGCCTGAATCCTCACCAGTGATACTGGAGAGGGATGTTCACTTGGAATACAAAAGGATACACTATTTCCTGGTGCATCTAACAGAATTTCCCTTAAGAGCACTTTGGGAACACTATGCCCAGGCTCTGGGTGCATCTCCCTCCAGGTTCCCTATTGGCACTGTGAACCCAGTGCCTCATGTCCTTGCCCCAAATAACTTTTACTAATTTTCACATGCCTGGGAAAGGTTGGCACATTACCACATCTACCAACTTTGCCCAGACTTAGGTAGATTCACTGCCACCAGTTAATCACTATAAGGCTCTTAAAAGGATGTCCAATTATACTGATTGGCAGCCAGGCTTATCACTAATTGTATGCAAATACACAATTTTTATTCTAAAGGGCTGGCCACAATGAAAAGTTTACTGTAACTAGATTTAATAAAATACTAAACACCAGTTTGTCACCAGATATATTAAAAACACTGGAAAGTTTCACCATTGTAGAAATAGTATTTTTAATTTCGCTGTAACTTCCTGACTAAAAATTGCCATTCCCTAGTTAAGTTACTACTACAAGACAAGAATGCAGGTGAGTGGTCCTTGTCTTATCAAAATGCAGAAGTTTCAGTTTGACAAACTCCTCTGTCTAAATATTTTGAGTTGATTGCACTATATCACATCTGGTCATCTTTTTCCCGCAATCACCAACACGACACTGACTGGATTTTAGCACTTAGTTATAGTACACACACCCCTTTGCTCAGATCTGGCAGTCATGAAACCATAATTTCCATTTTCCTACAGGAAATGTAATTTATTCTACCCCAGACCTTGTTTCTGGCTCCCTTAAACTGTGGAAAAGCCTTTATGGCTTAACCCATAAAGTAATTTTAAGAATATTTTTTGCAAAGTCAGGTGGATTAAGATCAACACAACTTTTGGTATATGGTATTACAATGCATACATTTAAAGTTACAATAATGCATGTACATATTTTCCAGCAGGGCACACTGTTTAACACACTGATCTGTATAGATCACTTTGCACAAATGACAATTTATAAAATTCCAGCTAGCTGTGCAGACATGTTACAAATCCACTCCCATTTCTTCTGGCATGGCTGGCAGTACCTCCTATCATCACAAATTGGACAGAGGCAACATTTGTCTTCAGAAGTCTGGCACAAGATACCTGACCTGAAGCAAGATTTTTTTTAGACTTTAAAACCAGGACTCTTCTGCTCTGAGATTGGAAGAATTCAACAGGGCATGAAGCACAAATAAGATGCAAGGAGCCAAGAGCTGACCAGATGGGAAAACCATTACAAAGAAACTGAAGCAGTGCATGAGTTTCGGAAAAGGATGGTCATGTCTTGTATTTCAGTTTTATTTGGGAAGGTCCACTGGGCTGTGCAAGATGCAACTTTTTTGTGGTAGCCTGGGGAGAGTGTTTAAAGACTTTACAACCAAATAGTAGACATTCTATAAAACATGTTAAAGCATGCAGTGGTCAATCCTAGAGAATTTACAGCAATTTAAACACTTGGTGTCAGACCACAGTATTTTAATATGCACAGCTATATACAAAGTCAGCTAATCAGAGGTGACCGATACAAAAGTATTCAGCTGATGAGATCCAGATATATTAATGATGCACAACTTAATGATATTCAGAATATATACAAAAGGAGTTCTAGGCTGTGTTCAGGGGTCTACCTGAAAAATATAGAAATCCCAGATCAGACTACATAAAGATGAGATCTGCAAAACCCGTTTCAGTGAAAGTATTCCCAGCCAACAAAATGAACTTTGCCCTTCTCACAACTAGTGTGATCTCAGAGTTTGTATATTTAGGTGGTATGTGTGGGGTTCAAGATGTAGTGTGTGTTGGCTTTTTTTTTTTTTTCCTGACATTTGGTATTGGTTACTCACCCTGGGAAGAAATTAATTGATCTGGTCTTTGCTGAAGTGAGTTTTCACCGATTTATCTCAACAGTCTTGGATCTGAAATTTCTACATAATGAAGTGAAACTGTTCAGAGCACTGTGGTATAGATGCATAAAAATATAGGCAAAGGAGGTTTCTGTAGAAAAACAGAACAGTTGCACAATTTGAATGTGTGCAGGTCTTGTGTGAGAATTATCTGCCTGAAGTTTCAGAGCTTTGCTCTAAATCACCTGGACTTGAAGATTGCTTAACTTCAAAAGTTGGGGAAAACAGAATTTTAGTGGGGGTATGTAGTTGAAGTAACTGGGGTTATATAGTTAAGTAACTGGGGAGAACAGATTTATGGTATGATTGACTGGGAAATGTAGTAACCAATTTTGCCACTTTGTAACATTGCTTCAGTCTACATAGCTGAGTGGAGTAAAGTTGAATACTATCATTGCATAGAATAAATTGGGGCAACAGGCAGTAGCAGCTGATTCTCTAGCATGTTTAGTTTGATTTTTGCTTTGTAGAGGGCCCTTAATTGTTATTGATTTGTAGATCAAAATATTGATAACTCTCATAGTAAAATGGTATACCGTGTCTAGTGGATTGCTCAAGGAATGAGGTTTTGGGTCGGAAGGGCATAGCCTTGCTGTATTTTTAGCATGAGTTTTTGGTTGGACTATTCCAGCCAATGCTTGGTGTGAAATTTAAGTAACCTGAATCTTGTTTAAGACAGAGGCCTCTGATTCTAGATGCATCCGTGTACAGAATGATTACGAAAAAGCCCTGATACTGTATAAAGAAAATAGCGTTCCAAGTCTAGATTCCTAAGGAAACCCCTATGTTCAGAGGAGCAGTTTGCTATTTGATGCATTTGCTTCTGTCACCATGGTAGACTTAACCACAGAGTGGTCTCATTAGAGGTGGAGGTTTGTGGGCTTGTAATAGGTGGGAGATGGTGCCAAAGGTTCTATAAGGTTGCCAAGACTCTTGTTGCAAGTTAATAAAGGAGAGTAAAGCAGTTGTAATATGGCTTGGTCTGAAACCATGTTGCATGGGGCCAGTTCGTTATTTTGAAGGAGATACTTGAGTGGCTGAGTGGACACTGCAAGCATGTTTGATAGAATAGCAAGAGGGTCTGGAATTACTTTGGTTGAGATTTCCCTTTGGAAGGGGTGTGATAAGCCTGTATCTTGGGTATGTAGGATTCCAGGAGGATCTGTAATGAGCATGGAGACTAAGTTGGTGCCTGTGCTGATTGCAGGAATATTGCTTGCCAATTGCAGTCTGCTTGTCTTCACAACAGATAATGTTTTATATGGTCTGGTTTAAGGATGAAGGTGGGGTAGGCTTTAAATAGTCTATGGGTACTGGTTGAGGCTTCATAACTGCCCAAAAGCTTTTGTTAATGAAATGGAGTTTTAAAGGTGGCTGCTGCTTTCACCTTGCTGTTTAAGGTGGGTTGGGCTTGGGAGGTATTTCTTGTGTTAGGAATTTATGGATTCCCAGAAGCTTTTGGGCTTATTTACTAAAGTAGTAAAAACTAGATTTTTGTACCTTTTGTTGGGGGTTTTCTGCCACTTTCATGCTACTAGTATGGATGTTTGTGTGGGGGATTAGATGCCTCATTTACCTAGTAAACCAAGGATCTGAATGGTTTGTCTTCTAAATGGTGTTTGTGCATTTAGGGTAGCTAGAAAGTTGAGCCTTAAACTGATTTGTCTAAAGGAATGACTTGTGGGTGCCAGTTACATAGCTGCAGGGTGGGTATAAATGTTTCAAGATTAAGTGTTAAATTATGAACTAGACTGATGGGAGAAGTAATATATAGAAGTATTGGGAGGATACATGCCTCTTGTGTATTTCGGTTAGATGCAAGAATCCAGTCTGTGGCCTTGTCTGTTTAGTGTGTGCTTTGAGGCTCCCCTACACGAGATGCAGAGGGAAGGAGTTTATCCACTTGATATTTAAACCCTAAAGTATGAAACTTTCATGGAAAATCCTTGAGAGCCAGGGTAGGATATCTAAGTCTGGATTTTTTTGTGTGTGTGTGTGTGTGTGTGTGGGGGGGGGGGGGGTTGGTATGTAGCGCAGCATTAAATGTCATGTGTGGGTATGGATGCATTTATAATGTACTCTGGTACATTATGGGTACAACTCCAGCTCTTTGTTCTGTGGTAAAGCCTTAAGGGATTATAGCTTGTAGTCAAATGTCTTTTTTTTTTTTTTTTTCTTTAATAGCTGGTTTTAGGCAGGCCAGTATCTGGGTGTGATAGTACCAGTTTACTTGCATCAGGTTTCAAATAAGTTACAATGGAGTGTGCTGCAGAACATCACCAGCATTATAAAAGTTTAGGTCCATCTTTAAAAGGATCATTCTTTCTAATGGATCTTGACACTAACCTTAGTGTCACAATTCACAAGTGACCAAGTAATTTGGCATGACTCAGCAGAACTGGTGATGCTTCTAATTTTATATTGAATTTTTAAACCTTTTTAAAAACTGCTGACAGTTGGAAATGTGAAACCATATCTGAGATTGGTAGAACACTTCAGTGAATGTCTAATGGCTGATTTCATGTTTGCAGGATGTATCGTTCATGGTCTACATTCTAGTACAATGCTTCAGCCAGCAAGACCTCAATGTCCAGTCTTTATTTTAAAGGGTACTCTTCAGTTCCCTTTAGAAGTGTTGAAAGCCAGTAAAGAAGGAAATTCATCCTTGGTCTCAAAACCATTGTTGACCTGAACATGTAATGGGCTCTAGGTGAATATTAAGATTTTTATTTTCTGGCTTTACATTCTCATTGTAGCTTGAATCTACAAAGTGAAACAGATCTTTGAGCATTTATAGCTTGGTTCATGCTCTTTGCTTGCATTGCACTCGTTGTGTACTTTGGCTGCTCCAAGGCCACGGCACATGGTGCTGAGTGATCTTTTTTCATTTTTGAAAATAGTTTGGGAAGGGGGGGTGGGAGTGTGGGTTTTTGGCATGGCCACAATGTATAGGGGAAAGGTATGTGGGTTGGAGTGTAGGAGACTTGTCCAACTACAAAACTTCTTATGGTTGTGTACATTTCCCACTTCGTACACAAGCTATGTTTTAACCATGCGCATTGTGGTGGAGCAGTGTACCAGACTATCCTAGTACAAACTTGCAGAATTGGGGTCTGGTTCTAGATTTCTTCTCTGGAGATGCATGAAGACTAAATGTGACTTTATGAATATTATAGCAATTTTCTTTTGCTAACTGCTTTTAGATGACTAGCACCTGCTTAGTACAAGGCTAGCTATGTTTTGCATTTGGTTGATGGTTCTTTCAGGTAAAGAACTGGCTATTTGAATTTGCAGTGTTGCTGAACTTCTGTGGTACATCACCAGTGGAGTCCCCCATGCCAGGACCACTCCTGTTTGGTATCTGCTTTCTGAAGTAAAAACTAATACTAAAGGGCACTGGCCAAGTTTGCAGATGACTAAGCTAGGAGCAGTTATTGAATCCCCAAATGATCTGGCTATCCTGCAGGGAGGTCTGTCTCAAGATAACTGGTGAAATCATGGTCTGAAACTAAATGCCAAAAAAGCTTTATCATTTGGGAAGGCATCTACTCCCAGGAACTACTACATTGACAGTACTCACTAAGAGTTGACTCCATTATGGGAGTTGGGGGAATTTTGTGGATAGTAACTTTACTTTTAACCAGTGTCTTCTATTGTAGTAGTCCTATATTGCATAGTTTTTAAACAAAGGGCTTGTCTAGTTCTAGAGAAGTTTTCCTTTACTCAGGCCTCCTTAGGCTAATCCTTAAAATATAATGCCCCCTTTGGCATGTATCTGTCCAGACACATGTAGCAAGTGGAATGCTGACTACCTTACTAAAAGGCCCAAATATTTTACATGGACTGACTTGAAGCCCTGTTAGTATGTGTCCTACAGACAGGTAACCTGTCAGGTTTCATGCCCACTGAGTGGTGCAGAGCTACAGTTATCCCACTCCAAGGGGGATCCACCTTGTATCCTAGAAACTACTGTCCCATCAGTCTGAGCCTTATCTGCAAGGCCATGGAGCATATGGAACTTCTAAAAGACTTTGGCACCCTTCAACCACTGGACCCCACCCAGTTTGGGTTTGTGAAGGACCGATCTTGTCTCCTGAACCTGATTGACTTTGAATCCTGTCTCCAGAGCCATGGACAAGGGTAAGGTGGTCCACACAGCCTATACAAACCTTGCCAAGGCCTTTGACATCCTCCACTCTGGAATCCTAGATAAACTTACTAAGCTGGGCATTAATCCCCATGTCACCCAATGGGTTGCTAACTGGCTTACTGATGGAACCCACACTGTAAAAGTAGCAGACTCCAAATCCAGCTCCAGACAAGTGGAGTACCTCTGGGTTCAGTCCTGGGACTGCTCTTTCAGATCTACTTATCTGAAGTACAGGCTGAAGCTTGCAGATGACTGCAAACTGGGAGCCATTATTTAATCCCCAAATTGTGGATAATCTACAAAAGGGCCTTACAGAAACTGATGCTTGGTGCCAGAGGTAGACAGTGGTCTGGTGCCAGAGGTAGACAGTGGTCTCTCCTTCAATAACCACATTAGTCAGGAAATCCTATGTGGCACACCTAATCACTAAGGGCTTTTCATCCAGAAAAAAGGTCATTGTCCCACTGTACTCATCCCTCATTAGACCCATTATAGAATACAATGCCTCATTTGGTATGTACCTCTCAAGAAATCTGCCACAAATACCTCACTAAAAGAATCGCAGGCCTAAAGCAGATGCCCTACACTGACAGCCTTAAACTCCAGCTATACTCTTGTCGCACATAGTCTACTCTGCCTTGTATGTTAAGCAGAGATCGCCTCCATGTCAGACCCAGAGCTGTTGGACATGCTACACTTAAAGAAATCCCAATCCCTCAGAGCCGCACGCTCCAGGGATCTAAACCTTGTCATCACAAACCAAACCATGCTGGAGGGATAGGTTCCTGACCAGAGACTCCCCAGACTCTGGAATAGATTGCCCATACATGTCAAGCAGAGTGCCTCTTTGGCCCTCTTTAAAAGGAACCTTCCCAATTGGATGGGAGAAGAGAAATTCACCCCGGGGATCACATCAGTCACCCTGCTAGTCTGGGGGGGGGGTCCAGGGAAGTAAATAGTGTAGGAAAAAATATCCAGGGTATTCTGGCTAGGAAGAAATATCCAGGGTATTCTGGCTAGGCTTGTATCTGCCCTAGGGCTGATAGCCTAGTACCAACCTATGAAGTATGCATTCTCTGACCATTATTGATGGGTTTACTGGGCATCAGCAAGAGATGTCAAATATTCTGTGCAGAGATCTAAACCTCTTCTGAAACAGAATGGTTTGTTGGGACAGGGTATAATTGGCATAAGATACTGCTGTTGAACAGAATCCCATCAACAAAGTTCATCCCTGCTCACTTTCATGTGCCACTTAAATCTATGGGTAGGAAGCAGGGAATTTAGCCATGGACTGCTTGTATAATGGTAGAAAGGAACCAGCTGCTTTCTCATGCATGGGTCCCTCCAAATTATTCCCATTTATTCTGGGTCTCTATTAAATCACCGAACACATAAAGCGACCCTATGTAAGTGAAAGCTTGACTGTCAGAACAGTGACCCCCCCCCCCAGGGGAGAAATGCTGTTTCAACAAAAATAAAAATCAATTTCAGACATCAAGTGGGGGGTTTCACCCCCCCCCTACTTATACCAACTCCAAGATTGCACTGCAGTGCTGAGAACTGCAAAGTGTACCGAAGCAAATTCTTACCCAGGGAAAATTCACTTGGCAGCCGCTTCAATATTTTGTTTTCAGCCTTTTAAGTTCGACCAAGATGCATTCAAAAGAATGCATCTTCAGTCTTCTAATATAGACCTGCTTGGCAGAGGAACAGACCAACAGAAGCATACCCATTGGATTCTCCAACCTAGGATAGGGTGGCATTGGACTCCAGCCGTAGGGGCATCATCTTCACAAGCATGGAAGTGTAGTTTGTGCAGACTACTAAACTGTTTTGCTTCCATATAAACACAGCATCTGCATAGCAGACATTGTCAAATGTTTGTCCTCAAGACACGAGTGCTCAGTGCTTCAGAAAGTCCTCGGGTGATTTCATATGCTAGGGAGTAAACATAAAAATTAGAGCAGGCACTCTATGCCCACCAAGTGTTGCACCAAATCACTATCTCTGGATTAACCAGAGTATATATTTCTAGAAGGTGGCAGTTTGTATTTAGACTGCACTTTAAAATCTAATGGTTTAAAAATGCTCTACAGCAGTTTAGCACTTTTATATACAGTATATAGATGTGAATATCTCAATTTTGAAAAGTGCTAATGCCTTTCAAGCATATTGGTTTAAATGTGCTACCAAGTAAAGAACTACATGATTTTGGGGTGAACTGTTTTGCTTGCTGGTAACTTATTCGGTGGATGTGAGTGTAGAAATAAGCTTTGTGTTGACGCACAGTGGTGCTACTGGTTTAACTGGATAATCTGAGATTCCTTCCACAAACTAGTCAAAGTACCACCTTTCTTGGCTTGGATGGCTAGATACCTCTCCTAGGAGTCTGAGAGCCTGCAAGGCAGTCTGTCATAACTGAAGGCCAGCAGCTTCAAAATTCTTGGTTTATAAATTTGATTCACCTAATTTCCAGTGTATAGATGTATTCCGAACAGTTTACCTTTTCAAATTTCCTTCAGCCAGATTGATATAACTTCTGCCCGGTTTTATTGTCTTGGGAGATGTATGTTTTAGCTAGTCCAGTGTCATGTCCTTGAATGTATTCCACCATTCCAAGTTTCCTGTGTTTGCATGGAAACCTAGTACAAGCTTGGGTTTTCTGCCATGTTTGTCCAAAACACTACAAGCTGTGTGCTGAACTGAACATTGTATACTAAAATGTCTTTACTATCCTGGTCAACAAATGTAAAATAAAATAGAGTAACTTGTATCTTTAATGCACCATTGGGTGTTTACATTTATTTTCATAGCTGGCTTAAAGTTTTTTACTTTACCTATGCATAAAGGTTAACATGGTTTTCATTATCTTTAGGATTGGTTTAGCAATTGCCAGACGTCTTGCAAAGGAAGGAGCCAATGTGGTAATAAGCAGTCGAAAACAAGAAAATGTAACAAGAGCTCTTGCAGAGCTGAAGTCTGAAGGACTAAACATTTCAGGATGTGTTTGTCATGTAGGAAATGAGGAACATCAAGACTTGTTGGTCAATATGGTAAGTAGTGCAAGTTGGATGCAGATGACACTGAATCTAATAGCCAAGATGCAGATGTGAAAAGGATGGGCACTTAAGGATCTGATTTGGGTACAATGAGATTTTTAAATGAAGGGAGCAGAGCAAAGACCAAGATCTATTTCTATAACTTAAGTAGAAGTGGGAACAAAGTGGCATGTTTCAGGCACAATTAGAGTGCTAAATTGGTGAAGGAAAGGGTAAACTGGGTGAGTCATGCCACTCCAACTTGGCACAAATTTGGACAGCCTGAAATGGAGACAAAAGCTCAAAATAAGCACAGGCTTTAAATAGTGCTCCTGCAGACTTGTTGCTAGAATAACATGATTTGCATTAGCATTTTCTTAAGGATAGTCTGAAACTTGGGTGTATGACATTTAGTGATTTCAGTCCTTGGTGATTTGCCAGAAAAACACACTTTGGGTAACAGACCAAAAGTAAGAGGCAAATCTAGACATTCTGTGAAAATGTGCTCAGTTGAGTGGTATGGCTTCAGCAAGTGGAAACGGCCTGTTTTGCAATTCAGTGGAGCAGTAAAGATGTCCTGGCTGTAGGGTGACTAGTATCTTGTAGCTCCTGATGTAAAGGTATATTGTAAACAATTTAAAATATTAGTCAGCTTTTCAGCTTTACTACAAATCTCCATTGTTCTTGTGGTCCCCTAGATGTAGAATAAGTGCAAAATATAATCCTATATTAGATTTTGACTAGCGGGGCAAAGGCAGGTAAAATGGGAAGTGGGTTTGTCCTTGCAGGCTTTCACACTGCCTCCCTCAGAAGGGTTTGTTGCACCACTGACCTCTACCAGACTCTGTATTACAGGTAGCATCTTTTGAGCAGGACCACTTTGCTGTAAAGAAAGCAGGATTGCATGCTAATGTGTGAACATGAAGGGGCCACTGACTAGCAGTTTTTCAGTGGTTTCCTTGCCACCATGGGATGGGTTAGTCTGAGGCTAGGTGGGCAGGCATAACTTTCTCTCACCAGACTGCTTCCTCTAACACCAGTTACCCTTCCAGGTGAATGGATAGATCACTCAGGACTTGCTAATCCATTCCCCACAGCCCCCCTGTTCAAGTGAAATTGTGAGGCTAAGAACGAGGCTGTAAGGTTGTTTTGGGGGCAGAAGTCATGTAGACTGGCTTTATGTATAACTGAACTACTAAACTTGGCTTAGGACTCCTGTTTTCCTTTAAAAGGAATACATGCTGTTTGCACAAAAGTATATGTGCATTTCACTAACTTTAATATTACAAGGTGGTCAGGCAAGTAAGCTTGAAGTGTTGGTCCAAGCTGAATTACCACTAAATGTCCTATTTTCAAGTACATAAGACAAACCTAGTTTTATGAAGAGCAGTAAGTGAATTGTGGTTAATGTATTTGGAAGAATGCCAATACAGAATTTATTGGAGCTTCCTTCATAAAGCTATGGTGTGGCACTAGTCTTTAAAGTGAAGCTCATTAAAATCCATTAGTCTGTAACCTATGTTAAGGTGTCCTGTCGTTTCCTCTGCAGAAACTTGTCCACACCTTAGAGTATTACTGTACATGGCTACACAGTGTTAACATGCAACAGACCTGGATACAGTCTAATACTCAGCATGTGCAGACTTAACTGCTACTCAGTGCCATGAGACCCTGTAGGTTCTGTATTTCTGACTTGCATAGTTAACACCAGTATGCCATTAATATAAAAACTGCTCCAATTTGAGTGTTAGAGTTGTGCAATGATGCAAAATATTTAAGGACAAATTGCTGATTCTCAAAGAACTTGAGAAATTCCTGTTTTTGCCAAACTGGTAAACTACTACTTTTTAAATGCTAACTTTTATAAAATGGTGCGACTGTGCTGAATAGCATTTGGCTTTGGAATGTTTCATGGCCTATGAGACTATAAACATCCATGGAATTCAAATGTAGCAGAGAACCAGGTGTCTAGTTAAATCAGTTGTACAGGGGGTGAAGCCCCAGTTTCTGCATGGAGATGTTGCAGATTAGCAAGCTGGGTGTTGGAGCTAGCATTTGAGAATGGAAGTGTAGCAGTTTCGGGATGGTCTCAGTTGAGTGCAGTGTTAAAATCTGCTGACATGTGCACCTGGAAAGTTTAACTTTAGCATAAGACCCCCAGTACTCTGCTGTTGATGGTGCTAAACTGTATTTAAAAATGATCTTTGCATTAGGAAGTAAAGCTTGTACATGCTGCTTATTTCTGGATACACTATGTAAATTCCATGTCTTGTAAACTACATGTGATGGTAGGTAATGGGTGCTTCAGATGGCAGGCTATTGTTAAATCAATTAGTTTAAAGTTGGATATGTTAATTTTTATGCAGAATGGTATTGAATGGCCTTGAGGGCTGAGGTCTGTCTGACACTTTGTGCTGTTGTGCACAGTGCCTGGAGGATTGGGTTCTAAATGAGCAAGTATCTGTAGCTTTAACTGTGTGGCTTATCTCTTAATTCAATAGATTTTTTGCTTTATTACATGGACAACATTTTCAGTTGCGAACATTATACCTTGGGTATCTTTAGTCATTCAGTTTAACTTTGCACAGCTCTAATTCCTGGCTTCCCTTGAACCTAATTTCTCCAAAATATTCTGCATGTATTCCCATAATTCCCTCATGTAATTTGCTCTACCCTTTTCTAAAGATCCCACTTCAGTACTATAATTACATATAGTATGACTTGGTTTAGACTTCTATTGCCATTTTCTAGAAGTGGCTTTTTTGGCAGCTACTAGAATAATTCAGCAAGACCTTAATGTATCATAGCTGAAATATTTCCTGTTAAATCACAACTTTAATGACCAAACACTCAGTGAGTATCAGACTTCAAACTGAAGTCTGAAGAGTCTGATATTTTGAAAGCACTCTGTATGTTTGGTATAAAGTTTGATTTTTACTGCTTCAATTTCATTCTAGTCTCTTACTGTTAAATTTCCTTAAATACACCAATCTGCAGGGAATTCTTAAAAGCCTGGCAACTCATTACTCTAACAAATGTTCCTGATTTTTTTACCTCTTCCCCATCGCACCTTCCTCATTTGCAGTCTACATGATGAAAGATTCTTTGGTTTCTGCATGAGAGTATAAATACCTATGCAAAAATCCTAAATCTTCTAGACTCTGCTTATTTCTGAGCCATAAATATATCCTTATTGTTTTTGTGGGCGGCACAGTGGTGCAGTGGTTAACATTGTCACCTCACAGCAAGAGGTTCTCTGGTTCGATTCTCAGCTGGGTTAAGCCTTCTATGTGGAGTTTGCATGTTCTCCCTGTGTTCGTGTGGGTTTCCTCCGGTACTCCGGTTTCCTCCCACATTCCAAAGACCTGCATCTGGAGCATTTCTCCCTGGGCCTCCGCTGAAAACAGGCTCTGTGGAACCTAGTCGGACTGTCCCGGTCAACAAATGATAGATAAAATTAAAAATAAATTGTGAATTTGCATCTCCAGTCTCTTCCCAATACTTTCTAACTCCAGTTCCTATACTTATGCAATATTTTTGTCCTAATCCCTTAAACAGCAGCTTCTGTTCTAGATCCTACTAAACTCAGTCTTTCACTTAGGAGCCCCCCATTTCTTTTTGCTATGCTCCAATCCCTGATAGGAAAGCCCCCCCCCCTCTAGCCTGCAGTCCATGCATTCTTAGCCTCTTCCCATTTTTTCAAGTAAATTCCAGCCCACCTTGCCTGTTGTGTACCCCTAATTGCTTCCCTTGTTGGCTTTTTTCTTGTATTACTAATCTGATTATCCTTCTCAGATCCAAAATTAGTTTATCCAGAATGCAGCCTATTGGAAGGAACAGCTTATCCCACTTGACTGTCGCCCTTTCCCCTCGCAGATAAAATCTTTCAACACTACACAACCTTTGACCTGTCAACCTAAAGGGCTAAACATTTTCACTGCTTTTATCTTATAAAATGGTTTTCTGTTTTTATAGTCTCGTGATCTTTTCCCATGTTAACTACCACAACAATCATATATTTTTATCCCATACTCAAGTGCTATCATGTTCTCATAAATATGGGTATTGCTGGACCACTTCATGTGTGGATATAGTTTGCAGCTTATCTGTGAATGTTACACAACACTGCCTTTCTGGTTTTGAGTACTAAATATAATCTGCAAATAAAGCCAACTTTACTACCATACCAATTATCTTAATTTCGGAGTCCCTTATTTTCTTTCCCAGTGTTTCTAAATTTACTGCAGATAAAGGGAAAGAGGAGACACCTACCTGGTTTTTCTGTTTAAAGTAGAACTCCGTGGACCCCCACTATAAATTTGCTTCAGATCCTCGCCTATATCTTCCCAATTAACCTTATTGTAGCAGGGAATGCAAATGCTTCCATTGCCCTACTGAGTAAATCCCTACTTTTCAAATGCTTTCTATGCATAAAGACCCACTAACAGTGGTATTCCAATCAGTATTGAATGTTTGCCTCTTTTCCACTAAACTACATTGATCCATATATCAATTTTGGCATTGGCTTTGCCTTTTAGCCATGTAGAACTAAACACCAATTGTGGTTGACCTGAAATGAACTGAAGAGGAGGTCTGAATCTTTGGATATTCACCACACCTAGGATGTTGGTGCTTTTAAAATGGTTACTGAAAACCTAGATTTTACTTGGCTGCTAGCTTCCAAATTTCCACAGGGATATCTATTCCTGGATATCTTCCCCATAGATTGGTTATACATAATCTTCCTTAATTGTGTAATTGAGCTGCCAATACCTCTGAGCTTGGCATATGTAATTCTTCCATAAACATTTCCATTTGTCTTCTATTTCTCTACTTTATAGAAATATGAAAATCTGCATAAACTAAAAGATCGCTGGTTGGCTTCCTTTTTATAGGCTGCCTTTGAGACGGCTCCATCTAGTTCTGCCCCAGTTATTTTGCTCAAGTTAGCAAAACAGCTGCTTAACGGTGATCATTCTAAACTGTATTATTGAGGCAGTTTTTTTTTTTGTGCTCTGCAGCTGTACCTCTTGCTGTGATTCCCCCTGTAATGCAATACTTAAACCTTTGAGCCCATTGAAATTACTGTTTAACCAAATCTCATACATGTATCCTATTTCTACACTCCCTAGCTATTTTCTGAAGAAATTATCTTCTGAATAGTTTCTATCTATTCCTTAAATTCCCGAGGTGGCGAAACACCAGTCTGCCTTGCATTTTTAATGGCACATGATGTGAAAGTTGGATGTGTATAAACTTTCAACCAAATGAATGTTTCTGTGACATGTACAATTCTGTCTAGACTAGGCCAACTTTTGTACCTTGGGGGAATAATATGCAAATTGTCTGAGCTACTGTATTCTCATCCATACCAAATATTCATAAATTAATCTACCCTCTTCTGTATCCCTTCTAAGCTCCCAAGATGCATGCTCACTGTTGTAGATGAAATTTCAGTCTAAACATTCCCTGCTGAAAGCTGATCATTTCAAACGTGTGTGTTTTTTTTTTTTTTTTTTTTTTTTTTACGATCCATTGTAGCGGTTTTATACTGGCATGTATTTATCTTCCACCCAATACTCCTCCCTTGCCAGTAGCCCCTTACTACTCAAATCTATCATTCTTTTTTTCCCCCTCACTATTGCAGCTCAAATGTTAATACAAGTATTCCTTTTCCTTTTGTCCTTGAATTTCTGCTGAATAACCGTCCTGAAATCAGTTATCAAATTTGCATCCCAAGTTCTTTCCAAATGTGTTCTGTAGCATAGCTATTTTCACTCCATTTCTTTATCTTTTTGTATGTCTGCGAGACCATTCACACTTAAAGATAACTTGGCAATGGCAATACTTGTTGTATAACCACTTTAAATGCCTTGCTTCAGCTTTTTTTACATGGTTAGGTTGATTTTGTATAGATTCTTGTATCAATTTGAACCTGCATCACATTTCATTTTTTTAATAAAAACAACCACCCAGAACACCCCCTAGTCTATGTACATCAAATTAACTCTCCTAATATAAACAGTTGCCCCAGACTGACCATTACATTCTCACCATTTAATTGACCTATAATGGTTCTCAGTGCCAAGATACATGGCACAGCCTGTGTTTCTAATTACACAAACTGCTTATTTCTGAGCCATAAATATATCCTTATTGTTTTTGTGGGCGGCACAGTGGTGCAGTGGTTAACATTGTCACCTCACAGCAAGAGGTTCTCTGGTTCGATTCTCAGCTGGGTTGCCTTCTATGTGGAGTTTGCATGTTCTCCCTGTGTTCGTGTGGGTTTCCTCCGGTACTCCGGTTTCCTCCCACATTCCAAAGACGTGCATCTGGAGCATTTCTCCCTGGGCCATTCATCTCCCAAATGTAGAAAGCATCTTGATGGCTTTCAGACGACATCTTTTAGCCATTCAAAGTTTATCTCATCAGCTTGTCTACATAGAAACACACAGAACCAGAATACAGTTGCCTTCAGCTACAAACATTTTTGTGTTGCACTGTGAGCATAAAGAAACTTTTCATTGTATTTACTTCCACTTACCTGTTGGGTTAAGCTCAGGGCCTTTATCCAGTCATTCCCCTATGCAAATATAGAGAAACACCAAGTTTACTTGTATTATGCCTTTATACTCGTACAAGCCATCTGCTCGGCTTTCTAACAGTGGATTTTGTCCAGGGCTTGTATTTTTACATTGTAATGCCTACATTTCTTAAAAGTAAACTAGGTGCCACCAGTTTACTTTATCCCTATTGCCCACAAATATATGAAAATACTTTAACATGCAGTATGAAATATCATTAAGAGCAATGCTTTACATCCTCTTCCCATGTGCTTAATGTTTTTTTTCAAACATGGTAAGAAGTAGGGCATATGCTTGGACTTTTGACTTAACTGAGACTCCCAAGATGTTTTTTTCTTTCGCCGTATCAAAAATGTGATTACTGTGAAATCCCATATTTACTTGGCTTCAATCTCCCAACTACAGTTTCTGATGTCCAGTGTACTGGTTCTTGTAGTTGACTCCTGTACTTTTTCTGTGCTTTAATAAACATTGGAAAAGGTTTCATGGGCAGTCTGAGCCTGATCAGAATAAGCAGTCACCTTCTGTTAGCTCACTTTTTGCTCAATTTTCTTCTCTGCATGTTCTGCATCAAACTCCACCTTTACAACTTTGTTGTGGCAGTTTTCAGAATAAAATTTCCTGCTGTAGGATTGCATCTTCTCTATTAAAGGTCTTGGCTGCTTTCTTATGGCCAGGTTTGGAACATGCACACAATGCCCCTTTCAGTTTTGTGCAATACTAGTCCAGGTTTTGTCTTAAATTGTCTGCTTCCAGTTTCTCTGGTACTGCAAAATATCTCTGGTTTTCCCTATTTGCTCGCTCTTCTAATTCTACCATTTTTTTTAAACTACTCTTGAGCAGTCTTATTCGGCCAGACTTTTTTTGACCTAGCTTTTGCATTATCAGCTTATCTGTTTAAAAGCTTCCTTTATTTTCATCAGTTCTGAGCTAATTTTGATGACCCCCCCCCCCCTCTGGATTACTGAATCATCTTGCCCCAAACCTGGAGCTTGAACTGCTTTTTGAACAGTTGCAGAATTCTTTCTAGCTAGTGTTTTCTTACCTTTTTGTGGAGTTTTTTTTCAGGTTCTCTAAATTTCTTCTTTTGCATCCAGGCAGTGCACTTACTGGCCAGTAACTGAATTTTGCCCCCAAATGCACATTCAATGGCTGTCATTTGAGTTTCACACTGATAGCTGAAATTAAGCTCTTGCTCATGTGCAGCCATCTTGGGGAAGTCCTCTGTGTATGGTTTATCTTGAATCTGGGGCTAACTTGGCATCTTGATCATTTGTGACCAATATGAACTTTTCACAACCAAGAGATAATGCCTTGCTCAATCTTGTACATTTCCATGATGCCTTCTACAGTGACAAGTAAATGGTTTTGAGTTTAGATCAAAACTGAACTTTAAAAAGAAAGCATGACTTGAAATAAAGCCCATGCTTATCTTTTCATTTTGGGTGAAATTTGGCAAGATCCAGTGTGAAATTACTGAAGCCCTAGTGGTAAAATGGAGTGGGGAGCCACAATGTGCATCAAAACTGATGTAAAGGGCAATAGTGTACCCCATGTTTAGAGTATAAAACTCTAGGACAAGGAAAGCCTTTTCTGAAATAGATGGCAACACATCTAAACAATACTGCAAGTTTAGACAGGACTAACAGCAGAACTAAATACATGGGCCAAGTCATTCTGTAATCCTTCTGGTCACTGTTTACAACCTTGTTTGACTGCAGAAATTCCAAACTTCAGCCTGTTGGTCAGCATATTTTTTTTCCTACAACTTTGTTCACAAAGCTGTATTCAGTAAAGATCTGTAGCAAAATTGATGCCAAGTTGTAGACACAGTACTCAGTTTTTTCAAAACAAAGCAGTGTTAAGCTTTGCTAGCTCATGGCATACAAAGCAGTATTAAGCTTGGCTAGCTCATGGCATGCAAAGCAGTATTAAGCTTAGCTAGCTCATGGCATAAATGTTTCTGGTATGAAATGTAGGAATCTTGTCAGTTGTAATGTCAGTAATACTGCTAAAAAATCCATCCTGACTTGTATTTGTCGCTTTTTCTCTCCTTGTATCTGCAACTTTTTATGATCTTTAACTTATGGGATGGGGGGAGAAGGGTGTCCTGCACTATATGGGTTAAGTGGGTTAAGTGTTAAAACCTGTTGCTAAAATGGCAAATTGTGAGCTGCATAACAATTTCTGAACTGGTATATAGGTTCATAGGTTAGTACTAAGCTAACTGCTCTTGCAAGCCATTTTAAGCCTAGCCAATTATCCCTTTTGAGACTCGAACCCTGCACCTTGTGTTTGTGAGGCAAACACCTTAACCATTAGGCCACCCTCCAGGTAACTTCCACGTGAGTTGCTTTTTTCATAACTGGTAGGAATACAGTTTACTTTTTTGTCCACTAGCACTTTATGGTAATGAGGGTGGAATTGATGCTTGTTTACATACCTGTCCTAAGAAAAGTGCCTTTAAAAAAAAGCAGTTTCCATCTCTGTTGGTGGTCTCAACACAGGTCAGTACTGAAGCTGTAGGAGTGAACGGGTTGGTATAAATGTGGAATTTCCTGTGCTAAACTAGGATCTCTACACTTTTAAAGGTATTCCAAGTAAAAGTCCTAAATGCCAAATAAGACTTGGACAGTATCTGTGTTTAATGATTCCATGTTATGAATGTTGGCCTTTAAAATTTTCACACTTGGGACTTCTGTAGTTTGGGCCTTCCCAAATAAGCTGACCTCCCCATTGAAGAGAAACTGCCTTAAGGATGGCTTGTACTTGATAGGGTTTGTCGCAGCAGAGCTCTTAAAAGTAGTTAAATCCTTTTGTCAAGGGAATGTTTAGGTTTGAAGCTAACTTTGCCCTTTAGTGCCATTGAAACATTCCAAAGTTTAACTCCATCACTTGGAAAGTATTTACTGGCCAGAAACATTTGCACTATTGTAAAGTAATTTACTGCATACGTTTTTTTATACTGTTATGTTTAGGTGGCTAAATCTGTGCTAGTTTTACTGTATTCCTGCCCTTAAATTGAGTAACATAGTCTGGATACAAAGTGTGCTGCATCCAGAGCTGGCTGTTTATTTGCCTTCTGTTTCTGGCAGCCATCTTGTGTTGGTAGGGGCTTGGCTCCTCTGCTACTGAGTAGCAGGGCTGCCTGGACCTTGTCTGGCACCAACTGGTAAAGGCTAGTAAAGAGCGGGGACTAGCAGGACTAGATTTGTTACTAGAATTTTCTATTTGTGGTATTTGAACCCTGCATTTGAGCTGGTGGCTTGTTTGAGCATCACACACTACAGCTGCACTTGTACCCATTGCTAGGTTTTCCAGCTACAAATTTACCTTGGCACTTGAGATTACCTAGTAGTACTTTGACCTTCCACTGTTTACCCATTGGCTCTTTGAACTTTCTCCCTCAGATTTTGATAACTTAGGAAATTGTCCATCCATATTTTTCTCCTGCCATTCTATGTGCATCCTGAGACAGTGTAGCAACTGCCTGAAGTACATGGACAACCCTCTACTGCCACCTAGGAACACTTTGTTCACACCCACATATGCAGAGGCCCTCAAAACCTTTTCAACTTGAGACCACATGCAAAACTCCACTGCCCACAACACCATCCACACCAGTCTCACAGCCACTAAAGCCTAAACTTAAACTCCATTGTGAGATGCACAGATGTGCCCCTTAGGCTGGATGAGGAGAAATTAACTGTCAGGTGCCAGAGGTCATGCTGCCAAATGCTGAGTCCAGATGTGAAACTGCACTCATTGCATGCATTTATTTGTGCAGTCACAAACCTGGTTCAAAGCTGCAGAGTACCCCAGCTATACAAGGTTGTTCATCTGTCATACATTCAGACACCACCTCCTTTTGCTTTGCTGCCCATAGATTGGAGTTGCAATATATTGGACATGTACACCTCCAGGCTAGTCCAACAGTATGAAGCACAGGAGATGCTCCATATGCAGTTAACTGACAAGACCCCTATTCAAATCATTGCTAGCTACAGACCCCCCAACTTTGATTCAGGATGCCCACTCCACATATTTGAACCTCTTCAAATCTATCGAGTTTCAGCCCTTTACCGTAATCCTGGCTGACTATCCTACTATAGGTTGAAAGAACTACTCGTGCCAAAACACAAATGCACAGATTCCTTATTTCGTTGATGCACACACCTTGGAACAGCTAGCTGATGCCCTCGTAAGAGATCTTTAGACTTTGCAGCATCCCTACAGTGTCATCCTCCCTGGTAAGATCTGACCGTCGCTTTCAAAAGTCCTCTCCCAACCCGCCCCCCCCCCCCCCAGCTAGGGTCAAACAAAAAAACCCTTCAAACTTGATTAAAACCTCCTGAGTGAAGGTATAAATGGCTTCACAGCCTCCTCCTCCTCCCCCCCCCCCTCCATAGGAACTGGCATATGTCTAAACCTACACCAAAGTACTATACAAGCATTTGCATAGCTGCACATGACACCAGTGCACTAGCCCAGCAATAAAGGAGCCTCAATCCTCACTAACACCAGTGAGGGGCATCCATATTGGGAAGGATAACCAATGCACACAGTAAATTACAATTTTCCTTAACAGCACAGATCAGTCTGAGGCTGGTTTCTCCCTTTATCTCCAGATCCCCAGTAAGACTCCCCACTGGCACAGCTATAGGGTCCAGATCGCCTAGTGGTCAAGTTTATCTCCAGCACCCTCTGTCCAACCAGTGTTTGTGTCCCTGTCCAGGTAGCTGACATACTTTGAGGAGTTGTATACAAACACTCCTGGGGAAGGATAGCACAGGTTCTCCAGCTATGCCCCTTCTGCCCAGACTCTACAGTAGTACCACCAACCACTATTGGCTACCAAGGCCCTTATGAAAGGGTGTCCAATTACTCTGCAATATTATCCAAATGTTAAGTGTGACAGCAAGACTTATTTGGAGTAGCTTGGACAGTATCACTATATGCATGCAATTTACTCTAGCTTAAATTCTCAGCATAAAATGGGACACTTGAAAGGTTTAAATATTTAAACACAAGACAATACTTGGTACATAGTGCTAGCCAAGAGTTCAGAGAACAGAAAAATGCTTAAAATATACAGTAGTTGACATAAATATAGAAAAGCAGCTAGACTGGATTTATTTCTATCTGAGCAAACTGTTTAAAATAAACTTGCATAAAGAGCAAGACTGCTGGTGATCTGAAGACAAATGCAAAATGCCTGGAGTGCTACTGACTCATTTCAGGTTACATTTTCCTTTGGTTCCCAGGCTATCACTAGAGTGTAGCAGCCCTTTTGATCTTGCAACTGGTCAGGAAGCTACAGCAATAAGACATGCATGTAAATTCTAGCAATGAACTCTGCTGTCAAAACAGTAGGAAGAATTCCTTCATTCAGACATCTCTGCTCCAGGTTTAGAGATCAAACATGTAGCCACATTGCACTCTAGGAAAGCTGTTAAGTATTGTACAATTGTTTGAAGTTCAACATTTAACACCATTTTCTTCCATTTAAGAGAACAAGCCTGAGGTTTGTATTGATTACAAATGACTTATCAGCCTTCCGATCCTCACAGCATGGAATTGGGGGGGGGGACCTGACAGGACAATCATCTTCTAGTAAACCTGTGTAGTGGACATCTGCAATAAACAGTAATGAAGAAAATTGCTGTCCAGCTCAAAGAAGGAGCAGGCACTTCATTGGGAGCAATCTCTCTCCTTAGTCTGAACAAGCAAATGAGCACTAGTGAAATCCTCCAAAGCAAACTTGGTCCAAACTAGCCCCATCTAAAACTGGACATCCATAGCACCTGTCCCCCTCCCTTTATCTCTAGGGAGAAGTCATCACTGCCCTCTCAAAGCAAAATGCATCCTCCATGGGGCCCAATAACATCCCAGGCTGCATCCTTCATGAATTCGGGCAGGAACTAGAAGCACCAATAGGCACCCTATTAAACCAAAGCCTGAGTACTGGCTTCCTACCAGTTGAGTGGAGGAAGGTCCTTGTCATCCCCTTGCAAAATGTGGAGCATCTACCAATCCAGGAAACTAGACCCATCATCCTAACTAGCCTGATCTGCAAGGCCATGGAACAGACCATGGACCTCATTAACAAGGACATTGGCAACCTCCAAACACTTTATCCCTCAGTTTGGCTTTGTCAAGGGGAGGTCATGCATGTTAAATTTTGTCAAATTTTGAGACTAACCAAAGCCATGGATTAGCAGAAGACTACACACCACCTGCCTTGACCTGGTTAAAGCCTTCAGTACTATTCCCCACTTGGGTATAAATCTGCATGTTACCAGATGGGTAACAAACTGGCACCCTGGAACCAACCTATTACTCCCCTCAAGCAGTAAACCCATAACTAGCAGTGTACCCCAGGGATTAGTCTTGGGGCCTCTGTTTGGGATGTACTTTTCTGAGGTGCAGGCCAAAACCAGTGGGCTATGGTTGACAGGCTTGCAGATGACTGCAAGCTGGGTGTTGTCACAACATTCCCTAGTGATGTGGACAGTCCTGAGTCTTGCCCAAAAAGACTGCCAGAAACATGGCCTCAAACAATGCAAAAAAATGCATCCTCCCCTTTTGAGTGACTTCCCCACACCTTATATTAACAAGGTCCTAAGCCCACAATCCGTCATGGGACTTGGGCTGACTGCAAACTGATTTGTCCACCATATTGCCTCCATTGTATGGAAAACACCCTTTGCCCACCTCAGTAAGGGTATCTCATCCAGGGACAAGGTCACTACATCCCCTGTAAGACCCATTGAGTACAATGCACTTTAGGCATGTACCTCAAAGCATATGCAGCATTTGGAGAGACCACAGATCTTTGAGGCCCTGGATTCTCTTGAATGTCTACTCTACACAGGCTAAAAGCCCTATATCTCTACTCAGTCTTGTAAGACTTCAGAGGTGACCTCTGGCATACAAAGCAATCTCAGACCCTGCCTTGATGGGACTGCTGCACATCTGCAAGTCTAGCTCCACTTGAGTGACCCACATGAGCAACCTTAACCTGGTGTTGGGACATCAATAGGACTTGTTGGCAGGACAGACTGCCAGAGACTTCCCCCTTATGTGGAATAGTCTCTACATCAGAGTACCTCATTAACCCTTAAGCGCAACCTGGATAACTGGATGGGGAACAGAAAATAGACTTCTGGAATTCCACCAGTGGCCCTGCTTGACAGGCACATTGGGTGCTGACTTGTCAGAACATGGGCTAAATTCTTGGCTAGGCTTGTAAGGGCCTTGGGCTGATAGCCTAGTAATTTCCTATACTGCAGTATCTTAAATTTCCTTTTCCCTTCGCACAGTTGTGAAGGTTACATTTTTTTATTTCTGATTGGTCTGCTTCCACAAAAATGGACTAAACAGAGCAACCTAATGGATGGTCGCCATCTACAATGTTTACATTCTGAGACTTCCATCAGCAGCCAAAAACCTTTCCAATGAGCTGGTCAGCAAATGGTACAAGCGAGTTATGAATGGAGTGTGAGGGTGGATGGAGATTAGTGCGATTGTAGTTCTCCATGAAATGTCTGCTGATTCAAACACTAGTCCTACATTAAACTGATTGCGTACATTTTTAAAGACTTTATATAAGTTGAGGTTTTGGATGTTTGTGACACTTGTAGTAATCATTGTCCCGAAGATAAATTAGAATTTTGACTTTGTGGGCTCTGAATTTAAACGGGTTAAATTTTCACTTTAGAAAATCTTAATTTTAGACAGGTGAGCAGTCAGATTCCTATCTTTATCTTCTAGTTAACTAGATACTTGGTGGGGAAAACTTGTGTGCTTTGAGTTCTTTTAAGCAAAAGTTCCTTTTTGTGTAAAACACTTGTCTAGTTTGTGTATGCATTCTAATGGCACTGCATCCAAGTAAACTAAAATTCTGTAAAGGAGGGGATGTAGGCAAATGAGTGGTCAGTTTAATTTTTTGACACTTGCAGGATCTATACAATACGTTTCAGACTTGTCTGAAAAACATCCTGCACTAATGGAGTAATGCAGGCTGGTCAATTAGCAGAGAATCTCCAGGTCAGACATGACAGCCATCATTTATGGGTCATTACCATGTCTCTGAATTAAAGGATGCACCGACACTTGAGCACACTAGTAGTCTCCATACTGGTTCACTTCATGGTAGAAACATAATAAACTCCCAACACTGTACATGTCCATGATGCAGCCACAAAAGTCCCATAAAGCTTGTGTGCACTCACATGCCTGTGTAGTATGCTTCCCATACTCTAATCCCCACACCTGATGCCGAAAAGGTAAGGGGATGGAACACCCCATCCATGGCTCTGCTAGAATTGCCTTTAGTCAGTCTGTGCTACAACTATAGTCATGGAAATGAAGGGGTGAATGCAGTAGACTCAGATTTTCTGAGGAATGCTGCAGCCATTTTGGGGATGGCACATGGCTGACTGCTGCCCTGGACTGCTTTATTTGCATGTGGCTTCTCCAGTGAGACTGCTGTCCATACTATATCCCAACACCATGAGAATTCATACAGGATCACTGGCCTGTGAATCAGTTACTGTAATGGGGAAGCCTTCCTGATTTAAGGCTGCATTTTGCTGTACAAGTCTATTTAGATGACAAAGCCCATAAAGCTGAATGCTATTTTGCTGATTCAAATAATGCTGGACTGTAGCATTCCCAGGGCACAAACACTTTCCTGGTATGGGGAAATGCCCTTTTCCTCACTGTAGTGCAATCCTGGAGTTGGTATGTATAGTTGGGGGGGGTGTAGGACCCCCCACCTAGGTGAGTTTCAGATGGTATGTACTTATGGACAAGTATTTACTTGCCCTGGGAAAAACAGGTTTGGCATTTTTGGTTTCATTTCTGTCTTGGCAAAACGTTTGGCTTTATGGGCTCTTGGTCATGCACAGTAAATCAATATACATTATCATTTTATATAGTGTGCACAAATATTTAGCATTGATTACCAGAAAACTCCATGTTTAGTGGAGGCTGAGAAGCTTCATAGTATTTCAAAACTTTGAATTTTACTATCTTCAAAAATGCAATGTCTACAGCTTGTACCAAACTTCCTCTTCCAAATTCCTTGCTTCCTGTCCCCACTTCCATGACTTCCCCTCTTAACTCCCCATCTTCTGTTCCTTGCATCACTCAAATCTTATTCACCTCTAATATGTGAATGATCTATTACATTGGCAACTGATGTGTAAACTTGCAAATCTCGTAAATCACTGTCCTGTATACCTCCATAGCACCAGTACCATCTTCTAAATCATTCAGCTATCGTAGCTGGTTTAGTGTACCCTATACATAACTACATAACTACTGGCCTCTAACAGCATTTCTTCATATCCAGAGCTCTGCATCCTCCCACTGTAACCATGCTCAGAAGTGTAGTTTCTACTGCTTATACTAAGCTTGTACTGAGCAATTTACTTGTATTTTTTTACTCCATGTACTTTTGCTTTAACTTCTGTAGTCTTGTGGAGCTTTACTCAGTGGGCCTCTGCTGAAAAAGGGCTTCTGCTCAGTTGGACACACCCAGTTAACAGATGTCAAATTAGGCATATGTAAACTGGTTAAACTGGCTAAAATTCCATATTAAAGGTAATGTAGTATAATATAAATAGGAAATGCAATGTAAAGTGAGAGGAAAAGCAGGATGATTTACTAAAAGGTGGGGAGAAATTGATTAGAAGTAAGGAAGTGAGTGAAAGGAAGGTGGTCTAAGTAAGAATAGATAACAATTTATTATCTTGGTGTTTAGTATTGTGCAAGAACAGAGCCAGATTTTGGCTCTGAAGCATTTCAGAATATTTTTGGAGAATGTAAGGGTATTGACCTGGATACAGTTAAGCTCAGGCATTGAAAGCATGGTACAAGTATAGACAATGCTCCAAATGTGAGAGGCTTGTGGCCAGATGGATGTTTTTGGACTTTGGGCCATTACTGATTTGAAAACTTGGTTGTGAATGTTTAGTGCTGAACAAGGAAATGGATGATGGATAATATAGCTGGTAATTTTAACCAATTAAGGGTTTCTAGTGATACATGGTGGGTTTTGAAAGGGATATTTGCACATTTAGCAACTTTGTTATAGCTTCATAGTATGGTACTAGGCTATACAAGCCTAGCCATAATTCCCTGACTATTTCTTCCCACACTATTTACTTCCAGGACCCCTGTCTAGCAGGGTGACTGCCATGATCCCAGGGGTGAATTTCCTTTCTCCCATCCAATTGTCAAGGTTCTCTTTTGAAGAAGGCCAAGGAGGTGCTCTGCTTAACATGTATGGGCAGTCTATTCCAGAGTCTGGGGAGTCTCTGGATCAGGAACCTATCCCTCCAGCATGTTTTGTGATGAGGTTTAGATCCCTGGAGCGTGTGGCTCTGAAGGATTGGGATTTCCAAGTGTAGCATGTCCAGCAGCTCTGGGTTTGACATGGCCTTGTATGTTAAGCAGCAGTCGCCTCTTTAGACTATGACTAGTATAGCTGGAGTTAAGGTGGTCAGCATAGGGCATCTGCTTTAGGCCTGTGATTCTTTTAGTGAGGTATTTCTGCTGCCTTTCCCATTGTTGCAGGTGTCCTGAGGTACATACCAAATGGGGCATTGTATTCTATAATGGGTCTGAGAGATGAGTACAGTGGGACAATGACCTCCTCTTTTTTTTTTTTTTTTTTTCTGGATGAAAAGCAGTTGGTGATGAGGTGTGCCACAGGATTTCCTGACTGGTGATGTGGTTATTGAAAGACCACTGACCACATGTCCAAGTCTCATCGCACTTGCAGTGTTTAGTGTACTGCCACCTATGTGGTAAATCACTGGTACATGTTTTTTCCCAAATGGGATAACTATACATTTCTTGGCATTGAGCTTGAGCCCATGGCTCTGGCACCAAGCATCTGTTTCTGTAAGGCCCTTTTGTAGAGTGTCCTCATAATCTGGGGATTCAATAATGGCTCCCAGTTTGCAGTAATCTGAAGTTTGTTAGCCAGAGTCTTAGGGTTGGACTTTACTTCAGAGAAGTAGATGCCAAACAAGAGTGGTCTCAGGACTGAACCCTGAGGTACTTCACTTGTCTGGAGCTGGATTTGGAGTCTGCTACAATGTGGTTTCTGTCAGTAAGTCAGTTGGCAACCCATAGAGTGATGTGGGGATTAATGCCCAGCTTCATAAGTTTATCTGATTCCAGAGTGCGGGATGGTGTCAAAGGCCTTGGTGAGGTCCATATAGACTGTGCAGAATGCCTTCCTTACCCTAATCTGCTTCTCTGGAGACTAATCATTCAGGTTCAGAAGACAAGATAGGCCCTTCACTAACCCAAACTGGGTGGGGTCAAGTGTTTGAAGGTTGCCAATATCTTTGTAAGTTCCATGGCCTTGCAGATCAGGCTAGTCAGACTGGGGCGGTAGTTCTGGAATCCAAGGTGGATCCCCTTTTGTGGAGTGGGATAACTGTAGCAGTGTGCCACAGTGGGCACCAAGCCTGAGGTGGGGGTATGATTAAACATGGCACTTGGGGGGGGGGGTGAGGTGCCAGTTCATTTTGTAGTTCATGTAGTACACAGCCCAGGATGTCACAGCCACAGTTTCTTCAGTATTGAGATGGACCATTTAGGGGGTGAAGTTGGCACTGAATTGATCTGCCAGGATATTGGCAATATCCTTGGGATCAGTATATTTAATGCCATTCTGTTGTAGCTCAGAGCAGATCTGAGCATTGCCATTTAGATTCTTGACATAGTTATAGAATGCCTTGTGGTTGTCTTTGGAATCTTTGGCAATTTTATTTTCGTAACTAGCTTTGGAGGATTTTACAAGGGATGTCTGCTTCTTGCTGCGGCTGGTAAGGGAATTTGCATCCTGGGATTTTTCTCTCCTGCAACAGTTTCTCCCTTTTTGTAAAGTTTGTTTATGGCAGGGGACCACCAGATTGGTGTGTTTTTTTTTTTTTTTTTTTTTTTTTTTTGAGAGCATCTTGATTCTATTTGGGATTGCATGATTCATGCATGAGTGGATGTGTCCGTACAGTTCCTTAGTGTAGGACTCTGCAGTCGAAGTTTCAGTTCCCGTCTGCATGGGTGTCATGAAGTATGTCACTTCTGACTTGTGTAGCATGAAGCTGGCCTGGAGAAGTTTTTTATGGAAGTTTCCTTACTTGGGGAGTGGAAGTGGGATGTGGATGTTAAGGGTGATTGGCTTCAAGTTTTAATTCTTGTGGTGCCCAAGGTTTAGTAATGGAAATTTGACGTCTGTATTTGATATAGCAGACATGAGTTTGAAGTTGTAATTGGAGAAGTTTTGATAGGGCATGAAAGATTAATTACTAAAGTGGGAAAGAATTTTTTTCTAGTGTTGAATTTTAGCACTCTGAATATTAGTTGGAAGAAAGGAACTGATTTGCCCTCACTGAAACTGTAGTAAGATTAACTTTGTCACTAAATATTTTCTGTTCATAGGTGTGTACTAGGCTAATGGCCCTGGAGCCTTTACAAGCCTAGCCAATAGAAGTGCCTTGGCATCATGCCACCTGATGGTTCCCAGTGCCTCTATCAAGTAGAGCAACTCAAGTGATCCCCAGGGTGAAATTTATTTCCATCCACTCAAGACCCCTTTTGAAGAGGGCCAATGAGGTGCTCTGACATGTATGGGAAGTGTATTCAGAGCACTGGCGGTATCTGGGTTATGAATCTGTCCCAGCATGTTCTGTTTGTGGTAACGAGGTTGAAGTCTCTGGAGCATGTGGTGCAGAGGGATTGGCATTTGTAAGGTGGGTCAGACATGGTGGAGTCTAGCAGATTGTCTTACTAGATGAGACTGAATAGCTGGAGTTTGAGTCCATATAGGATGCATTTAAGACCTAGGATCCTTTCCGTGGAACTTTAGTGGCCTTTTCAGCTGTTGCATGTGTTTAGTAAGGTACATGAGGGGTTTTCTACTCGGGCCTAATGAGGGAAGAGTAGAGCAGTCATGACTTCTCTTCCTGGATGCAAAACCCTTATTAATGAGGGGCTACATCAGACTTTGATAGTGGCAATGTGGTGCTCAAAGAAGTTTGTAAACTGTCCCCAGCTCTAATGCCTTCAGTGTTCAGTGGGCTCCCATTGATGTGGTAATTGGTGCGAACGGAGTTTTTCCCAAAGGGGATAACTATGCATTTTTTTGCCTTAAGCTTAAGGCCATGGTTCTGACACCAGTCATTGGTCTCGGTGAGGCCTTTCAGTAAGATGTCTACATCACTTGAGTTAATGATGGCTCCTGGCTTGCAATAGTCTAGACTTGGGTCAACCAGACCCTCCATGTTGGCCTGGACTTGAAGTAGATGCCAGAAGAACCAGGACCAATCCCTGTGGGACTTCACTCATGACTGGTTGGCAGTCTGACTTTGTGTCTGCTACTTTCCCACTGTGGGTTCTATCTTGGAGCCAATTTGCAACCCACCTAGGGGTTTATGCCTAGTTGATTCCCAGTTAGTTGGGAATGGTATGAAAGGCCTTGGCCAGACTGAGGTAGGCTGCATGGACTGCCTTGCCCTCATCCACAGTTCTGACTCTGAAGTCAACCAGGTTGAGCAGGCATGATCTACCTTCACAAAATGTGTGGGATCTAGTTTAGAGATTCCCTATATCCTTAGGTCCATGATATCCTACTCCATAGCCTTGCATATTGGACCTGTTAGGCTAATGGGGTGATAATTCCCAGGGTCTGTAGTCCCTCCCCTTTATGGAGAGGGATGACTTTAGCAGTGTGCCATTTGGTAGGGACAAAGCCTGAGGTGAGGCTGTGATTGAACAGGGTGCCAGTTCACCTTGTAGTTCATGTAGAACACACAGGGATATTGTTGGGTCCCATAGCTGTGTTCTTAGCCTTGGGCAATGCAGCTTTAACCTGTGCTGCAGTAATGCTGGGTGGCTGGCATTTCTACATTGTTTGGCCCTGTAAAGGGGGGGGGGGTAAAGATCCAGCTGAATCTGTTGGCAATATCTGGCTCTGTATAGGAAGTACCATTGTGCAGTAACTCAGAGCAACCCTGGGTATTGCCGTGGAGATTCCTGTTATAACCATAGAAGACTTTGTAGTTTTTTAGTGTCTGCTGCAATTCTATTTTCATAGCTGGCTTTGGAGGTTTTGATTAGGGATCAACTTTTTTGAGGCTAATGGAGTTTTTCCAGTCTTGGACCTCAATAGTTTCTTCTTTTAAGTTTATTAATGGCAGGGGACCACCAGATTGGCTTCCTTTTTTGGAGTGTCTTGGGTCTGGCTAGTTTTATGCACTTAAGTACATGTTCATACAGTGCATCTGTGTTTGGCAGTCCTGCATCTATTTTCCATGACATGGGTGCTGTGAAGTTGGTCTTTTTGTTTGTTTTTTTTTTTTTTCTCTTTTGCCCAAAGCCAGCTTTGGAGAAGTTTCAAGGTGGTTACATTTTGTGCAGTGTGGGTGAGATTTCCATGGTTTGTGGTCTGATCTAACCATGGAGGAATTGATTATTGGTGTAGAGCAGTGGTTGCCCATATTTGTAATAACCAGGACAAATATGTTGCTCCCTCTAGTGGGGGGAGGAGTGAGCTGGTCCAGGGCATTGGAATTTAATTCTAGGAAGCATTTGGCCACTGTATTGGTGCAGGAGTAGTTTTCCCAGTTGATGGGTAGTTTTAAGTCCCCTGGTATGAGTGTCTTGGGAACATGGAAAGTCTTGGGACATGGTTTGGGTACCTATAGCAAGCTATGACCTGAATCGCTGTATTACCCCAATGTACCTGAAGTACCTCAAATGTGTTATGCTGGGCTGCTAGTCAGGAGATGTGCATATCCTTTGAATATGGAGACACCACCACCTTTGGAGCTTTGGTGCATGTTCTGGGGCTGAAAGTTATAGCCTAGTAGTGCAGGGGTGCTTTCTGCTGCTTTAAACCAGGTTTACTACAGCCCAAAAATCTGTTCTCCATTTTGGAGTGCTTTGAGCAAGTGCATCTTGAACTTTGGACTTCTAGCATTGAGCAGCATGAGCCCCTGTATTTATAGCTGTTAAGATGGTAATTTGGTCTTTTGGAACATTGCTTAAAGGCACTATAGAGGTGGCAAGAGCCTTAGCCACCCCTATAGTGGAAACCCAGAGGTGTTGGACATAAACATAACCAGTTGAAGTCTGTCATTCTGCTTGTACTGCAGTATCATTCTGGGCATGTTGCAATTGCAACATTTAACTGTACTAACCTGTAGGTTTATGGGTTAGTACTAGGCTAATTGCCCTTGCAGGCTATCTTTAGCTTGGTTAATTGCAAAATTTGGTTCTTGATTACTATTTGGATTTACCCAACACTTAAAGATCTATATTTGTATGTCACTCATGATAATTACTGGTTTCAAATCCTAGATATTGGGAAGGGGCACAATGTCTTTGGGATAAAGCATTTATAATATGCTTCTGTCTTCTATGCAGAGAAGTATGGGGGAAGGGGGGACCTGGGGTAGACTTCCTATATCACATACTCTTAAACTAAAACTCCAGCCAAGCTGGAACTTCCAATGGGTGACCTCTCTAACCTCTTAATCAGCCCATGGAATATATGCAAATGATCCATAATCTGACAAGTCAATGACAAGAGCAATGGTATTCCCTGTGAGATGTCCTGTCCATTCTAATTCTAATATTGCAGAAGTGGTTCAAGTTCTTGGATCTAGAATGTCAAACTTTACTGACCCACTATTGTGCATTGTATACTATATGCAGGTCACCTCTGGTCTGACATCAAAGTATAGCAATGGGACTTTGAGGCAGTCCATGTAGGACTAACTTGGGCCTTGTATCCTTTTTATAAGGTATCTCTGCAGGAGTTCAGTTGGCATCTGCTTTGACAGATGCAGGTCAAAAGGGGTATTCTACTGCATCACCTAATGAGGACTGAGTAAAGGGTGACAATCGCGCTGGAACTAGAAGCAATCCCTTTGAGCTATACACAAGATGGTCAAAACATCACTATCAACCAGTTTTGGATTTGGGAACTTGTGAACTCTCTAAAGGGTCTAATGTGGTAGTTCTGTGGAGATGCCTACTTTCCAAAGACTGCTAACGAATTTGGCTTTAGCCCACATGTCTGTCACCAGTTTTGAACCATCCTTCATGTAGGCTATGCTGAATCTTTGGGGAATTGCTCATTGCTCCTAACAAACTGTTTGCCAGAGCCCTTTGGCATTATAAAAATGCCAGAGAACCCAGAGTGACCCCATTGGTGACTTGTGTGTAGGACTATGGAAATCAAAACAGGGGAAGCCAGCTGTTCTAGTTGGTAATCCAGTTGGTGATAAAGGGTGGTTATTCCTAGCTTAATGTTTCCTTTTATGCCTGATTGGGGGGTGTCAAAACCCTTGGCCAAGTGAGGGACTCCTGAGATGGCTGCACACTGATCAATGGCTGAATTTCAGTGCTCCAGTGTGAAACAGAAATGGGGGGTTGGGGGGTGGTAGTAATTCTGCCAGCTTCAGTAAAATTCAGCTACTGCCTATTAAGTACACTGCCTGGATGCCAGCAAAGAAGAAACTTGGCCTGAAAGAGAATCTGCTAGGAAAGGAACACTGGGAAGAATCCTGTAGCAGTTCAAGCTCCAGATTTGGTACAAGACTACTTCAGTAGCTTTAGAGATCTTAATATTTTAGTTTACCAGGGTAGTGCACTGTTCACTGTAGATTAGGCACCAAAAAACTCATAACTATTTATATATTAAATAAATTGTCTGATTTTTAACAAGTAGAAAATTGATGTGAAGTTTAGTACATATGAAAGGGAAGTAGCCGCTGAAGACTGAAGGTCAAAAGTGATTTGGATGAGTTGGGTTGTGTCCAGTGGAGTAAAACACTTGCAGTCAGATTTTTGAAGATGTCTTTAGTTCAGCTCTCAAGGTGGGTAAAGATACTTTAATGTGAAGGGGTAGGTAGTGCCAGTTTGGGAGAAGGCATGGTCTGTTGTGTGGTATAGTTTGGGGCCTCTAAAGTGAGGGAGTGATTTGTTAGATGCAGAGATTGTAGGGGGAAGCTTTATGGAGTTTGGCTATAAGAGGTGGAAAGGCTCTTGGTTGTGTGAAAATGTGACTCCCTAGGAGTTGCTCTGCTCTGTAGGAGACTGGTAACATTTTTGGCCTCTGATCCTAAGAGGATTTGGAAATGAATCTGCAGATTGTTCTAGTGGACTGCAGAATGGGTTAAAGTTTGGGGCAATGATGGGGAGCCCATATTAAAGTTGAGCAAGGACTCCTTTGCCTATTGCAGCTCTAGCTGCTCTGGAATGAGGTTTTCCAGGAACAGAATAAAGAACTGGTCTTCTGGTTTTCAATTTGGCTTTGGATAAACCTTTAGTATTTTAAAGGCTGTGGTAGTTTCTATTGGGCAGCCCTTGATCTGCAATGTTTTGTAGGAGTTTCCTATTTTGTGAGGTTCCAAATATCTCACTTCTGAGGGTTTAGGAGTAGCTTATATTTTAAGGGAGTGGAGGTCAGACTGAAGCTGGGTTTTAATAGTTCCATGTGAGGGAATGGATTGCATAACCATGCATCTGCGTAAAATAGGAAGGCTAGGGAGATCAGAGGGCAGCTTTTTAATGCTCAACAAAAGAGTATCTATCTCTAAGGTACTCTGGTAATGGGCCTAACTTCACTCAAATTTAAAAAATGTTGGAACAAGGTAAGCGTTGGGGGGCCAACTAATTTTCTTTCTAGAGAAGGAGCAGGAAGTGGTAAATTGGAGCAAAAGCTCTGCTCAAACTTGGGAGCAATGAGTGGTCTTCATGGAGACAAACCCCTCACCAGAAAATCATACTGCCATTACCTCTAACCTAGTTCTGCCATATGCAGATGCAACAAACTACTTCAAAATAAAGTAACTTGCTCTTCTAGGCAAATGCGTGTTTTTGGCAGAAAGTAAATGTAATCCATGGATAACTCCCCCTCCAATTTAAGAGCTCTTGAAACCTTTCCCTTTTATGTTGAGAGATCTCATCTGTAAGTTACTGTAAGGCTGTAACTGTGCTCTGGTCAGCCCAGAATGCATGCTGTTGGAGTGGTGTAGTATTCTTGGATGTAAGTGGGCAGCTGGTTGTAGGTTAGTGAAGTATTTTCCCAAATGTAGGGAGGAGGGAAATTGGGTCTAAGGGGAGGTATTTACTGGCTAAGGCTTTTTAGGTAGTGGTTTAGTGGTTGTCCATGTCTTTTGAATTAAGCAGGGGTTGTATGTAGGTGTGAAGTCTTTGCAGAGTGATGTAAACTTTAAGTAGGTTGTCTGCATCAGGGGGTTTATCCAGGAATGTTCCCTAGAAGGGGAACAAGGTTTGTGCCTTAAAATAGATAAAAGGTATTGGGTGGGTAGTAGGTGACCCTTCTGGCAGGGAAGGTTTAAAGGATGCATTTGGGTTCAGTATTTAAGGAAGCATTTGCTTATAAAAGTGCCTCATTGCCAGGTCTAGTGTATTGTAGGAATTTGTAAAAGGGAAGTGGATGCAGAGTTGGTCTGTCTTGAGCCATGTTTCAGTGACTGCTAAGATTTCAGGTGAGTGGGTTGTAAGGAATGTTTATCAAAGTTTACTAGCTGCTTTAGGCATTTTATGCACAAGGGAGGGTGAAGGGATTTTTCAGAGTCATGGGTGGGCCTGGATTGGATTTAGTGTTGGCTCTGAGGAGGAATGGGCAAGCTGGGGAGAATTTGGAGGTTGTTTGGTTTGAGGCAGGACTAAAGTTTGGTAGGTTTGGAGGAATTGAGGTAAAGGGATAGTGACACTGCAGTTGGAGTGGTAGTTTGGTAAATGGAAGGTATTAAGGGTGGGGTAGGTCTTGGGGTTCTCAAGTGTGGGGCTTTGTGGGATTACAGGATAGAGTAAATTGAGAAATGGGGGGATTACTGAAGGAGTAATCTAGGGTTTAAAATGGAGGTTGGGAAGCATTGTAGAGGGTAGGGAAAGTTCTGAAAGAGGTGGGAGTTATGGGGGAGGGGGAGCGGACTAAAGTGCATATGGGAAGGTGAAGAGGTTGTGTTTAGTGGATAAATGTGGATTAAGAAAGTTTAGGATGGGGAATATCTCTGAGGTTGAACTGGGATGCAAGTTGAGAAGCTGTTTTCCTCTTAGTGGGTGGACAGAAGTGGTCAGGACTGATTGTTTAAATGTATTACTTGGGGGTGGTTGAACTGCAGTAGGAGGGGGTAACTAAGTGCAATACACCTCCCCTTAACTGGAATCAATGAGCAAGGGGAATGCAGGCTTGGCCATAACCCAAGCACAGCAGTGTTCAGACAAAAGGGTTAGAAAAGGGTATGAGAAACCAAGCTGTACATTTTCAATATCGGAAACAAGTGTGCAAAAGTGAAGTTCTCGTTAAACGAGCTAGTGACAGTCCCCTTGCAGGCAATTGAGCAAATGAAGTTAATGTCCCCAGGTAATGAGAATGAGGTTAAATTGCACTCTACCAAAAACAGAAGTCAGGAAGCTTTGCGCTTTTACAGCCGTACTGTTCCATCTTTCAGTAATGGATTCGAACAGACCTGGCTTGCCAGACTTGCCCAGGAGTGGCCAGAAATTCCCTTTCATTGGAAAAGAGGAGGGGGTCAGGACAAACTTAGAATTCCCTCGGTTTTCAGCAGGTAATGCTAGAGCAAGTGCAGCTCTGTAGTGTGCAATGTAAAGGAAGGCAGCCTCTTGCTTTATGCCCTAGCAGTAGGGTGGGGGGAGCAGAGTAATAGAATAACCTAATGTACTCTGAGCATATTACAGTAAAGAGAGCATATGAACTAGCTTAAAAGCTTTAAGCAGCTATTTAGATAGTGAAAATTGTAGGAAAAAATCTTGGGTAGAGTAAGACTGGCAGAGGAAGGCTTAAAGAGAAGTTTCAAAACTATGGTAGAGGATAAGAGGAAGGCTTAAAGAGAAGTTTCAAAACTATGGTAGAGGATAAGCGCATGTAGAGAACCTTATTTCTGCTTTTACTAGATAAGCGCATGTAGAGAACCTTATTTCTGCTTTTACTAGAGACTAGAAGGAATAGTGTGTTTGCTTTCATAAAATGCTCTTCTGGATGCCGGTGTTCAGAGTTCCTGTTTTTTGTGCATCCTGTGGTTGCTTAACTTTGGATTTATTTCAAAAGCAATAACTGCAGTAGTAAAAAAAAAAAAAAAAAAAAAAAAAACAGCAAAGCTTAAACTCTATCAATGCTTAAACAGTTGCATGCTGCCAATTTATATAAGCCAGCCTATCCAACTTTTGATCACATGACTAAAGTAACTGTATAATGGCAGACTAAAATATTTAAAAATATTACAGTATTGCAAGTCTGTGATAAATGCAAAAGTATTACTTTACAAAAACTATTATGACTTTATATACTATTACTGAAACTATGCAATACATCAGCTCTGAAGTAGTTTATCTACATGAACTCTGCCATTTCAGTTCTAGTAACCACAACACTCCATGTATACTAGATTTTCTGCTGTACTAAAACTAGGAATAGATTAGCTGCTCCATTTGTGCTTTCATAAAATTAAACGTATTACACAGCAAGATTTGTAAATTGAAAGGGCACAGTGTGCTTCAAACCGGACCATGAGAAAGCAGCCAGGACCTGTAATGGATGTAGTCCTACCAGCAGAAAGTTTCATCCTGGCAAGTGTGGCAGAAGGATAAGGTATTAAAAGTTGGAGACATTTGTGGAAAGTGATTTATTAGGCTTTTCCTGGTTAGGGGTCACCACAGTGGAACTCCAGTCCGCAAATTATTGGCAGATTTTTCAAAATGCCGAGGTGTCAGCTCTACATCCAAACTTCAACAAAGGCATGCCCATTTACAGTAGGCAAAAGAGAAGCAAATTTTATAACTGCAGTCTGGGAATATTGAGAGGCAGGCATGAGAATAGCCAGCCCTGGGCATAAGCCAGCTAGGCAGCTGCCTAGGGTGCTGCTAGAGCAGGGGTGCTTTTTTCTAGTAATCTGGATGGTGTAGGTAGATCAGGATGGGGGGCACTGGAGACCCTTTTGCCTAGGGCACCAGTTGACCAAAGGTTGGTCTTGGGTATGAGATTCAAGCGGCTGTATCACTCTAGTCCCAATAGTTTTACCTGAAGGAGCAAAGATGTTTTTTGATACAGAACAGCCTGAGAAATACAGAAGTTAGTGTAACAACGTAAGCCATCAAACAGAAGGGACTAAACAGAATGAAGCAATCAAACAGAAGGGACTAAACAGAATGAAGCAATGTTCGTAGTGACTTTGGCAGTGCAATCTTTTCCAGTGTTACAAAGGAAAATGCTAGACTAAGCACAGGAGCCAACTAGAAGAATTGGGGCATACCTTGGAGTTGAACCAGAGTTTGTGTTGAGAAATGGGAGATTAACAGTAAGACTTGCAATACAGAAATATGAGATTATAAAATGTCAATTGCATTTGAAATTTGGCTTCACTAAAAAGTGGCTGAGAAGATTGGACTTGTGATTTGTTAAACATGGGTGAACTGAAGGCATATACCCCACTTCATGTTTATGACCTAAAATTGTTTACTTTTAAATACAGTATTTGTATATACAACGTTTCATGATAGTGTGTGTATGTAGTCAAGGGCATCTAAAATGAGTGGGTGAGGAGTCTTCAGTGATGTAGGTGACTGAAATACCTTTTCAGTTGAATGTGGATATTGGTGTAAAGTAGCTGGGCAAGCATGTTTAATTTTATAATCTTGGGCTGTTGATATGGGAATGTGTACTGACTTGTATGTAGTTTTTTGTGTAAGCAAGTGAGCTTGAAAGAATGCAATGATCAGTGAGTTGAAGTCTGCAGCTGAGGGTAGTTAAGACGAGCTGACTACAGGTGCAGGCAATTAATCTTGAGAGTTCTGAGCATAGTTTGAGGGAAATGTAAAGTGTAGCTACCATAATCTGACTTTTTTTTTTTTTCCCCCCTCACCTGGTTAATGTGGGTTGTTGGATCCAGCCTTGTTACCTTGTACAGGAGTACTGGGTCAGCTGACTCCTCCCTACCCACAACTCCTCCACCAGAATTACTTCAGATCAAGTTTGCTGACTTCAATTGATAAAATATGTAGAAAATCAACTATAAACTGAGGTCCAAAAGGTCAGAGCCTAGAGAAGAGCTGGATGTTATGTGATCCTATCCCGCCTACATTCTGTACTGATGGGCTCGGAGCCGATCCCTCTGCTCCGACTCGGCACGCTTATGCTATAGAGCGAGGCCTCTTATTGGCTGAGCTATCTTTATCCCAGGATGCACCACCACTAATCCCCCAGATCTCGTTTGCTGCTTACAAGCTTAGACGTGGTCTCAAACTTGGCTGGGCTAAGTACTATTTATTTAGGCCTTTTCCTGTCAGAAATTTGCTTGCTTTAAACTCAAAAGCTGTTTTAACAGCTATTGTCATACGAGTGTGTATTGATCATATCTTGAGAAATTCGTGTTTTTTTTCATCAGGGAAGGTTTCCCATTTTAGTTAGAGGGGCCTTCCCCTGTTGCTTTCTTATAACTGTTTCTTTCGTGGGTCAAGTGCCCGTTTAAGTTAGAGGGTCTTGACTCTTTCTGTGTGGTTTGGTCACTGTATTGTGTTTAAAAAAAAAAAAAAAAAAAAAAAAAAAAACTTTGTTCTTGAACTATTTAGTTTGTTATATTTCTCTTTATACAGGTACTGTAGTATGTCCAAAGAGCATAGACCCTCCGGGTTTAAAAAGTGCACGAGGTGTGGTTATAAAATGTCCATAACGGACTACCACTCCTCGTGCGTCTATTGCTTAGGCGCCAAGCACCTACAAGAATCTCTTGTAGCGTTATGTCACGCCTTTTCATCAAGAGTCCTCCAGGAGAGGAAAAACAAATTAATCCTGAAGGGGTTAATTAAGCCATCCTTCGAGGAGGCTTTATCTTCCTCTCCTCTTTCAAAAAAAGAAGAAAGCGTCTGCTCCGACCAGTCAGTCGGAACAGACTGCTAAAAAATCTAAGCAGACTTCTCCATCGGCTCCACGGACTTCGGAGCCGAGGGCGGAACGGTCTGCCTCGATGCCTCCAGCCTCGACCCCTCTGGTTTCGGAGCAGAGGACTGGGGCATCGAGAGGCAGGTCACCTTCATCTGCTCCACTGATATTGGAGCCGATAAGGGTTACCAGCTCAGACTCTTCCCCCTCGGAGCCGAAGTCCTTATCGGCACCGAGGGAAATTGCCTTGAGATCTCCCTCGGAGCCGATAGTGGTAGTCCATTTGGAGCCGGTCCCAGAGTCCTTTGGAGCCGATGGAGAAATCGGTTCGGGCCCAATTAGTATCCTCCAGATCATCCAAGATGTCTGATTCGGACATCGGGGTGCTCCTAAGACTCTTCCAGTCTCCGGTGTTCCAAAAGCTAGTTTCGGCTCCAGCCCATTCGGCTTTGGAGCCGATGGTCCACTTCCCTACTATGGTTCCTCCTCCAACAGCCTCGGCACTATTGGAGCCGGTGCTGGTGGAACCGGTGGAGGTTTTAGGGTCAGGCCCGACCCTTACTCCAACTCCAGCTCTTGGGTCGGAGTTCAGTACACGGACTTCTTCCGTTGGCCCTGGGGGGGGAGGCTTCGGGATTTATGTTTTCGGTCCCAAGTCTCCCTCTTGGTGTGTCGGCGGCAGGAGTGCCGTCCACTGTCGTGGCCACGGAGGTAGGACCCTCCCAGGATTCTGGTGGTCCCGCCTTCAGGGCTATGAGGAGTGCGTTAGCCAAATCTTCCTTGGCTACCTCCACGGTCTCCCCAGCTCCTTCCCTGCATACCGAGACTGGGTCTTTGGCAGTCCCCCTGTCCTTAGACAGCGGAGCCCCGGGGCCTGAGGTTACCCCCACTGGGGTTTCTCCCCCTCCTGGAGGTCCTTCTGAAGCCTCTTCAGAAGAACCCTCCAGGAAGAAATTGTGCAAGAGGAAGCACGTTGACTCCCCTTGTGAGTCTCTTACATCAGACACTGATCTCGATGATGCTGAGGGGTCCCCTAAGTCGTCCTCGGATGATGTCTCCTTTGCAGACATCCTGGAAGCCCTAAAACAACGAGGCGGCTGGCAGTCCAAACCTCCTTCTGCTGATGAGTCTGTGTTCCTGAAGGCCTTCAGGGCTCAGCCCTCTGCCTCCTGGGTGTCTCCGCCCTTCGATGAGCTCTTAGATTTGATCTGTCGAAGGGTGTGGGAACACCCAGACTCTGTGGAACCGGTGCCTGCTCGTCCGAATAAGTTCCTCTCGGCACCCCCTGAAAAAGTTTCTAACTAAAGGTGTGGCTGTAGATGCTTTGGTGGTGGCATCTGCTACCCAGCAAGATGTAGCAGAGGCTTCGACGTCCGTCCATCCTCCTAATAAGGAGTCTAGGAGCATGGATCAGTACAGAAAGTGCACCCTGAGTTCAGCGGCCTTTACATTAAGGTCCTTGAACTACCTTACGCACTTTACTAGATTTCAGAGGGATCTGATTAAAGAACTATCCGATACCCTCTTGGGTAACCTGCCTGAGGAGCTGGCCCAGACGGTTGGCTCTCAGCTGGCTACAGTGTCGTCCATTTCAAACTCGTCCATGAGGCTCATTTCTTATGCGGCCGAAGGGGCGAGTAGAGCGGCGGGTACAGGCATTGCTCTACGGAGACTAGCCTGGCTCCGCCTGTGTCATTTCACGGAGGCCTTTAAGTCTTCCTTTGCAGACGCCCCCTTTGATGGGTCCTCCCTGTTTGGACCCAAGGTGAAGGACACACCTGCTGTGAACAGGGAGGGTAAGACTCTGACTGCCATAGGGGCATGATTTTCCACTCCCTTTCAGCCTTATCCCAAGGCTAAAAGAGGAGGGAAAATGTGGTTCTGTAGATCTCAGAAGCCTTACCCCTCTCAGCAGGAGGATTCCCCTTCCAGAGGCAGGGGAGGGGGAAATTCTTCCGGAAGGCGCCGTCCCAGAGGAGGCAGAGGCCCTTGCAACACTGGGTCCTTTCATGGCTCTTCAGCCTTTCACAGTTCCTGAGGGATTGCCCGACTGGGCAGCTCCGGAGCCAGTCGGGGGGTCGTTTCTCGAAGCACCTAAAAGCCTGGGAAGGTATCACTCAGGACCGATGGGTGCTTCAAATTATCGCCGGAGGTTACACCATCCCATTCTCTCATCCCCCCCCCCCCCCCTCGGTCCAAAAAAATCCCGGACCCGCCACCCAGTCAATGGGATACTGCAGCCTCAAGTTTCAAAGCTGCTGCAAAAAGGAGTCATCCAACCGGTCCCCGCAGACCAGATTGGATTAGTGACTTACTCGAGATTCTTTTTGGTGCCAAAAAAAGACCGGGGACTTGAGGCCCATTTTGGACCTCAGCATCCTAAACCGTTCAAAGTCCAAGTTCCGAATGGTCACCCTACAAACCATTCTCCCATTGCTGGAGAAGGGTGTTTGGATGTGCTCCATAGATCTCAAGGACACTTATTACCATATCATGGTACATCAAGCGTCCAGGAGACATCTGCACTTCAGCCTAGGAGGCAGTCATTTTCAGTTCCGTGCGCTGCCCTTTGGTCTCACCACAGCCCCCAGGGTGTTCACAAGTGTTTGGCAGTCGTGACTGCTCACCTGAAGTCTAGGATTCCAGGTGTTTCCGTATCTAGAATGCGGGTCTATCTACCTACAGACAGAATACAAACCATACAGACTCAAGTTTGAGCCTTACTTCCCAGGTCCAAAGCTCCAGCCAGGATGGTCCTGCAGCTATTGGGATCCATGTCTGCCACGGTTCTTCTAGTCCCCTTGGCAAGGTTGCACATGAGAATTCTCCAGTGGCTTCTTTCAGCTCAGTGGTCCTTTCAGGAACTCCCTCTCACCTCATATGGATCACGGAATCTTGCAAACGAGACCTTCGCTGGTGGCTAGTGCCCTCCAATTTGGATCAGGGACGACCATTTGTTCTACCTCCTCCTGCGGCCACTTTGACCATGGACGCCTCCCAGATGGGGTGGGGGGGGGGCATTCCCTGGGCAGGTCAGTCCAAGGCAAATGGCACCCGGAAGAGACCCTACTTCATATCAACATCCTAGAAATGAGGGCAGTACTTCTGTCCCTTCAAGCCCTTCACTATCATCTCCCTCGGGGGCGTAATTGCCGTTCACTCAGACATGTCAGTTGTCTGGTACCTGAACAAACAGGGAGGGACCAGATCCTATCCTCTTTGCAGAGAAGCCATGAGAGTTTGGGAATGGGCAGTCTCTACCAAACGCTTTCTAGTGGCTACTCGCATACCAGGCAAGTCCAATGTGATAGCCGACAGATTGAGCAGAACCATCTTCTCTCCTCACGAATGGTCTCTGAACCATCCTCTCTCCTCACGAATGGTCTCTGAATGACAGTTGCAAGTCAGATTTTCAGCAAATGGGGAGTTCTGTGTTGCGATCTCTTCGACTCTTCTGAATGCGAAGTGCAAAGAATTCTTCTCTAACCCTGGCTCTGGGGAAGAGCCCCATGGACGCACTAGTCCGTCCTTGGCCCACCGGCTTGCTTTATGCCTTCCCTCCAGTTCCTCTCCTTCCCAGGGTGATTCAAAAGGCATCTCTCTTGGGGAACAATGATCTTAATTGCTCCTTACTGGCCTCGTCAAGTATGGTTTCCCTACCTTCAGAAATATGCTCTGGAAGGTCCATGGTTCCTGGATCAGATCCCAGATCTTTTGGTTCATCAGTTGGGACTATTCCACCAGTCCCTGCACACCTTAAAATTGACTGCTTGGCTCCTCCTCTTACGACTATAGTCAGGAGTCGTACATTGGATCCAGAGGTTGTACACATTATCTTCAGCCCATAAGTCTGCTACAAAGAAACTGTATTCTAGCAAATGGAAAAGATTTGCTATTTGGGCTCAACTCTGGGGCCTGGACCCCATCTCTATTCCCGTGGCAGAAGTACTAATATTAACTTCTCTTTTCAATCAAGGCTCTTCAGTCTCTACCATCAAGGTCCAATTGGCAGCGATTTCCGATTTTCACAAATCCATAAACCCACCTTTAATGAGCAACAGATTGTGTAAGACCTTCTTGAAACGTGCTGCTCTAAGACCTCTGATTCTCATCCTGCACCTCCATGGGATCTTGATAGTGTTACGCGCCTTGACTTCCCCCCTTTGAACCGGCAGCTACATGTGATCTATCATGGAAGACAGCTTTTCTGGTGGCAATTACTTCTGCCAGAAGAGTTTCAGAGCTTCAAGCTTTGTCAGTAAAACCCCCGTACTGTTTTCCACAAAGACAGAGTGTCTCTCAGGTCAAATCCTTCCTTTGTCCCTAAAGTTTGTTCCAGTTTCTGCTTACAACAATCATTGGAACTTCCAGTTTTTTTTCCAAAATATTCTAACAAAGCAGAATTCATATTCCACACACTAGATGTTCGCAGGCAGTTGCGTTTTTATTTAGACAGGACCAAACAAACAAGGAAAACAGATCAGTTGTTTGTATCCTTTGCAGACAATAAATTGGGCAAAACTGTCACAAAGGTCACTATTGCCAAATGGATCAGGGACTGTATTACTCAAGCTTATTCCTTTTCTAACAAAGAGCTTACCACCTCTGTCAAAGCTCATTCTACAAGGGCTATGGCTACTTCGATAGCATTTCATTCCAAGCTTGCCATTAGTGACAGTTGTGCTGCAGCTACATGGTCTTTCCCGCACACTTTCATTTCCCACTACAAATTGGATGTGGCATCTAGAGGATGAGCTTCATTTGGTTCCACAGTGCTCAGGAGTGTTTTCCAATGAGCCACCCAGGATTTAGGTGCTAGGGACGCTGTCCCATCAGTACAGAATGTAGGCGAGATAGGATCACATAACATCTTTTAGTTATGTACTTACCATAACTTTAGATGTTTGGGATCCATCTCGCCTACATTCCTAATAACCCACCCTCCTTCCCCCTTCCTTGGAGATCAGAGGATATCAGAAGGTCCGAATCCTGTTTCATCTTGAAACATCTAACAATGTTATATAAACAAGTTTTGCATGTGTGCATGAATGCGGACAAACAAGATCTGGGGGATTAGTGGTGGTGCATCCTGGGATAAAGATAGCTCAGCCAATAAGAGGCCTCTCTCTATAGCATAAGCGTGCAGAGTCGGAGCCGAGGGATCGGCTCCGAGCCATCAGTACAGAATGTAGGCGAGATGGATCCCAAACATCTAAAGTTATGGTAAGTACATAACTAAAGTTAAGCTCTAGAAAGGATGTGACTTGGCAGGGAGATTAAGAGGGGAGTTGAACCAGATGAAGATAAGGCAACTTGCATCTGTTTTTACGGTTAAGTATGTAACTATCAAATGTAGGAGAAACTGACTTGGACGGACATTCTTAAGTATGGCAGAGCCAGATGTGCTAATACTAGACTGCACATGTAACGAGATGCAAAATGAGCATTGGGTTTTGATTGTAAGGGCAGACTTTACTTGTAAACTAATAATGCAGTCCACCAGTTGCATAGTTGCTTTAGATTGTCGAAGTTTCTCCTTTGGAGAAGGATATGAACAATTGGCTGGTTTTCCTGAATGGGTCCGTGTGAAGAGAACCAGAGCTGCCTATGGATGTCTAAGGTATGTAGATTATATTCTCAGTTTGCAAAGTTTGGAAAACTGGCAAATCTGTCCAGGTTTTAAATTGCAAAGCTACATTGGGAAGAAACTGAGTTTGTTCTGTGGCATTCTATGAAAAATAAAGAATGGAGGTTTACATGAAAGTACTTGTAATTCCAACTCATGTTTGCAGGTGTAATAACAAATAAGATAGACTTCCATGATAACTTTTAAATGTCCTTATCACTGTTGCAGTATGCTTTACAACAGGGAGAGTGAAAAAGCTCAAGATTGGGAGGAAGGGCCAGCATAGCCTTCCAGGAAGCCATGGAAAAGTGGCCCTGGCAAATCCAGGTCTGGCCCTAAAAATTGCACCTAACTTGGGGAGTGCTTAGTAAAGGTATGCACAGAAGTCCAGGTTGCTGCCTCAATAGGATTGGTATCCAAACCCGTGAAAGCACCAGAAGAGACTAATATAGAGGCTTCCATTTACTCTAAACTATATAGTCCTTTGTGAAGATTATATGGATGCCTGGCACTTCTGGCAATTAAAATTGGAGAACCTGTGGTCAGTTTTGGGAATCTGAGGTCTGGTAGAGAGCCCAGAGGGGTGACTGGAGAGCTGGAATGGTATCCAGAACCTACAATGGCTGCTGAAAATGAGACTAAAGAAAGGGGAACCGTAACTGCTGAGACCAGAAGAGTACGAGGATTTTCTTGGTCTTGTGGTCTTTCACTCAATGGCTTTCTTCCTTTCCAATGAAGGAATTGGAGGAAAGGCATAACTGAGACTGAGCCAAAAATGGACTAGAAATCTGACCCTCCCTATGGAGGGATGAAGATGAAATAACTCAAAATGCAACTCATCAAATCTGCATGTGCTACTATTGAAATAACTTACTATTAGAAACTGCGCTCCTTAGATGTATTAATCTGTACAATTTCTTAAGTAATGTATTTGTTGGAGCTTTAAAATGGACCTGTCCAGTTGGACTTTCCAGTAAACAAATGTAAAATTAAATTTGAGATGATGCAGAGGTTGCAGCAGGGTTGCCTCAGTGGCTGAATTTCCATTCTCACATTTTTCACTTGTGAGAATAGAGGAGTACTTTTCAGTTTGTCCAGTAGAATATTGGATTGTTCTAGGAATGTGCTTTTTGCCTAGAAAGTGGTTCAAAGACCTTGCCCGTTGCCAAACTCATGTTTCCTGGCAGGAGGTATGGGCATGTTCTACCTTGATACACCAAACCACCAACATGTCAGTGGATGGCTGTTGCATCCTTTGGTAGGAGGTTCTGAACTGCCTGCAATGTTGAGAGAACTGACCACTACTGAAGACACTGATGGGAAGTTTGGCCTATTGATCAGTTTCAGCTTTCTTCATGCTGGAGTCGAAGGGTGGTATCTCATTTGGAGAGCTACAGAAATTAAGGATTTGACTTGTTAGGAAGCTTTAATCTGAAGCACAGTATGGCAGCCTATGAATTCTGTAATCTGCAAAGGTGATGCTTGCTGTTCAATATTTTATTGAAATACTGGATTTGCCAGGGATAGGGCTGACTGGTGTCATAGTAAATCCTTGGAGGTAGCAGAAGCCAGACTGTAAGTATGGCTACAGAGAATCCAGGTCTACCCCAAAAGTCAGCTGTAATCACTACCATTTTCTCAGTGAACCCCCAGGGGGTTGAGACTGGCAATGCTCTGGTGATTGGCTTCCAGTCAAATAGAGATCTGGACTGTTGGATCTTGATGCAATAGGCATCCCGAAGATTCACAGCACATCCAATCATCCTCTGTCTCAGCAGAGGTAGAATGCACATCCAGTCATCCTTGGTCACAATTCAGTGCATTCTACCTCTTTCTAGAACTGTCAATTTTGCATACATATTCAGATTGCTGAGAACCAATATTGGTCTGTGGTCCCCTGTCTTTTTTGGAACTTTTCTTTGAATAGTCTGGATCCTAGATGGACTTGTCCAGCAACTTTGAAATTGTTTTTGCAGATTCCAACTGATTAGGTGGTATATTGGGAATCTTTTTTTTTTTTTTTTTTTTTTTTTTTTTTTTTTTTGGGATTTCTAAAAATTATGTAACCTCTGGTGGTGATCCTTGGCATTGGAAGCAATTTGCCAGGCTAGACAGTTTAAGGTGAAGTGTCCTCTGACTGCCCCCAGAGTACAGCAGTCATTCAGGGACACCAACCTTTTGAAGGGTCCATGAAAACCTTGATTTTGCAGACTGCCTCTGCCCCGTGTACCAAGTCCCATAGTTGCCTCCTACTCTGCCTGGAGAGGCCTATCCCCAGGACTGTTCTGGCTGAAATCCTTGACTTTAACCACAACTTCACTTCATCCTGGACAAGGATCAGAGTAGAAAGATACCAAAGATGGGGGACTCATTGGCATTTTATGAAGGTAGTCATGAAGCTTTCTGCATAATTGCAAAGGTGCATCCATGCATGTCATTGCATAGTGACCTGTGCTGGCTCCCCTTGTTCCATCTGTTGTATTAAATATCAGTCTCATGGCTACCTTCAAGGATGAGTGTAGGGGTAGATATTTGGGCATCTCCTTTTTTCTGAGCATCCCTAGGTAAGTTACCTGAAATGGAATTTGAAAGCTTGATAAACTCCCACTGGAATAGTTTCAGATGTTCTAAATGGTTGTGCCAGGAGAGCAAACGTCACTGAAGCACGTCTTTCCCTAATTGTCTTTGGGGTAACTAGAAATTGTGATGAGCTCTACCACTTCAAATTCCTTCCAAGCCTTGTGGATGACTAGGTCAAGTAAGGAATCAGGTGGGTCCACCCAGGGTGTTAAGGGCTGGAAACAACTCATCAGAAGTAGTTGTCTTGGTAGACCACCCCCTGTTTAAATTCCAGGATTTCCCCAAAGACTTGGTGAAGCCCCCAAGATCCATATCCCCTATCCAAGTCTGTCTCTTCAGTTCCTTGAATAAATTATGCTTCTGCTAAAGTCCCCTTTCAGGGAATGTTGTGGAGCTTCTGAAGGAGGCTTATCTGAATCTGATGTAGAGCTCTTAACAGCAAGTGGTCTCAAAGCTAACTGGATCCTTTTGTCCTTTAACACAGAATGAGAGGAAGGTACTCAGTCCAGTGGGAGTAGACTGATCTGAAGACTGCATGCACCAGTCTTCTGGTCCAGCCAAGTCCTTCAGTCTCAAGCTGACAATGGAAGAACCCACTCGTAGCAGAAATTGTCCCCCTCTACTCCAAAGGCAGACTGCTCAGAGGAGTACCTTAGAAGTGAGCTATCCAGGGCTGAAGCCCTGGGTGGTAGGGACTGCTCTGGGAAACCTGTAGACTTTGACTTGGCTCCGGGACTCTACTTTAGCCAAGTGCACTGGCATTAACTGCATCTGCTTCAGGTCTGAAGGGTGGTTGGATCCCATATGTCTGCTCCAAAAGGTGTCATGCTGTCTATCGCTTGTGAGCTTATCCAGACATTTTAGACCCTGTCTTGAGGGGGAAAGAAGCCCTTTCAAAATCAGTTATTCCTTCGAGAGCCCTTTTGTGCCCCAAACAGTACACAAGCTGGTAATGTAGGTATTTAGGTGGGATTTTTTTTTTTGTCCATAGACATTCTGACCTAAGATCTGGGGTAATTCAGATGGGATTGGTAGGGGAGGTGTGAGCTTTCATATCCAGTATGATGCAAGGGACAAAGGTCAGATCTGGCAACCCACATGTTCTATCCTACTAAAATAGATGCATGGATTTAAAAGGTACAAGCGCAAGTAGTTCAGTAAAAGTTTGGAATGTTTGAAAGTGAAAAAGCTTTCCTAGCGGCCTAAATACTTC
>NC_056725.1:22257656-22495156 GCF_019279795.1 Protopterus annectens
TTAGGTGATTCCATACAAGGTATGTACTGAGGGAGTTCCTGGCCAGATTTCTACTGTTGTCCACCTTAAATTCTGTGGTAAACTCCTCTGTGCAACTTCTCTTATGCTGCGGATGGAGCGAGTAGAGTAGTGGGTTCCAGAGTTGCCACTCCTAGATGCACTTAAGTAATGTTGCAGAACAGTTAGTCTACTTTTGCCAATGCCCTGTTTGGTTCCAAGGTGAAGGATACGCTTGGTGTGAGCAAGAAGGAAAGATTTCTGCCATGGGAGTGTTTTACTGTCCCTTCCAGACCATACCCACAGGGTCAAAGGGGTGGTAAAATGTGGTTCAAGAAATCGGAGGGTCTCCTGACACACAGGGTGAATCCTCCTTCAGAGGCAGGGGAGGAAATGGCAGATGTCACCCTAGAGGCAGGGTCAGTTTGCAGTACCAACAAGGCTGTGATTCCTTTTGAGGATGGCCTTATCTGCACTCCTGATGTGGAGCCTTGACTGCACTTTTCTGGGGCTGGTCAGGGGTCACATTTCTTTGTACCAAGAAGCCTGGCTAAATATCACCCAAGACAAGTGGGTACAAAGAGCTGTTACCCGAGGCTTTATCATACCCTTTTCCCTCAGTTTGTTCCCAAAAGGATCCCAGATGTACCACCCAATCACAGGGATCAGGCAACTGTGGAGATCAAGTTGCTCGTAAAGTCCTCCAGACCATCCCAGCAGAGCAGATGGGATCCAGAACTTACTCCAGGTTCTTTTTAGTTCCAAAACAAACCTGAGATTGGAGGCCAATATTGGACATCAGCAGATGAATCGGTGAAGGACAAGTTTTGGATGGTAACACTGCAGTCTATACTCCTGTTGCTAGGGAAAGACTTTTGGATGTGCACTCTGTATCTTCAGGACACCTACTACCACATAAGAAATTGGTGTCCAGAAGCCATGTACGCTTCTGGCTGGGAGCCAGTCGGTATCAGTTTCATGCTCTGCCCTTTGGCCTCACCACAGCCCCCAGGGTGTTCACCAAATGCATGGCAGTGACAGCCCACCTGCGACATTGGGGATGCCAGGTGTTTCTGTATTTGACTGGTTCCCGACCACCCCCACCAGGCATCTACTCCAAAACAGGGATGCCATGATTCAACTTTGTGCTCAGTCAGGGATCTCCATAAATTGGAATCTGCACTATTGCCCCCTCAATCCTATTTTTTATAGGTGCAGAAGTAGACAGTGAGCATGACCACTCGTCTCCCCGCCAAAAGGGCACAGAACTTGATCTCCAAGTTCAACCTTTTCTCTCATTGCGAAAAGTCAAAGCGAAGTGAGTTTTTCAGCTCCTCTGTACTATGGCTTCCACAGTTCTGTTGGTACCATTAGCCAGGTTGCACATGAGAATTCTCCAGTGGTCCTTCAATCTCTTCCCACGGAGTCATCCTAGCCTGCTGACTGAATCATGCAAGAAGGACCTTCTTTGGCTGGCTCCCAATCAACAGGTGCCCTCTTTGTTCTGGCCCAACACATTGCCACTGTGACCACAGATGCCTCCAAGTGTGGGGGGGGGGTGCATTATCTTGGCAGGACTGTCCAAGGCACATGGCAAGAACACAAGGCTCATCTGCATATCAATGTTCTGGAGATGAGGGTGGTGCTTCTGGCATTGCAAGCACTTCAAGACCTTCCTCTAGGGACAATTGCAATACAATCTGACATGTCTGTGGCTTGGTATATCAACCAACAGGGCTGTACCAGATCTTGTCCACAGAGGCCATGTGAGTTTAGGAATGGTCAGTTCTTCCCAGTGCTGGTTGCAATGCACATTCCAGGACAACCAATGTGATAGTGACAAGCTCAGCCAGGCAATCCTAATGCCTCATGAGTGGTCTCTGAAATGGGGAAACAGTGTACCAGATTTTCCAGAAATGGGGACAGCCTTGCTGTGACCTTTTTGCCAGCCCAGTCAATACCAAATGCAGCAGTTATTTTTTTCCCTCATTCCCCCTCTGGGGGAAGACTCAGACACTCTAGCTCATGATTGGCCCATGGGACTTCTGTATTCCTTTCCTCCAATCCCTCATTTCCAAAGTGATTCAGAAAGCCAGTCAGCTGGGAAGCAAGTTGATCCTCATTGCTCTTTACTGGCCTTGTCTGGTCTGGTTCACCTTCAAGGCTCTCCTCCTGGACAATCCTTGTATTCTGGGCCCAGCTTCCAATCTATTGACTCGTGTCCAGTTTGCTACACGCCTCAATTCACACCCTCAAATTGTTAGTGTGGCTGCTCTAGTTCCATCCCTAGTCAGGTTTCATGATGTATCATCCTCAGTGTCGCACATTCTTATGTCCTCCCATAAACTGAAGAAATGTATCTTTTCTGAAGAAATGTCAAGCAGCGGTCTTTATTTTGCCTCTGAAGAAATGTCACTGAAGAAAATGTCCAAAAGTAGACAAGACAAACTCTACTATATCTTTATACGTTTTGTCTCTGAACAAATTCTTGCCAAACAATTAATTCTGTCAGTGCTATTTCAGGTCTATAACATTACTAGACAGATGAATAGACTAAGGCACACTTGGGTTTCATTCGGGGGGGGGGTCATGTTTTAGACCATCTTTATATACTCTTTTCAACTGATGTTGTTTTTAATGTCCTTATGACTTGTTCTTCTGGTTTCTGTCTGTCATGAAAGTCCATGGTTATTTCATGCCCTTTTGGTCCTTGCTGCATCTGAAGACCAAGTCTTTCCACGTCATCTTTGTCACTTGACCAGTCTGCATTTTATTTCTGCAACTGAAAGCCGAGAAAGTAAACTTCCTTTTTCTATAACAGGATGCATTTACAGTAATGCCCACAGCTATATGTTGATATCCAAGCTGAACATAACTGTTCTTGCAAAGCAAGCATATTTTGAAAACTCAATATGTAAAAAAACAACTCAATATTTTGAAAACTGCTGTTTGGCCTTGCACATTTCCTTTCAATGTACACACAGTATATTGGGGAAAAGCATTTTAATTTACACTATCAATTCCCACTTTTTTAAGACCCATGAAAATTGTAAGAATTTACAACAAAATATGATCTTCGGTACTTTTAATTCCTTGGTCTGTTGCAACATACAAATCCCTTGCATTCAATGCTATTTTTTTGTGTTGCATTACCAACGGCTGTTGAGTAATAGTTTTTAACACAAATCTTATAATGACGATAAGAGCAATTAATGTGGAAATTATAGTACCCCACCATAGCAATTATTGCTCATCTATTTTTAACTGTTATGCGTAAAGTTCAGTCTTGCAGTTGTACACAAACATTTCAAAATCTTGTCACGTTAACCCTTGCTTTACAAGTCAAAACCTTGCATTAGAAACAAGCATATTTCTTTTGCATTGCATAATTTCATTATTGCTTTGGGAAAAGAATATTTACAGGAAAATGTGATCTGTACTTAATAGCATTTCTTTGTTCACAACAGTTGACAGATTTATAACACATCTGCTCAGTTATATCCGATAGCTCCACAAGTTGCATTTGCTATTAACTTTGTAACTTTACATATTGCCTTAGTGGCACCATATCAGTGAAAAATTCAGCTTCTGAAATAACACCATTGTTATGTCCAGCTGTTTTAAAATCTTTCCCTATTTTTATCATGAACCTCGTTCTTTTTCTGTTTTTTTTACCATGTCTTCTGGTAATGAGTAATTCTCATTATTGGAACTGCATACTCTATGCAACAGATTTTTTTCTTTCATTTCTTAAAAGTATGTGTTGACTCCCATGCGGTTTTATTTTTATACTCAAGCTTTTTACATGACCATAGTTGTTTTTGAAAACAATCCCTTTTTTCTATTTTCATAAACTGTAAATGTTTTTATGGATGTTCTACAACTCTACTTTCATAAGATTTTTTAAACCTGTATGTGTAACCTACAAGGACTGCATGTAATGGCATTTTCCCTCTAAGGAATGTGGCTAAAAACCCAACAATTTGACTTGTCACATGCCTTTGCAAACAAATTTTTCATGTCAAAAATATATTGAAATAGAGTATCCGATCATTTATTATATCTGAGTATCTCTCCATTTTTCTTTGCAACTGTTTTATTTGCATAGATTGCCATGTTCTGTTTAGATTGCTATTATAGAAATTTAAACTTTTTAAGACTTCAGTTTTACTGTACTGATACTGTTAACTTGCACTGATTTTTATGAACAAACATGTGCTGCTTTTGCTTGGAATTTTATTAGCTGAAAAATGCAATTTGTAGAATCTGTACTTCACTACCTGTATGTGTTGCTGTGTATTACCCAGTTTGCAGTTACACCAGTTTGACTGTTGTACATTCTTTTGAAAATATGGCAGTCAGTTTTTTTTTTACCAATATCGATCCTGTTTGCTGTATGTATAAGGTGCCTTTGGAGACATACTATACTTTTAATGTGGGGGAGTTGACCTCTCGTTACTATAGAACCTTTTGTCATTTAGGATTTGTTATAGGTACTGCCTTAAATGTTCCATTTCCAGACTTGGATGTGGACTTGCATACCCAACATTTTAATTGCATTGTTTATTTGTATTAACTTTAAATCTGTATGGCTGTAGGTTGTCTGTTTATTCTGAATCTGTCCTGGCTTATTAAACCAGTAAAGTGTTTTTCTGTATTTTACTGTCCCCTTTGTTTAACAGAGTTTTGTATACTAACATTGTCTTCCATTGCTTTAAAAGATCCCTGTACTTTGCTGCCAACTGAACCTGTATTTTATTAATTTATTGCTTTAATGCCTATTGCCTGCCATGATCTGGTATTTTATATGCTATACTTTATTTATTTTTTATGTATCCTCTGTTCCTGTGACTGTCCCTTAATGTATCTTATCTTTATTTCCCTATTTTTGGGTTTGAATAAGAAGTATCTGCATAGATGCTCTTTTTGTATGACTTTACTTTCATTTATTTGTAATATGGACAATTTTTTAATGTGACCTAGTTTCTTACAAGTAAAACATCACCTGTTTTTCTGAACTTGTATATCTGTAACCCTGCTGGAGCAGAAGCTGCTCGTAACGTTCCCCCTGTGTTTACATCCCCTTCCTTTCACCATGTAGTCTACAAGCTGTTTTTGTACATTTCCTATGTGCATCTACAATACTGCGTACTTTTTTTTTAAACTGGCTAGCACTCTGGCTTAATCAGAGTCTGTATCTGCATATGCATTTTGCAGAATGTCTAACGGAACTGCTTTAATTTAACATTTTGCCTGACCAAAGCCATTGTTTTTCTGTCATGTTTAGACTGAAACAGTTGCGTGAGTCTAGACACTGTAAATCATTTTGGGAATGAAGGTTCATAACTCTTGTACTGGAGCATGTTTTAAGGATTTGCTAACAGATTCCCTTTTCCCTTTCTGACCCAAACCGGCATGTGTAAATGCAAAAAAATTAAAGTATTTGAAGTAGACCACACAGTGTAGGTCAAGCATTGTTTAAATGCCAACGTATTGAAACAAAAATTTTTATTTTTTCTTGCCACTGAGGCGATCTGTAATAAGACTATTGAGATACATCAGCAGGAGAAATAATTGTCATTTTTGCTGAACCCTGCCCAGTGTAAACCTTGCTGGGCTTCTAACGGTCTTGTCAGACCTCTGTAGTTTGTGCCCTTAGTAAATGTTGGGCTCTATCTGTTACGTTAAACCAGAAATGTCATTATGTAAAGTCTGAATGCTATGTTGAGTATGTTCCTCTAAATGGCATTCTCTTACTACTGTTTCTAGGGAAATTTTGAAAAGCTGTGAAAACCATTTCTTAAAGGTTAATATTGATAGCACACTGTCCTATGTTAGAACTTTTTTGTTTTTGTGCATTTGCAATATTTACTGTAAATATGTAGTCTATGCAATTAATGACAATTGCATACACTTGTACTGTATGAGATTTAGGTGACTGCAGAAGGTACATTTAACTGTTGTATATGTGAAGAACTAACAACGCTAGAATGAAAGATTGTTTAAGAATAGGATATATCTTATGGTATGGCTTGCATACTAGACTCCTGTGACAAGATAGACAGAAGTTAGGAAAGTTACTTGCACATGTACATTTTGTGTATTATAGGCATTTATACATTTACAAACAAATGTTATCTAATGTCTGAACAACAAACATTTTAGATTTACATTTTGTCTGGCACAGGTTTAAACTATGCAAATTTATATATACAATATGTGGGCACTGTAAAGTAACTGTCTGTACTTGCATCCATGTTATAACTGAAGAAAGTAACGTAATTTATGCAGGTGATCAGGCTGAAGTCAATCTGAAAAGACTTTCTGTACAGATTAATTGTAGGTGGTCCGACACAGGACAGCTTCCACGGTGGTGCTCCAGTGTCCACCAACGAAGTACTGGAACTCTCTTTTAAAGCACTGGAACTGTCAGTCTGTTGAACTAATGTAGTAAGTAGTAGGGATCCCTCCAATAACTGCTGGTAACAGATATGGTCAGTCACTGGCCAAGGCTCGCCACTGAAGAAAAGTGTCTTTTCTGAAGAAATGTCAAGCAGAGGTCTTTATTTTGCCTCTGAAGAAATGTCACTGAAGAAAATGTCCAAAATTAGACCAGACAAACTCCGTACTAGATCTGTTATACTTTGTCTCAGAACAAATTCTTGCCAAACAGTTAATTCTGTCAGAGCTATTTCAATTCTGTTACAGCTAGACAGATGAATAGACCAAGGCACACTTGGTCTAAAACGTCACCCCCGAATGAAACCTACTATCCAGTTTATATACTCTTTTCAACCAATGTTTTTAATGTCCTTGTAACTTGTTCTTCTGGTTTCTGTCGGTCATAAAAAAGTCTATGGTTATTTCATGCCCATTTTTGGTCCTTGCTGCATCTGAGGGCTTCACAAAAGTCTATCCACGTCATCTTTGTTACTTGACCTGTCTGCATTTTATTTCTATATCTGAAAGCCAAGAAAGTCAACTCACTTTTTTTTTCTAGAACAGGATGCATTTACAGTATTGCCCACAGCTATATGTTAATATCTAAGCTGAACAGAACTGTTCTTGCCAAAGCAAGCTTATTTTGAAAACTGCTGTTTGGCCTTGCACACTTCCTTTCACTGTACACACAGTATATTGGGGAAAAGCATTTTAATTTACACTATATATCCTAAACCTTCAACTGGGAGGCGCTATGGCAATAAATGGAAACTATTTTCTATTTGGGCACAGAATGAATGTAGATCTATACACTGCTTCTATCCCTGTGATTGTGGATTTTCCTTCTGAGCTTTTTCAGCAAGGATCTGCCACTATCAGTCCAATTGGCGGCGAGTTCTCATTTTCACTTAGGTTTTCCAGATACCAATTTAATGTCTAAGCTATGCAAGACCTTTTTGAAAGGGGCCACTCTATTGAGACCACCTCTGCAAGAACCAGTGGCTTCTTGGGATTTAAATTGTTTTCCAAATTGACTTCTCCCTCCTTTGAACCTTCCCACTAATCTCTAAAATTTTTCATCTTAAGACCTTGTTTTTGGTAGCTATCACATCAGCTAGACTTATCGGCTACAGGCCTGGTCTAAGCCACCATATTTTATTTCCCACAAGGACAGGGTGTCATTAAATATGAATCCCTCCTTTGTCCCCAATCAATAGAACTCCCAGTTTTCTTCCCTAACCACTAATGCAACTGAGTACTGTTTTTTTCATCAGCTAGATGTTAAACTACGTTATCTACAGTGGATTAAGGCTTTCAGGAAGTCGTATCAATTATTGTCCTTTTCTGACCCTAGATTGGGCTTACCAGTTTCTAAAGTGACACTATCTAAATTGAATTTCCAGTTGTATAGCCTTTATCTATAGCTCTGAGGGCAAACCTTTACCCTACAGGATCAAGGCTCATTCTACCAGGTCTGTCTACCTCTGCAGCTTTTCAAGCCAGGGTACCACTTGATAATTGTGCAGCAGCAACGTGGGCTATCCCTCACACATTACAAATTGGATTTGGCATACAGGGGTAGAGCATCCTTTGGCTCCATGGTGCTCTGGTATTTTCCAATGAGCCACCCAAGAATAAGGTACTAGGGACACTGTTCCATATGTAAAAATGAAGGTGAGAGCAGACTTCTTAACATTAAGATGTACTCACCATAACATTCCATGTTTGTAGTCCATCTCGCCCTTCATTTTTACCAACCCGCCCTCCTACCCCCATCCTGGAAGATCTGGAAGTAATTTGGTTGCCTTTGGTTGGAGACCCCTTGGTATTGGCTGGCTTTTTTTTATGGTTCTAGTGAGCCGCAAACAAGATCTGGGGATTGTACTGGTGCACCATGGGATATCTGCTTGGCCATGAGCCAGCCAGAAGTCTTCCAGCTTGTACATCGACCAAGTCAGAGCCTAGGTTCAGCTCCAAACCATATGTAAAAATTAAGGGTGAGATGGACTAACATGTAATGTTATTGGGAGTACATAACTTTATGGAAATGGATATCTAGATGCAAGCAATGAGGTTTTAGTCCCTTTTAGTTTAATGTACATGTCAGGCACATTTCCCCAACTGTCCATTGAAGGAATTTGTATGGCTGGGGAAGAGGGAAAGGGTCAAGTGGGGTTTAGTTGATCCTAATTGGAACAATGGTTTAGGATTACCTGATTTGAAGGGATATTAGAGCTAAACAAGGTGCCATCAGAGAGGATGATGTGGAGGATTTGAGTAGCATTTTGGATGCACATCCTTTAAGTCATACAGAACTTTATATTCAGAGTAGTGGACAGTATTCTAAAACAGAATGGAGAGTTTTGCCAATGGGGATTACTGCAGTGGGAGGTAGAGAATAGGCAAGAAGGGGCTGGATTCTATTGGAGAACTGGCAAAGGTATTGGCAGTAGGTAATAGAATGGGGAGAGGCCAAGAAGATGCTAGGATTGCATACAGGAGACTGCCTTCCCCACCAGGGACTGATAGAGTACAAGAAGTGAAAGGGGAATTCTAAATGAAAGACTTGCTCTGGTAGAATTTGTTTGGTTCTAGCTGCTTCTATAACAGAAGCTGCTGTTTAAATGGATAATTTAGTATGACATATAAAATATTGCACAACTACAAGAATCCTAGTATGTTAGAAAAGATTGGGGGAGAGGTTGAGAATGGAAATTAGATGTGCAACTTACTAGGGACAATGGGAGAACCAATTTATGGCTCCCAATTATACAACAGTCTAGAAGACGAAGTTTTTCGTAGGTATTTTTATACCCCAAGCAGATGTCAAAGAATTTTCCATGGGTAGATGGCAAATTGAGGTGTGGGGAAGAGTTGACTGCAACACATGTTTTAGAGCATAATGAGTTGGCAGACTTAATTCCTTGTACTATCAAATATTGGGTGAGCAAATTGGTGCAAAACTAAGTGATTCTTTTGACCTGAGGCACAGCATCTGAATTTTAAAGTTATTTCTTACTAGACCTTTTTTCTGGTGGCTGCCAAAAAAAACTAGAAAAATGAAATCTGTCTAAACTGTATTTAAAGTACTGAATATTCTCCCATATATAAAACAAATGGGAACTTTAGGAAAGGGTAAGAGCAAAGTGTGGGAATAGTACATCCAGAATGTTCTGGAGGAATAAGTGTTTAGGGAAGGCAGGAACTGAGCAGTATAAGTTTGGACTGATGGTTATGCAAAACCTGTCTAATGTATAACTGGGAACATGTTAATATGTTTTTCTCTTATAAATGTATGCTTGCCTATGTATTTCGTTTTTTTTAATCCAGGTCTAAAAATCATGACTGGTAAGGTAGGTGGTGTACTTTTTTTTACCTTTTCAAACAAGTCCACCTGGCTAAACAAATCCACCCACTGGACCCATCTCTGGTTAGAAGTTCCCCATGTCCTTTTCCATTATTCTTTCCATGGCTCTGCATACAAGACTGGTCAGGCTTTGTCTGTAGTTGCCTGGTTCATGGAAGATCCCATTATGCAGAGGGATAACCATTGCAGTTTTCCATTCAGTTGGTGCCAAACCCATGTGGAAGCGAAGGTAGAATGGTGTTGGAAGTGACAAAATTTTGCTTTATGCTAGTCAAGATGCATCCTGGGATAGTGGCAGGACGCATGATGCAGTTTTTTTGCTTTTGATGCTGCTTTAAAGACTTGTGGTTGTGTTGAGCTCTGTGCAGTGTAGTCTCGAGTGCAATGCAACAGTTGGGCTTTGATTGCACTTATGGTTATTTTTAATTTCAGACTTTGCTTCGGTATATATGAGCACCTGAGTTGTTTAACTGAGGGCTGTCTTACTCTGCATATTGCTTTTTAGCCAATATGTTTTTGTAAAGCTTGTTTACATTCCAGCTGGTGGGTTTGTGGTATGCCCTTCATTTGCTTTGGGCATGGCTGCATCTATTCAGCTGTTTACATGCTGATATAGTGTCTTGTGTTAAGTAATATTAACTTTATTAGGTGGGGATCTGAAACTTGCCAATGTTTAACACAGGCATAGGTTGTCTAATTTTTAAGATGGTGAAAGTAATTCTTGGATCTCCTTGTGTGGAGGAGACTGCTTGCATGTAACAAATGAGGAAAGTAGGCAAGGGATGGTACAAGATGCCCCATATTAGTAAGGAAGTCCACACTTTGTGCATGTGTAAATTATGCCCCCCACAGCTTGGTAGATTTCCTTTTGTTCTGGTCATGACTAAATTTGGTTGGTACTTGCGTATTATCGCAACCAGATTTTCACTGTTGCAAAATGCGCATACCACCACAGATAGGAGTACATGAAGCAATTGAAACACTCTTTGTAAATGTGTAGTAGTGCCCCAGAACTTTACATTTACTGTAAAGTGGTGTTCAGAGTGTGTTTTGCTGGGGAATAACTTCATATTACCTTCGGGAGCAGAGACTGGAGAAAACCATCTTCCTGTTTTTTTGCAGGTACGCTACACTTTTCATGGCAGCTATCATACTATAGTTTCTCATTTTGAATCTGCAGAAATTCTTCAGAGAAGTAAAAGCAGGCACTGAAACTGTTTAACCCACACTTTCTTACTTTTAATCATTATTGTATTTAGAAATTGTTAAAATGTCACTAAAACAATCACTACTATGTCTGTTTGCTTCTCTGAAGGATTCTTTCCACACAGTGAATGCAATCTCTGTCACCGACAGCAGGCATGACTATGCAAGCATGCAAAAACAGGAAGAGGGCTTTCTCCACTGTTTTTGTTCCCAAAGGTAATCTGAAATTATTCCCCAGCAATACACACTCTGAATGCCAATTTACACTGTTTCATGGCCTCATTTCTACCGAAATTAGCAAAAGTCGCAACCGCGAAAATCTGGTTGCGATAATCTGCCAAGTACCATTTGGTTGAAATGGGGCATTTAGTCAGCTGCTAAAAATGAAGTTACTTTGGCTGTAAGATGAGACTGCTCACTTGTGAGCCTTAAGGTTCACTATATATATAGATCAGGCCTGGAGGTCAGATATGGAAAAATAGCAAATTCTATTTCTCGACATACCACAGTGCAATGGGAAATTCCTAACTTTGGAAAGGAGTAGGGTGGCTTATGCTTTCCAAATTTGGAGGCATGGTATAAAGCCACATCCTGTAACTTGCTTCAGGACATTGTGCCAGTTATCTCCTTTCCTTTTGGACATGTATTCAGTGCTGATTGGGTAACAGGCAAGGGAGCCCGCAGGATTTTTTGCAGGGGGGGTGCAAACCCAAGCCCTGCCCATGCAGCCCCACCCCCTCTGCTGCCCCCACCCACTCGGCCCCACCCCCTGCCCACACAGCCATTCCAGTGTCCCATTACTTGGCTATTTCTCCCCATTTGTCATAGACACTGTTCAAATCTCTGTGTGCATACTGTTTTATGCTTTACTTCTACAATGATTACAGATATCTGGATTTCATTTACAACTTTTATTTCAAATTTTATAGCACAAACACTGATGGAAATTTACTAAACCTAAACAAAGCAATAGTCTTACAATGAAAACAAACTGCATTAAAACTTCTCTATCTTTGAAACTCACATTCACTGAAACGGCATCGAAACCCACATTCAACGAACATGCATCTGGCCAGTGGCAGGGTAAATTTACCTTTGGCCTGTTTCCAAATCATAGGCTCCTTGCACACATTTTTAGAACCATGCAAAAGTTATTTGATTCACCTTCCTGACTGTATTAATTATACTACATAATAATTGAATTATATCCCTTGTATAATACAGCACCACTTGTTAGTGTGTTTTAAATTTATAGTTCTGAGCATTTTTCCTTTAAGCAATGAAACAAATCATATGAACCAATAATGGCAACCTGCCCACTTCAGAACATTTCAACCATAAAGGGCCACTCAAACATCTGTCATACAATCCACCAATATCAACCAATATGCAGAATATCTGCAGAAGTAAGTCATCTGAATAATTCCACATTAAAGAGATCTGAAACCAATGAAGAGGTTGTTGCTAGAAAAAACTTTATTTCAGTGTTTCATTTACAAATTCAGTGCCTGTTGCCCTTTAAGAATAAATTGCCTGTGCTACATTAAAATAAATGGTAAGTTGGTATATTGCAATAGGGAATGGGTGGCAGGCTGAAAAACAGGTTCATAGTTATTAGGTGTCTCATCCAAAGGAGGACATACTAAGAACAGTAGTACCATACCCCCCTTAAAATACAAATGTACATGCTGTATGAATAGAACCTACAGCCCTTTGCATCAAGATGCTACCTACTGTCCTAACACTGCTTTAAAATTCTATACCACAATAATGATACCATTTGCTAAACAAAATAGTTGCACATTTTAAGCAGACTTAGCATGAGCAGCGGTAACCTTTGCTTCCCTTGAAGCTCACAATTCCTTGAAAATGCACTTGAAAATAAATTCCACCTGTTAGATCTAACTAGGGCATTTCTCTCTCTCTGAATCTGTCACACACACCTCAACTTTAGTGCAAGAAATACATAAATAGATTTTTTTCAAACTTACAACAACTTTAAACTCTGCGTGACCATGGTGTGTGTTTGTTTTTGACAGAAAGGTATAAGGAACTCATGTCTATGTATATAGTTGAATCTCTCTGTACTGAAGTACTCCCTACCATGATGCTGCTTTAATAAATAGTGTTTGCATTCAGAAACTGTTACAGTTTTTATACTGAATTTTATAGCTACATGAATTAGAAAATAACCAATTTCCTTTTCGGAGTCTAAGCTAAAAAGTCGACTCCTTACAAGCACTGCTTCCCCTGGAAAACATCTATATATGCATCATCAGAGACCTAGTTCAAGACCGATGACAGCACTCCTTTAATGCAGGATTTCAATACCTGCCACAAGTTCAGGCCTACCACCTTAGATGAAAGGGTGATGGTGTCTACATATTCTTAAAGAAAGGGTGATGGTGTCTACATATTCTTAAAGAACAATTCATCTCCAGACTTGCTAGGTGAGATAATGACGTGGAATTCCTCTACATCCAACTTAGCATTAATAAAACTCCTTACTGTGTCATACCTAACTCTCTATGTACCCCATCAGTCCATATCTCCTACCCAACTAATATGGTGCCCCTATGCATTAAGCCAACACCATTGTTCTAGGAGACTTCAATCACATTTTCTTCCAAAATTGCCATTTTGAGGAGGGATTATTAGGGGAGATCAACATTTTGAGCCAAAATTGGGGACAATGGAGAGGTTTGGATATTCCTAATTCTACAAAGCAATTTGCACATACCTCTCAACCTCTTAATGCAGGAAATCTGGACAAGGCCAAATATTGGGGGAACATACAAACACTACTAAAAATTGTTCTTGTATAAACGTAAGACAAGTGATAGAATAGCAGGTCTTGCATTAGCATACATTTTTCTGAAGGTTATGACATCTGAAAATCAATGTCTGTCATTTAGTGACTTCATTCCTAAATTATTTGCTAGAAAATCACAAATTGTATGAGGAACAAACCAAAAATAAAAAGCAAATATCTATTCATTCTGCAAAAATATGGACAACTGAGAGGTATAGTTCAACCGGGGCTGTCTGAGATTGCTACCCCCCCCCCACAAAATCATGGTCGAATGGAGCCTCCCCCCTGCAGCCATTCCAATGTCGCATTCCTTGGTTATTTTGCCCCATTTACCATAAGCACTGAAATGTGCATACTGCTTTTCTTCTGCGATTTAGTTTTCATTTTAAAGTTTTATTTTGCATTTTACAGCACAAACCCTAATAGAGATCTGTTAAACAAAGCAATGCAGTCTCACAATGAAAATAGACTTAGCATTAAAACTTCTCTGCCTTTGAAACTCACATACATTGAAACAGCATTGAAACCCACATTCAAAGAAAATACATTTTGCCAGTGGCAGAAAGATTAACTTTGGGCTATTTTCAAAATCATAGGCCCCATGAACATGAAACCTACACATACTCTGATACACCTTCCCGACTGCATTACATTATATTCCTTGTACAATATAGTACAGTTGTTAGAGGGCATTTTAAATTTATTGTTTTGAGCATTTTTCCAGTAAACAAAGAAATAAAATGCATACACCAAATGACAAAACTGCCCAATTCAGAACATTTCCATCACAAAAAGTCTACTCAACCTTCTATAGTCCACCAGTATCAGTAAATATGCACAATCACTGTAGTAAAATCCACATTAAAGAAATCTGTAACTAATAAAGAGGTTGCTGCTAGCAAACAACTTTATATGTCAGTGTTTCATCTACAATAAAGTGCCTGTTGCCCTTGAAGAATAAATTGCCTATGTTGCATGCATTAAAAAAATAAGCTAGTAATACCACAATAGGGAATGGATAGCAAACTGATAACAGATTCATAGTTACTAGGTATCTTTGCCAAAAAGGACTGCAGCATCCACCCCTTTTATAACACAGTACAGTATCAGCAATGCATCTATCTACTGTGGGAGTAGAACCCACAACCTTGAGCATCAAAAGCAAGTACACTAGCTGTTGTGCTATTAACAATGCAAGCAGACCAAGCATAAGCAGCACTAAACTTTTTGTTCCCCTGCAGCTCTCAGCTCCTTGTAAAATCTACCTGACACTCGGCTGTATCTCTGAACTTTGCAGCACAAGAAATCTGGAAAAAGACAAAATTTATTGGGGGGGGGACATAAGGCCAAAAACCAGGGGCACATTTTAAATATTGCTTGTATAATGTTGGAAAGTTGCTAGAATAAAATGCTGCGTTACCACCATACATTTCACTGCCATGTCTTGAACCCAGGGGACCCTGTGCAAAACAGAGCAACATACAACTATGCCAAATGAGCTGTTTTGTGAAAGAGGAAGACGGAAACTTAAATGGCTACCATCTAGTGAATTCAGTTCTCACCATAGCACAGCTGTCAACCTCTTAGCACAAAACACCTGAACAAAGCCAATAATGGGTGAATACAGCCCCCAAACATTCAGTGAATTCAGTTCTCACCATAGCTCTCATCAACCTCTTAGCAAAAAACAACCGGACAAAGCTAGTAATGGGGGAATATAGGCCCCTGCCCCCAAACCTATTCAGTTCTTACCATAGCTCTCAACCTTAGCACAAAACCTGGATTAAGCCAATAATGGGGGAATACAGTCCCAAAAATGGGGACAAATTTCAAATAACCATCTTATACACTTAGAAAATTGCTAGAATAAAAGCTTTTGTTTTACCATGCACTTTCTGAAGAATATGAAGTCTGATATTCAAATGCGTGTCACTTAACATTTGTTAACCAGGAACATCTGACTTGGAACAAAAGCTAACTTTTAGTAGGTAAGGCACCCCAGCCAAGAATCAAACCAAAGAACATGTAGCTGTCGGGCAACACTGCTACCACTGCATCAATGCACTACTGGCTTTGCAAGGGCACAAAAATACAGAAACCACAGATTTTATGAAGAACAGAAGCAACCAAAGTCAACAGTCTTTTCAGGTAATCCATTAGCAGGAATTAAACATTAAAATGCCACCATTTAATGTCAAAGGCAATTAAGACTGCCAACTTACATATTCTTTTTCAGATATCTGTGGATGAACATGAAGACATTGTGTACCATCTCATTAGGAGCTGGTCTACTCCTAGTGAGGAAGGTTTTAGTTTGAGTAGTTTGTATATATAGCTTGTTTAAACTGATTTACTAGAGATCCCAACTCTCATCCCAAAGGAAAAAAAAACATTAAAATAAACCCTACAAAACATTAGCTGTAATCATTTTTGTAGGGGGTTTTACCCTCGCACACTTACATATATTAAATCTGAGATCACACAACTGAGAAAAAAGGAACTTTTTTTTTAATCATACTGTCTTTTCCCTATGTTTGGCAAACAATTGATAATGCATTTTTAGTCATGTCTCTTTGACAAACAGTACAGAACAACATAAGCAAGAATGTTATGTACTGCAAAAAATTCAGCTGAGATAGAGCTATCGGGTAATGGTTATAAAGCCCCAACTATGTTAAGGTAACCTGAGACATTAGTGTCTCAGGTGCCTGGAGGAGATGCCCAGGGAGAGTGGGAGTAAGTGCTGTCATCATGCCTGTACTGGGGGAAGGTGATTGTGGCTTGCCACTTGGGTGACACTGCAAGAGCGCTAGTTGTTCAACCAATGGAGTTTCAAGTTGGCCAAGTTCACACTATCGTAGTGCATCTGCAGTAAGTAGCTGAAAGGGAAACTAGCAAGCAGCAGCACCTTTCCTTTTTGGAGGCAGTGATTTTAGGCTTAGAGGAGATGCAAAGGCATGAGGTACTGCTCCCATAGGGAGAATGTTGACTGCCTCCCAGGACCAGCAAGCCGGCCTGCTCCCTTCTGCCTAGTTCTTGTTGGGAAATGGAAGACTGACATGAATTTATGGGCAGGAATGAATGACACAAGGCTCTGAACTAGTCCAGAATTACCTGGCTTCTGCTCTATGTATGGGTCAGTTGGGCAAGGAATCAGTAACCATCGGGAAAGGTCTTGGGGGGGGGGGGGGCACAAAAATAAAAAAATTGATTGCACAGCACATAAGCAACTTGCACAGCACATGAACAGTGCATGTAATTTTGTTTTGGTCAGTAAATAACCATACTTATATCTCCAAAACAAGTAAAATGTTTTTACATTTGTGGTAAAACATTGCATGAAAGATATTCAGATTGTGTTTAATGTGTGCTGTCAGTTATAAAGAAGAGGGCAGAGGTTTCTTAAAATTTTGTGACTGCTCATAATTATCAGTAGTGCTTTTTTATTAAACTGGTAGAACTGGTTTTAAATTAAAGTACTGCTTTAGTTTATAACTAATCTTTTAAATACTAAAACACATCTCTTAAATACTAAAACACACATGACACATCTCTTAAATACTAAAACACGCACGCACATCTGTTAAATACTAAAACACACAGGAATCGGTAACCATCGGGAAAGGTCTTTGGGGGGGGGGCACAAAAAATAAAAAAATTGATTGCACAGCACATAAGCAACTTGCACAGCACATGAACAGTTCATGTAATTTTGTTTTGGTCAGTAAATAACCATACTTGTATCTCCAAAACAAGTAAACTGTTTTACATTTGTGGTAAAACATTGCATGAAAGATATTCAGATTGTGTTTAATGTGTGCTGTCAGTTATAAAGAGGGCAGAGGTTTCTTAAAATTTTGTGTGACGGCTCATAATTATCAGCAGTGCTTTTTTATTTATAAACTGGTAGAACTGGTTTTAAATGAACAGTACTGCTTTAGTTTTTTTATAACTAATCTTTTAAATACTAAAACACACACACATCTCTTAAATACTAAAACACACACGCACATCTGTTAAATACTAAAACACACACGCACACACCTACCTCTCCCTTCTACATTCATCTGGCGCTTCCAGAGTACAAACGTCCTCTGCAATTCAAATCCCCGATAGGTACGCAAAAGACATAAACCAATGATCGCAGACACAGAAGACTAAAACAGGTCGCAAAGACCTGTTGTCTGTGCAACTGGAAAGGATGCAAAGGGCATTCTTAAAGGGGAACGCCGTTTAAAAAAAAAAAAAACGAAAAACTTTTTTTTTTTTTAATTAAAATAAAATTAAATTCTCAGCCAGCCAGTTCCAGGGGGGTGCAAGTGCACCCCCTTGCACCTGCCTGCGGGCGCCCTTGGTAACAGGGTCACATGGAGGCATTTCATGTGTTCTAGGAAAGGAATGTAAAGACAATTGTGTATGGCCTTGTAGACATTTATTCAGGTTGGAGGTTTAATACTAATGTTGTTATTGCATCTGAAGGCAGAATGGAAGTGTTGCACATCTGGTAACAGATTTGGAAAGACAATACAGTAAAAATAAATGGCATTGAATGCAATGGATATTATGCATGTAGGAAACCTTTTGCTGTGAGCAACTAATAAACAGAATGTAAATTTCTTAGCATGGAAGTGTTTAGGCAACTTGTAATTTGCCAGCAGGGATGGGGAGGTTCAACTAGGTCAGTGTTGATGATTCAGAACAGGGTTATCTGAGCATGTTTAGGGGGAATGCACAGAGTTTCAGTATAAAAAAATAACTAATGCTGTTTTGTACCTGGGAGAGAATCTAATCTTGTGTTGCTGTAAATGTAGTAGAGGTAAGTGCTATTGATGGCTAAAGTTGTAACTAGAAAATTTGAAAAGACATACCATTAGATTAAAACAATTGGAGGTTAAAGTAAGGGACTGAACTATTGGATCACAAACAGAACTTCATAGTTTGTGCTTGTTTGGGGGGTATGGGATTCTGTCATGTCTAGGTCTTAAGCCCTGTAGGTACATACATTAGTAGACTACTATGTGTGGAGTTACTGGTCCAGGTAAGATTTTTGTAGTGAAAATAAAGCAACTTTTGAAACAGGAATTTGACAGTTAATGTTTAATGTGTAACGTTTGAATTTACCATTATTGACTGAACAATACTCTGTACAGTGAAGTACAAAAGTTGAATTTTCTAATTTAGTCTGAATGCAGGTACAGATTTTATGCATTTAAACAAAATAAATTAAAGCTTCTTCAAAGAGCTGAACTTGAGCTTCACTAGAATAACTTCAATTTGTGCTTACTGAAGTTATTGGACATTAAATACAAGCACTAGTCCTTTAACACCAGGCTAGCTTCAATTAGTACTGTAATTACAGAAGTTATATCAACAGCTGGTGCTTTTAGTGCACAATTTGTGGGGATTGCAGTCTACAAATGTACATTTGGTAAGGATTTGCCCTTGTAAAGGCTCCTTCCTTAAATCTGTCTATGTGAATTTAAATGTTACTTTTGTTTTAACCTGAATGTATCCTGATCTATCTTTGACCTGCAGGCAAGTACCGTCACCAATCTGAACAAAGATTTCTATCTGACCAGGTAAGTGCACTGGACAAGTGTCCCTTTTCAGGAGTGACTGGGAGAACTGGCTGGTTGAGGAAAATGAAGGTAGAAGGAATCAATGCTACCCTGGCGGTTAACTGCCAGGCTGGTGTATAGGATGCCAAGTGAGATCTTCCCAACTAGTTAGGACCTCAGCCCTGACTAGTCATTGGCCAAAGTCTTATTCTTAACCTCCTGTGGATTTAAGCCTGACTATTTTTCCAGCCTCTGCTTGTTGGAGTACAAGTGCACCCTTCAAGTGATGAGGGCCAAGAGAGCATCCTGTAGCTTGGTCTAGGTAGACTTGTACCCTCTAGATTGTATGCGTTTTTCAAAAATCTGTTTGAAACCTGCCCTGACAAGTTGAGATCCTCCAAGTTTTGGGGGAGTATTATCTTGCAATCCTTCAGAGGGGTTATATGACCTCTGAAGTAGGTTTTATGTATTCTCCAACTACTAAGTTTGAGCCATGGGCACCCTCAGGATTTTTTTGCAGGAAGGGTACAAACCCAGAGGCCAGAGCTGCAGGGTATCTGTCTGGATAACTCCTGTATTCACTGTAGTAGACTGCATCTCTGGATTGTTATGAAATGAGACTTCCATGAAATTTTAACTCTGGTAAATAAAATTTTTGGAAGACTTTTTTTTAAAAACTGCACTTACTATGCTATAAGTTTAGGCCTGCAACTCCTATGGTGCAAATACAAATTGCAAGCATTTACTGTGGCTGCTGAAATTTAACTTTACTAATGAACTGTTTCTTGTCACAAATGTCGCTCGTGATGAACTAATCCATGTACAGTGCTGAGTCTAGTCGGTCATTGTAGACCTTTACCAGGTCTTGACCTGTTGCATCATGCTTGAACGATTGGTGCAGATAGTGGCTGGTAAGGTCAACACAATCGTAACTTCTTGCTTAACAGCAGGAAAGAAATGCGTATTGACACAAGTCGGTGTTTGCAATATCTGGAACCTTAGTATGCAAATAGCCAAACCAGTTCAGTTCATCTTTCAAATTGTGTGTTCATTACTTACAGCAATTTTCTGAATTCTTCACATTCTACCTCTTGCACCATTTTAGGATGTAGATAAAACAGGTTGAACTGAGCACTTACCATTGGAAAAGTGAAATCTAGTAAGAATCCGAATCAAGATAGGAATGTAAATGCTTGTTCTGTAATTGTCAAAATCCACATACTGTCTGCTTACAAACTGCAAATCCTCGGCAGCACTAAATACAAAATTATTTGATGGGGGTATTGCCTTTTAATGAGCATCATCCCTGAAGTGTCCCTCTGATCATGGTGCTCCAATACTTTAATGACTGTGAGCTGTTACTATATCAAGTTGAACAGACCAACATCTGGGCGACTGGCTCAAGAACAGAGGAATAATTTGCAATAAGGAAAGGCATGTGCATGGAGTAACTCTGGTATGTCTGGCTTCACCAGCAGTGGTCTTTTGAAGGTGAGCCAGGCAGTCAAATCTTCAGTTCTGACAACACAATAATTGATATTTCTCAGTCTATCGTATTTCACACAAGGTATTTGGTACCAATGCTTGTTGTTTTGGACTGTCCCAGAATAACACCAACAGCACTCCCTATTTCAGGAGCATCATTCGGATCATTTACTTACAAGGCTGAGACATGCAATGGATAAAGGCTGCTTTTGGATACTTTTCACAAATCTTTGCCTGAACACTGTTCTGGATACCTGTTGTTATGGAGCAGCCATCATAGCCTTGTCTAGAGTATGTCCAAGTCTAGACGATACTTTACGTATCTGCTGACAATGAGATTTGATGCAGACCATCTCAGAATGGGAACAAAACCAATAAACTCAAATACGATCACTAACTGCTCAGTGCCAGAGATCTGCAGTTGCACATGCCAATACACTAAATCCAACTGCACTGTTGCAATCTCCTTTTGAGTTTTTTGCTTTCTGCCAACTCATTTTGCATCCTGTGGGATGTGTAATGAGCATTTCCTTCAGCTGTTTTGCCACAGCTGTATTTCCAATGTTGTGGCTCACACAGTAAATCAAACTTAACAGCGTGGAGGGTGTGGTGTTCACCTCTTAAATTTATATACCTCACTTAAATTGTACATGCTCCAAAATCAAGTAGAAAACAGTAGGTATTCCACAGTTGGGTTAAAAATGGAATCGCTTATTGAAACGAGTGATCCTAGTTGAGTATAATGAAAAGCGTCAACCTTTTGTATATCAGGTGGTTTGGAGCAAGGGAGTAAAGATGGTGGTTCTGTTTAAGAGCAATAAAATCATTCCTTTAGCCAAGTCACCTGTGCCAACTAAAACTGAAATCTAGAAAGCTAGAGACAAATTAGTCTCATTTGTGTAGGCTAAACTGCTAGTAACTGACCATTTTAGTTTTGATTTAAGGATCTACAAATATCTACCAGAGTAAATGCAAACTTAAAGATTACTTGTCAAATACTTCCTCAGGTTTGTCATTCAAATATGAATGAAAATGTGTATAGATGCACAACTGAACCCAAGGATGAAAAAGCATAAAATTGCTAAGCTGGTCGTGATGCATGTTCATCACCAAGGCCATGGGGATCTTGGTGCATCATCCAAGAAGAGTGCAAGACTGCACGCAAAAGTGATTGCAACCTTTAAAACAAAAATAGGCCCATGCACATCGTGTGCACTAAGACTCGCTGCCTAAAAAGAATGCAGCAAGTGTTCAGCTGAAAATCTAAAGTAGCATTTTAATGTGGAGCCATCAAAAATGTATGAACGAGCCACCTAAAGTATGTCCTTTATAACTTGGTGCTAAAAAGTATGCACAAGACAATGTAAGCATTAATCCCATATCAGTCTTTTTTAAACTGTGGGGCAGTTTTCTGAGATCTAGTAGGCCTTTTATGGAGCAATAAAGCCCCTGTTTTCTAAAAGCATTGTTTCAGCTGCCAGTCTTTTAGAGAAGAAAAAAATTAGTGATGTCTCCAGTTCCAAAAGGTCCACATGGTCAATTTGATACTTAAAGCCAGTGTCTGTGTAGCTGCAGGTGCCAAGCCAGTTTATTGCGCTTTGCTCTAATGCCAGAAAGATTGCCAGAAATCTGAGTCAGTTTCCCCACAATTCTTCAGTCATTGCAGCTAGCCCTATAAACTATCTGCATTGAGTTAGTCACCTGCATTGGTTTTAATTTTTAAATACTGGCAGTCTCCCTCCTGTATGTGCTGATAATGCAGTTGGCTCCACATTTGTTGCATGGATTGTTGTCTGGGCCTACCTTTTACCCAACTCATGATTCTGGCTTTCCTGTACATGGAGTTTCTGCAAGGATGTCCATTAAATGAGCTTTCAGTAATTATGGCCCAATTCTCAAATGATGCTGTAAAAGTACACACAACTGTCTAGATTTGCTGTCCATTTATTTCTTTGACACTCCTATAAAGCCTGGTAAATGCTGGTGCATTTGTGCAGTCTTGCACTCAAGTGCCACACTTTAACAGATCCCAATGGCCTTAATGCTTTAACATTTATCAACATTTCCAGCTTGGCAATTTTTGTTCATCCTACTTAGGTTTTCAGTTGTAGATCTATATTCATAATTTTAACACACAAACCTAAAGTTTGATATGAAAACAATCTTTGTTAAAAGCTGTATATGGGTATATATTTTTAGTCTGGTTTCTTGTGATTTAAGTTAGCCTATACAAAATTGTAATTTAGTGTTCTAGGTTTGGTTTTAGTTGGCACAGTTTGATTACACTATTGTGTTAAGGGGAAGTGTGACTTGGCTAAAGGAATGATTTTAATACTTTTATTGCTCTCAACAGAACCACCCTCTAACTACACCCTTGCTCCAGACAACCTGAATAAATGTAAAGGAATGTTTGCTTTTCATTACTCAACTAGGATCACTTGTTCCAATGAACTAAGCGAACATCACACCCTCCACTAAAGTTTCTTGGTTTGTTTTGGACCCAGTATAGGTTGCATACAGGGTTTTTTGAGACTTCGAGGGATACCACTGATTTCTTTTCACAGTAAAGACAATCCTGTTCTAGTATTAAGTTCTCTGCAGTTTGTTTTGCAACTGCTGCATCCAGCTGTGGAATAACAGCAGTTTCTGGCTTCTGTCATGCATGTCGATTAATTTGTGGCATCTTCAGTAGAATCTTTGCCATGATGCATGTAATTTCTTGTACACTTTGTGCATGCACTAGTGGTGATGCCTCTCAACCCACAGTGAACTGATTGAGAAAATGCACAAGTGAAGCAAACTGGGCCTTTCAAGGGAAGCAAGTATGCAAGCCACAGTGACGTACTGAGACAAGCATCAGAATGCTCACTTGTCTGAATCAGCTTTGAAGTTTTTCTCTGGAGGGTTGTAGGCTGTCAGCAACCTGAATTTCATGGGGTTGTAAATTCTGTCCAAATGCAATAACCAGTACGTTTCTGCACATTGTGGTGGTCGCTCCACAAACAGCAGTGGCAGCACCTTTCTCTGCCTTTGTCAATGGACCCAGCCAATTCATTTAATTCATGGTGCTCATATCTTAACTTGATAAAGAACCACAAATTTAAAATGAACCAATAAATAGGGAAAGCAGCCCTAGACCAATGTGATAGGTTAAGTGCTTTAGTCTCGGACTTCAGAATAACAAATTACAGATGAAACCAGTTTAAATACCATCCAAGGAACATCCTGGTAGGATAGCCAATCGTAGATCACTAAGAATTGACATCCCTCTTGTCTTAGATTTATAGGATTTCTTATCCAGGGTCTCCCGTGATTTAGGGATGACCTCATTTTTGTAACTATTGATGTTGGATAGTTTTTCTGTTCCCCATACTATAGGCATTGAATAGTATACTTGCAAAAAACTCTTTTGACCACACTAAGGCCTTAACCTTAAGGACATTAATGGAGACATACCAGGCTGTTTTACACACACTTCAGAACTAACTGGTTCCCCACTTAAGCACCATGTTCAATAGCCTTGCATCAGGCTTTGTGCCCACTGAATGGTGCACAGCAACAGTTATCCCACTCCAGAAAGGGGGAGCCACCACTGATCCTGGGAACTATCTACCTATTAGCCTGATGAGCCTGGTCTGCAAGGCCATGGAACGGACATTGGTAACCTCCAAACTCTGGATCCCACCCAGTTCGGGTTTGTGAAAGGCATATCATGCCTCCTGAACCTAATCTACTTTGAGGCAGTCACCAAAGCTGTGGATGAGGGTAAGGTGGTTAGCCTATCTTGATCTCGCCAAGGCTTTTCAACACCATCCCCCATTCTGGAATTGTAGCTAAACTCATTAAACTAGGTATAAATCCCTACGTCACAAGATGGGTTGCCAACTGCCTCACTGACAGAACCCACACTGTAAAAGTTGCAGACTCCAAATCTGACCTCAAAACAGTGACAAGTGGGAGTACCACAAGGTTCTGTCCTGGGACCTCTCCTGTTTGGTGTCTACTTCTCTGAAGTACAGGTTAACAAGGCCTGTGGCTAATGACGTTTGCAGATGACTGCAAACTAGGAGCCATAGTGAAGTCCCCAAATGATGTGGACATCCTACAAAAGGGCCTCACTGAGACAGATGCCCAGTGTCAGAGCCTTGGCCTCAAGCTCAATGCCAAAAAGTGGTGTCATCCCCTTTGGTAAAAACTCTGTACCCATGAACTACCACACAGGCAGCAATCTAACACCGAATGCGTGATGAGACCTTGGGACCCAGGTGGGCAGATATATATATATCTCTCTCTCTGTCTCTCTCTCTCTCTCTCTCTCTCTCTCTCTCTCTCTCTCTCTCTCTCAGGACATGCTGGAGGGATAGATTCCTGTCAGATACTTCCTATACTCTGGAATAAGCTACCCATCTGTCAAGCAAAGTTCTTAATTAGCACTCCAAGAAAAATCTTGAATGGATGGGAAGTAGGAAATACACCCCGGGGATCACTTCTGTCTGCTCGACAGTGGCACAGGAAAATAACTTTCTTGGGTGGCGTAAGCCATGGCACCTTGTTGGCTAGGCTTATGTAGGCCCTTGGGCCGATAACCTAGTACCTACCTATGAACTTATGATGGGAATTGACCAATTTTAGACTAGGTGTAACCACGGGGGCAGCGTCTCTCATATTTGCTAATGTGCTTGTCCATTGGGAGACATTACTTTTAATACCACCTATAGTAAATTGTGGTCTCTCTATGGACAATACCTTGACATAACTCTTGACAGATGCTGCAAAGATTAGAGCAGTTTTTTGAATCTCCATACCACAACTGAAGTTACCTGGCCTCTGACCAGGTAAATGTATATCCAAAGGGAAATTTTTCTACCATTTATAGAAAGCCTGTTCCAACACATTTACATAGTTGGCATCCTTTTCGTCAGAAGAAATAGTTAAGGTCCAGTGTTAGGTTGGCACGAATGTATCTTGAATTTCAAAAAACAATGTAATCTATTGGTGTATGTTGGACAAAAGGGGCTATCCAGAGTATATTTTTGAGGTTCAAGCAAAAAGCTTCTGGTCACTTTGCTCCTTTATTGGGTTTTGAGTAATTTTATATCCACAATAGTTACAATTTTGGGTGTTTATTTTAACCTTCAAGGCTTTAACATATAAAAGCTATTTTGAAACTAGTTTTTTTGATCCAGAACATAAAACTGGGTATACCCCTTGTTTTAAAAATTTGGAGAGAATATTTTCCATAGGGAGGATGTCAAAATGTGGTCATTACGCACAGTGTAAATATGAAGCAAACTGTACAGCTTGTCAATTTTGGGGTGAAGATTGCACAATATTGTAATATGAAAGCTGTGGTGTATCTGGCCCTGTCAAGAATGTTCATTTATGTAGGGAAGACTGTAGTTTTAGTAGAATTTATCAGCATTTCTACTATGTACAGAAAGATCCCAAAAAGTCTTTATGTAGACTTTGTAGCTATTGATCACTTACCTTGGACAGAGGGGTGGATCAATAGATTGTCTAGTTAAAATTAAAATGACAGCGTAAGAATAATGCTATTGTATTTCCAGGTTTAATTGACATGTCTGTTTGGTAGCATTTTAAAATTAAAAGCTGCCTTTGCAATACAATACTAGCTTTTGCTTTTTGCAGCCTTAAAGTTTAAAGTAACAATGTGGTTTATCATTCTTGGCATTTTATTTTTTATATCTTGATTTCTTGGAAATTATGGAATTTACCTACGAACTAGAGCCAATCCAGTTTGGATTTAAGTGTGGGTCCTGCCTACTTAATCTGGACCACTTGGTTACTGAAACAGTGCAAGGACTGCGCAATGCACATCTAGACCTGGCAATGGTGTTCACCACACGCGTGTAGATAAAATGCTGCTAGTAAAATGTCATGCTGTGACCCATCACTATCACTAATAAAGGAGCCCCTATCCTTGCTACTGGCAAGTGAGGGATATACACTGGGAGGAGGATGATGGGTACACTATGCAGAAAGCTGCATCTGGAAATAGTGCAATTTCCCATAAGACCACAGACCAGTTAGTCCAGGGCTTTTCTCCCCCTCTCTCCATATCCCCAGTAAAGACTCCCAACTGGCACAGCTATAGAGCTGAGATATTGGCCTAGTGGCAAAGACCTCAAACACCCTCTGTCCAATCAGTACTTGGGTGTCCCTGCCCAAGTAGCTGACACTGAGGTTTGATTTTTACACACCTGGGAAAGGCTGGCACAGGTTTACTAGCTATGCCCCTTTTTGTTCAGTCTAAGGTACACTGCCACCAGCCATCCTTATCAGCTACTTTAAGACCCTTAAAGGGTGTCCAATCTTGCTGTGTATTGCAATTAATGGTGGTTTGACCAAGAGCAAGGCCTACAGTATCTCCAAATGTTTACTCAACATTTTCTAATAAAGATCAGCCACAATGAAAGGTTTAAATATTAGACAAATACTCTGTATAGTCAGTGACATAAATTCAAAATATTTAAAACATTCCAGGACATTCTCAAACATCTAAACTATTACTATATTCCTGACTGAATCTAAAAATTACTATGTCCTAGTTAAAGCAGATGTGGTGATCTAGTTGTCTGGTCAAACTGAATACAGAATGCAGTCTCAAATTCTGGTCAAACTGAATACAGAATGCAGTCTCAAATTTTCTCTACTGCTGGGATAGCCTGCAAAATGACACTTGTCATCTGACTATCCCAGGTATAACCCCCCCCCCCCCCCCCACACACACACACACACTGCTGGAAGCTAGCAGTATTTAGCATCTACCTGTGAAAACAGACCTCTGATATTTGGCAAATGCTGGAAGTTTAATTGCTTCCCTTCACATTAAGGTCAGTAATTTCACCTTAAGGTCAGTAATTTCACCTTGGAGAATACAGAAAGTTAAGTTTAGAGATTCTGCTTGCTTTATGGCTACATTATTTCAATTACAATAAAATTTAGTTTCAGCTATTCTGAAGTCTAGCTGGACTGAATTTAACCTGTGTTCATTTCCACTTTTTAAAAAGATGCACATTTAAGCAGAATAGTGCATGTATATTTCTGTTTTATTCAGTAGGGCACAATTGATGCATTTCAAGCACTTTGCAAAACCCTTTTTAGCACACGTCTGTACAAACAAGTTTGCTCACATGACTGTTCTAATACAGTTGTAACAAAGCATCTTGTATGAATCCTGTTATTCACATTACATAATTTACAAAATTCCAGATAGCTTTGCTGGCAGTATCTCCCTTTGTCACACTTCTCCCCCACACAAGACTCAAGACGAGTACTTTTTCAAGTGACCCTTGCAAAACATTGATCAAGAGGGATGACCCTATCTGGGAATAAATTACCTCATTCCCTGTGTTCCCAGCTGCCTTTGTATTGCTGACCCCAGTACATATGCTGCACTGTTGCATCATATGCCTGCAACCCCAGGCTCCACCGTACTAATTTGGAATTTTGCTAGCTCCTAGTAGCCTTGGATCCCCCTCCTCAGACTCCTGCCTTTTGCAAATTAGCATCAGGGCCTCCCTATCATGGTAAGGTTTCATCATGTTCACATGGTACAGTTTGTGCTCCTGCCTAGCAGTTCTACCATGTAGTTAATGTCACTGACCTTCCTTACCACCTTGAAGGGTCCCTCCAAGCTGCCTGCAGCTTATTGCAACCACCAGCAAAATAGTCCAAAAAACCGAAGGATTCAGTTCCACAGTAAAATTTATTACACTGACTTGACTTGGCGCCTTGGCCGTAACAGCTTTCAAAGAGTACAAAATTTCAAGACTCATTCCCCTATTTATACATAAACAATCATTTAATTAATCCAACAAATACTTGAAAATTTAGAACAAACATCTCCAATTTACTTCTCTATTCAGACCTCTTGGTGTTTTTAATATAAAGACAGTTTTATATAATAAAACATTTTTAAACTTTCATCCCTCTTTCTGAAACACTTTTTCCAAAATTGTAGCTTGTAATAAATTAGCATGATCATGTTTTTCCATGAGATGCTATAGGACTTTCCAGTCTGTTAATGTCTCTAATGTGTTCCTGCAATTCTGAGTTTCCTCTTGGGTGTCCCTGCAACCTCTGATATTGGGGAGACTAAGACAATATATTACGCCTGCTGTATACCAAGTGATTATGTGGTCTATTTTCCCATTAATCCTAGGAAAACTCTATTACATGAAAACATATATTACAATTATTACAGGGTATAGTACCCAAAGATACTAGGGAGATGGGGCTAACAGCCAGTGAAATAAAATAAGCTTTAACCAATTTATCCCCCAAATTCTGTCCTCTAAGCCACACAGGGTAAATCAAAAATCCTTGGATTATGTATACAAAAATGAATTTGTACATTTTTATTTTAGATATATTGATTTAATTTTTATTTGTGATGGACTAGATGCAGTATTAGCATTTCTTTTGGAATTGATGTGTAACAAATTTGGTTTACAATGTGGCACAGGTGAATTTCTTGGATGTTCATATTTCTGGAATGAAAGATGTCTCAAACTACAGTTGATCATAAATTTGAGGATGGCAATCAATTTGGTACAAGTTGCCATCTGGTCCATACTATCCAATCTTTACCTTATGTGAGATTAGATTGTCCAGACTAAAGTCAGATTTACAAAAGCAAATTTGTCAAACTTTGCTCCTGTTTTTACATAGAGGATATAGTGAGAATTTAATTCAAGGGTCTATTGATTAATACAGTATAACCTCCAAGTGTAATAGCAGAAAGATATATTGGTGTTGGTAATTCCCCTGTTGAGTGTTTTTTGTGACTACTTTTTAAGTACAAGAATTTGGGAACGAATAAAACATTACTGGAAATTTTTACATAGATGAATTGCTGCATAGGATTATTTCTGATTAACCCTATGTGGTTAAAGAGAATTTGGGGGATAAATGAAAGCTCATTTCACTTCACCGGCTGTACTATCTCCCTAGTATCTTTGGGTACTATACCCTGTAATTGTAATATCGAGTTTTCCTAGGATTAATGGGAAAATATTTAGATCACATAATCACTTTACATGTGATACAGCAGGTGTAATATATTGCCTAAGGTGTCCCTGCAACCTCTTCTATACTGGGGAGACTTCTGAGTAAATTCAGAATCGGGTTGCAGGAACACAGACATTAAGAAACAGACTGGAAAGTCCTATAGCATCTCATTTTGTGGAAAAACATGATGCTAGTTTATTACAAGCTACAATTTTGGAAGTATTTATCAGGAAGGGGGGGTGAAAGATTAATGTTTTTATATAAAGAAACCTGTCTTTATATTAAAGTTTGACACACTAACACCAAGAGGTCTGAATAGAGAAGTAAATTGGAGGTTTGCTTTAATCAAACAAATACTTTAAAATTTAAGTTGTTGTATAAATAGGGGAATGTGTTTTTTGAAATTTTTTACTCTTTGAAGGCTGTTGTGGCTGAGGTGTCTAGTCAGTATAATAAATTTTACTGTGGAACTGAATCCTTCTGACGTTTTTTGCCTGCAGCTTGTCTGAGGAATGAGAACCATAACCTGCTGCCCCACATCATACTCTAGCTCATGTCCCTGTCATACCAGACCTTTTTCTGTAGCATGGAGTTTAACATCTCCACCAGACCATTAGTCTGGGGGTGGTAGGGTGTGGTCCTTAAGTTGCTTCACCTCAGTGCTTCCAGACAAGCCAGCAGGTCTGACCTGAAATTGGCACTGGTCAGTATTTCTGTTAAACCTACCCTTCTAAACATCTAACAAAGCGTTTGCCACCTCTGCCTGTATGGAGGACAGATCCTCTGGTATCTAGTAGCATAATCTACCACTAGGATATACTTTCCTGTGGAACTTGGACTCAGGCCCCACAATATCCATAGCTACCCTCAAACTGCTCAATCATGGGCAAAGTAATCAGGAACTTTCACCTGGTCTCCTGCCTTGCCTAGCTTTTGGCACTGCTCAGAGGTCCTGCAGTACCCTGGAAATTGCAGGCCAATAAACATTCTGCATAATGTCACGTACACTTTATGCCCATATGACCTGCAAAGGGACTATCTTGGACTATGATTGTCTGATGGTCTGTGGGTGCTACAACTACTGTTCTCGCTCTCCTTCCAGCCCCCTCTCAGTGGTCCAAACTACAGTAACCCTTTTGTCCCAGTATACAGATTCTCCTTTTCCTTTAATCTGTTGCCTTACTAGCTACCTTCCTCAAGCATTGTAATAGTCTTGAGTGGAGTTTGTCTCAATTCTGTAATCTCTCAGCTCCCCTTCCACAGTAAGTCTGGTATCCTGTGACAGCACTGCCTCACGGTCTACCTGGATGTACTATCATCTCTGCCCTTGCAGTCCCTGTCCAAGGGAACATCAGTACCCACTAGCAGCCGTGGCCCACCTTCAGTCTCACTGCTACATGGTAGCTCTCAAGTAGCCACCTCACCAGTCCTGGCATGGTGTGGTCTATCTGGATCCGCATGCTTTGTCAGTGCAGTACCTTGTGTGCATGCAGTTACACAATCATTCTCTATCAGAACATCTGCAGGGGATATCCTCAAACACTTACTTTTCCACACTCCCAGTTGAGGTGAACCCTAGACGAAGGTATTTGGAATGAGGTCCCTCCTAAGTCTTTGGAATAGACTGCCCAGGGAAGTAGTGCTCCCCTCTAACCATTGTAGATTTCACAATTGTTAGGTCAGGCTGTCCTGGCAGTGGCCTGTTATGGGATATAACCTCTGGTAGTTTAGTACCCATGTTTCCAGACAACTTACTGCTGGCTTTCTCATTCCCTCTGGCTAGTTATTCCACCTGGCCTCTAGGCATATATATGCTGCATGGCACAACTGGCTAAAGTTGCATTTAACTGATCCTGGTGGTTTAACTGAACTAGTGGCTTCCCCTGCTACTGGCAAACCGGGGTGGTTTAGGCTGTCCACCATGGGTTCCCTTGGACCCATGTACAGCACTGGGTATCAGTTTCCTGTGCAGTGATGCCCTGCTTGCTAGGTATAGGTCTCCCTTTTTCCTTAACTTATCTGCAGTATTACATTCCCTACCTGCCAACCAGATTTTCATGTCATCAGGCCAAGTGCTAAGGGCTTGCTCCCTCGCCAAAATGTCTGCCAGTCCTTCAGAAGTGGTGACCTGATGCCCACTTGCCAATCTAGGAAGTGCTTAACTCAGCAATATGTTAATTCATCTGCTTTTGTTTATGCTCAAAAATTGTTTAACTTTCTATAAGCTTCAGGTGTTAACAGTAATTATAATTTAAGCAATCCGTATCAGACAATTTAAAACAGTTGCAGCTTCCCCATGGAATAAGGGAGTCGGGAACTGTACCCAGAGCCCTCTGTCAACATTACTGTTTACATACCCTTTCAAACATATGAATAAAACTCCATTATCTTCTGTAAATTGTGGACATAATTTACTGACCTTTGCTTCCAGGGTTCTGTTACTCCACCACTACCTCCATGACCTTGGCAGTCTAATTTCCTTTTCATGTTGCCTCTGCCTCTTGTTTTCAGTTTCCAGATGTCTTCTAATTTCTTTTTCTTTCAGCCTCCAAATGCTGCAGTCTCTGATCTATTGCCAGACATTTGGCCTCCAGCTAAAGTCTCAACTCCAGATGGATTTTTAAGTCCCAAGGCAAAGTTGAACTGTCCATTTTCTGAGTTGTACATCCCCAAGGCCAGTCTGGTTTTCCTGGTTGCTGGTCTGTGCAGCTGTGATTAAGGCAGTCACTTCTGCTTTAGTCAGGTTGGCATGCACCAATCCTTTGTCTTGGCTAATCTTAGCCAGCTTGCCATACTCTGCTAGCATCCTTGCCTGCTCTCCATGACTAAGCTAAGTTAGTGATATGAAATTGTACTATGTGGCTGCTTGAAAGTGCAAACCCCTCCAGTGACTGTAGTTTACAGGCCACAGGAGTTGATTAGCCACCACCGGATGAGTAATCAAGGAACCTCCATCTTCACTGGCAGTGGCGGATGTACACTGGAGGATGACTGGGACGGTTTCCCAATGCAGCTTTCTGCATAAGTGCAATTTCTCTTAAGAGCACATACTGACCATTCAGTCTAAGGGCTGTTTTCTTACTCTTCTCCAGATCTTCAACAAGACTTCCCACTGGCACATCCTATAGAGTTGAGATCTTGGCTGAGTGGATATGCTAAGACCTCTGGCACCCTCTGTCCAACCAGTGCTTTGTCCCTGCCCATGTAGCTGAATGGTTTGATTTTACACACACTTGGGGAAGCACTCACTCAGGTTTACTAGCTATGCCCCTTTTTCCCAGACTAAGGTGATGCCACCAGTCCCTTCTTAGCTACTTTAATGCCCTTAAAGGGTGTCCAGTCTTTGTGTAATGGTACTATTAATACAAATGGTAATTTGACAAAGCTACAAGTGGCCACCATGTCGAATATGCAAGTACTCTCGGAAGTTGAATATCTTGACAGATCAACCACAGAGGTTTTAAGAACAAAATACTTGGAATAGAATTAGTGACAGTTTAAAATTGCAGGAAAATTTTAAAACATTTTAGGACAGTGTCCAAGAAATATCCAAGTCATATATTCTGGACTAAAGAATTGTACTGTTCCCTAGACTTGGAGCAAGGAAAGTGTTCTGAATCTATCTTCTAGTCTGGTCCAAGACAAAGTACAGAATGTCTGTTCCTGAATTAATATAAAGTATTACTCCTGAGCTTGCAGAATGACAGTCTTCCAACTCTATCCCAGGTTAAAAAAAAAAAAAAAAAAAAAACCCTATTGCTGAAAGCCAACAGTATTTGGCATCCACCTATGAAAATACATAGACTAGGGCTTTTCCACGGATCTTGGCAAATGGAAGTCATAACACTTCCAAGACACTACAGAAAGCTCCTTAATTTTAGACATGGTCTCCTTGCTGCACAAACTTTTTTTTATGCCTTAGCCATAAGGTAATTTAATTTCAGCTATTCTAAGTTTTGCAAGTTCCACTTTCCCTTTTTAAAAAAAACTTGCATTTAAGTAGTTACAATATTGCATATACACTTCCCTTTTCCAGAAGGGTACATCACAAGCACTCAACAGTCTTATGACATGCAGTTCTGTTACATTCATAACCATCTTGTGTGACGCATGTTAACATTTGCAAATGACACAACCATTTTACAAAATTCCAGATTGCTGTGCTGGCAGAATCTCCCTTTGTCACACTTCTATGTAAATCATGTTGGTACTTAAATTACATAATTTACAAAATTCTAGCTAGCTGGGCTGGCAGCTCCTTTCATCACACCCCCTTAGACTCCAGCTAGTTTTTCAAGTGACCCTTGAGAAACACTGAGGGATGAGCCTGTCTGGGCATACATTAACCCATTCCCTGTCTAGAGATCCCAGCTGTCTTTGCATCGCTGACTCCAGTACGAGTGCTGCACTGTTGTCATGCCTGCAACCCTAGGCTCCACCCCACTAACTTGTGTATTTTGCTGGCTCCCTTTAGGAATAGATACCCCCTTATTTGTACCTTGCCTTCTGCAAATTAGCACCAGCACCTTCCTATCATGGAGAGGTTTCATTGTCTTCACATAGTAGTTTGTGCCCCTGCCTAGCAGTTCTACCAAGTTATCATTGAGCTTCCTTGCCACTTTGAAGGGTCCCTCCCAAGCTGCCTGCAGTTTGATACAAATGAGAACCAATACCTGCTGACTCTGCATAATGTAACACTAGCATCCCTACATTCCAGACCTTTCTTGGCATTCTACCAGGTTCTTTGCCAAGCCCATGAGTTCCTGGAGCCTTGCTCTGAGATTTAGGACATATGCCAACACCTTTTGGGATTTGCACTCACCCTCCCACTTCTATCAAATATAGAGATCACCTCATCCAGTGCCCATACAACTCAAAGGGTGAAGAACCTGTGGATTCCTGGGGCACCTCCCTGTAAGCAAACAAATGGGGCAAATTTGTCCCACTCCTTCTTAAACTGCTCTGCAAATGCTATTAGCATGCTTTCTAGTGTAGTTGAACCTCTCCACCAGACCATTGGGTCTAGGGGTGGTCTTGAGGCACCTCACTCCATAGTGCTTTCAGAGAAGCCATTTGGTCTGACAAAATTGGCACCCGTCCGTATTTTGAGAAGCCTGCCCTGAGAATCTTCAACAAAGCATTTGCCACCTTTTCTATCTTGGAGGACAGAGCCACTGCCTCAGGGTATCTGGTAGCATAATCTACCACTAGGATGCTTCCTGTGGAACTTGAGGCCCCACAATATCCATAGCCAATTGCTTCTCAATCACAGGCAAAGGCATCAAAAGAGCGTTTACATGGTCTACTGCTTTGCCTACCTTTTGGCACTGCTCACAGGTCCTGCAGTACTGTTACATCCCTGGAAATCCCAGGCCAGTAGACATTCTGCATACAGCGTCTATTGGTACACTGTCTATTACCTGTAAAGGGAATGTTATGGCTAGAAGTGCCAGACAAGTGCTTCTGTGCACTACCAACTGCTGTATTATCCTCTAGCCCTCCCTCTGGGGTCCACACTATAGACAGTAATCCTTTGTCTTAGTATATAGATTTGAATTGGCTGCCTCACTGGCTTGCGTCTCTCAGGCCTTAATGTAGGATCTGAAAGCTGAGCCTTTTTTAACTTTGTATTTAGGGGACTACCACCTAGATTCTGACAGTGGTGCCTTACTCTCTGCTTGGGTACTACTCTCCCTTGCAGTCACCCTGTCCAAGGGAACATCAGTGCCCACAGGCAGCTGTGGCTTACCTTCAGTCTCGCTGCTACTGTGGGTGGCTCCCTCCCTGAAGTAGCCACCTCACCAGTCCTGGCTTAGTGTGCAGTCTGTCTGGGTCCCTAGGCTACCAGACCCACATGCTTGTCTGCAAGCCTGACTGCATGGACACAAGGTACTGCATTATCAAAATCCTTCCCTATCAGGATATCTGCAAGGATATTCTCGCACACCTACTTTCCTCTTTCCACCCAGTAAGTGAACTCTAGCCGAAGGTATTTGGAATGGGGTCCCCTCCTAAAGCTCTGACTAGAGTAGACTGCCCAAGCAAGTAGTGCTTCTCTAACAATTGCAGGCTTCACAATGGTTCATAGGTTGGTACTAGGCTATCTGCCCAAAGGCATTTTTAAGCCTAGCCAGAATGTTTGCTTTCGCTGCCCCCTTAGATTAGTTCCCTGTGCCTCTGTCCAGCAGAGACACTGAAGTGATCCCGGAGTTAAACTTTTTTTTCCATCCACTTGTCAAGGTTTTTTTTTTTTTGAAGAGTGTTAGCGAGGAGCTCTGCCTAATGTAGATAGAGATCTTGTTCCAAAGCATGGGAAGTCTCTGGGACAGGAATCTATCCCTCCAGCACATCCTATTTATTGTGGTGAGGTTTAGATCCCTAGTGTGTGGTTCGAGGGGATAAGGTTTTCTTTAGGTGGAGCATGTCAATCAATTCTGGGTTGGACATGGCCTTGTATATCAGGCAGAGGTCACCTCTGAGTAGGTGGTATGCAACAGAGTACAGCTAGAGTTTCTTCAGTCGAGCTGCATAGGGAATCTGTGGCCAGTGATCCTCTTGGTGAGGTACTTCTGTGGTCTTTTCAGCTGTTGCAGGGGGTCTTGTAAGGTACATCCCAAATGGGGCATTGTACTCTAGGATGGGTCTGAGTGAGTAGAGGGGCACAATGACTTCTTTTGATCTGGATGTGAACCCTTTTGTGATTAGTGGGCCACATAGAAAGACTTTCTAACCACTTTGGCAGTGTGATTATCAAAGGTGAGATTACTATGTAATAAGGGATTTGGGGACCCAAGTAGGTCTTCATATTTAGGGGACTACCACCTATGTGGTAGTTTGTGGGCACTCTGTTTTTACAAAAGGGGATGACTATGCACTTTTTGGCATTTAGCTTGAGTCCATGATTGACACCAGGTATCTTGGTGAGACCCTTTTGGAGGGTCCATCAGCCAGTCAATTATAGCCCCTAGTTTGCAGTAGTCCGCAGTAGCCTGCAAACTTGGTCAGCCATAGTCCTGTGCTTGCCTGTACCTCTGGAGTATATGCCAAACGGGGAGGGGTCCTAGGAGTGAGCCCTGGGGAACACTACTTCTAACTGGTTTAGAGTCGGACCTAGCTCCTGTCACTCTTGCCATGTGGGTTCTGTCCATGAACCCCTTGGCAATCCATCTTGTGATGTAGGGGTTTTATGTTCAGGCTGGTGAGTTATTCTATAATACCAGAATGGGGAATGGTGTCTAAGGCCTTGGCGAGGTCTAGGTAGGCTGTGTACTACCTTACCCTCTATAGCCTTGGTAACTGTCTCGGTCCACCAGGTTTAGGAGGCATGATCTGCCCTTAAAGCCAGACTGGGTAGGGTCCAGTGTTGGGAGGTTCCCAATGTCTTAACGAGTCCATGATGTGCTCCATAACCGTGCAGACCAAGCTAGTCAGGCTAATAGGGTGATAGTTCTCGGGGTCTGTTGTGGCTCCACCTTTGTGGAGTGGAATAACTGTTGCTGTGTGCCACACTGTGGGTATGTAGCCTCTTGAGACTGAGTTTGAACAGTGTTTAGGTGAGGGGTTAGTTCGTCTTTGAGCTCATGTAGGACACAGCCTGGGATGCTGTCTAGTTCCATTGCTGTGTTTTTGGCTTTGGAGAGGGCTGTTTTAACCTGAGTGTCTGATTTCAGGGACTCTACATTCTTCTGGAATGCTTATGGGCCCTTTGGGGGTGAGGAGAGGGTGAAGTTTGTGCTGAAACTGTCTGTCAGGATGTTGGTTAGGTTAGAGGCTGTCGTGGCAGTGGCCTGTTTAATTATGGATATGCCTTGTGGTAGCTTGGTACCCTTGTCTCCAGAACTTTTGGCATCCAGTTATTCCCACTTACTGGCTGTCCCACTTTTGTTTCCCCCTTTCCTCCATGGACATGTGTATGCTACAAGCACCTACTGGTTGCATTTAAAACGTTTAACATTTGATCCTGGCCATGTACCTGAACTAGTGGTTTCCCCTGCTACTGACACACTCTGGGATGGTTTAGGCTGCCCACCATGGGTTCCCTTAGGCCCATGTGCAGCACTGGGTCTCCCTTTCCTGTGCTGTGATGCCCTGCTTGCTGGGTATATGTATCCCTTTGTCCCCAACTCATCTGTGGTATTAATTCCCCATCTACTAACCAGATTATCATGTCCTAGAGTGCCAAGGGCTTGTTCCCTCACCAAAAGGTGTGTCAGTGAGGACTCTGGTTAATTTCCTGGTTGGTTTACCTTCTGCACAGTTTGCACATCTTTCTTGTATGCATGGATTTTTGCTAGCTGTTCTCATTTCCTCCCACATTCAGACATTTTTAAAAAGTAGATACTGGTTGTCCTTTGAGTTGTTTTTAATTGTGTATCCTATACAGTATTACTTCTGTCATCAGAACAGGCTCCATTTTGAATACCAGTTTAAGTGGGTGTTGATCAGCTTTTTACTTCAGTAGACTTTCAACATTGCCCACATTTTTTTCCTGGTGGCAATTGAACAAATCTGCTTCAGATATTTGGTGCTGATCCTTAGTAGTGGCTTTTAACATATAGGCAGTGCTATTTTAGCTTTAATGCTAATTTAGTGATGTACATGTCCTGTGCTAGAAAAATTTAATGTTGCAATATGGATATATACTTAAATGAGGCAAGATATCTAGTACAATTGCTGTTCTGACACAGTATAATTCACCAGGACTGAATTGCCCCTTTGGCAATGATCAGGTATGGAATATTTGGTTTCTAAAGTTTGTTTGGAATTTAAAATCTTAAGTAGCTGAACTGCAAACAGTTTATCCCAAGCTAAAACTGGATTAGCTGAGAAGCCTGAAAATGGTATTGTGTACAAAATGCTATTGCATCTCTACTCTGCATACTGGGGAGAGGATAAGGTTAACACCGCATTAATACCAGTAAACTGACGGGCACTTAACCACCCTGCAGCTAGCCATTTTTGGTTACTGCACATGCCACTTCTGTGGATCATTTAAAGTGAGCTCTTAAAACGTTGTCATCAATCCTCCACCTACTTTTTATATGGTGCCAGGTTATATTGGCTTTTTGCCACTTAGGTCTCTAGATGATGCCCTTCTACTTTCCTTGCCTGACTGCAGGTATTTATCACAATCCATTTTGTAATTTGCCTTTGCTTGCTTGCCATCTCAACTAAATCTGCATTCCTGAATGTGACCAAACACTTCATTCTTTACATTCTGCTCTGCCTCACTTCTCTCCCCCTGTTGTATCTGAGGTTTTAGATGCTCTGCATTCACTGCCAATGATTTGATATCGCCCACTCCCAATGAGATCCCCTTAAGACCAAAGTATGAACAGCATTTGGACTCCAAGCTAGCTGGGTCAACAGTTTCACTGTAAACATCAGGTCAGTTTTACTGTTTTTATCTGAATCCAAACTGCAATGCCCCCTCCTATTTTCTACTATGCATATTTTGGCTTCCATTAGTACTTTGTGCTGGTGTGATACCTTTTATGCTGTTGTACATGGGCACTAGAATGCTTATTCTCCAGTTGTCGGATTGTCTGTTTCACTGTTCTAGTAAAGTCTGGACACTGGCCAAGCAGTAGGGATGCCGGCTTTATGGAAGGCACACTGACCAAGGGTAAGTAGATTGTTCCCACAGTTAACATGGACCCTGGCATTGGTTGGCGCAGACTGGGTCCTTTACCAGTGCAGCACTGGGACAGTGTGACCAAATCACCAGTGGCTACCCCTGATGCAGCACTTTGGTCCCTACTGCCTTATCACAGATACCGCACACTAGGCAACTGGTTCAGTTTCATGTGGTGCACTATACTCATCTGGAAAAGACAAATAGCTGCATTAACTGGAAATGAGCCCAGAAAAACTAGCTTTTTACAGGATCGTATTGTTCCAAAGACTGAAGTTGCGGCGCTAAAGCGGTAGCGTTGCCTCACAGCAAGAGGTTCTCATGTTCTATTCAAAGCTGGAATGCCTTTTGTGGGGAGTTTACATGTCCTCCCTGTGGTCGAGTGGCCTCCAAAAGGCATGCGTGAATGGGCGTGCCTTCACTGAAGGTTGGGCATCAGGGTGGCAATCATAAAAAAACTACTGCCAATCATTGGCAGACCGGAGTTCTGCTGTGGCTACCCTTAACTGGGTAAAGCCAAAAAGACAATCTTTCCAAAGACTTGCTAAGCTGGACGGAGCCAAATAGTTTTGTGCTGCAAACACTAAGTAATAATGAGACTACAGTATAAAATATGGAACAAGGGTCAGATTTATTCCAGATGTTGGCAATGTGGGTGACCTGGATCATATGTGCATTAGTAAGGGGTTTCTTGAAAACCGCAATATAATAAATGGGGGACAAGTAATTGACTTTCTACAACTTTGTCCTTTACAAAGGATTAAACAATTTATTCATTTTAATGCAGACGTGTATGTGTAAACAAAGTGAGAATTTAGTGCATATGAGGAAAAGGCTACCTGAAAGATCTCAAAGATGAAAATGACTTGGTGCAAGTGCATCTTGAAATATTGCATCCTGCACTTGTGCGTTTGTGTAGTAAATGCCTATTTTGGAATAGATAGCTAGCAGGTAGTGCCCTCTCCTTTGAAAGATTGCAAGACTGGCTCTTCCCACACTGGGTTATCCTTGGGTTCATTTTCCAAATTTGGCACAACAGTGCAGGGTGGGGCATTGCTACACTAGTGAATGTGTCAGCTCTTGCATAAGATTGAGTTCCTGTCTACCAGAGTTGGTGGTAGCTCACGTGATGCAAGTGGGATTCTTCAGTGTTCTGAACTTGGAGTATCACCTTTTGTCTTCCCTAAAAATGTCAAGCTTAGACTAAAAGTAACTCTCAATAAATGGGCAAAGCCACAGACCACCAGTGGTCTGAATGGAGAGAATAAGTCTGCAAGTAAGAGAATATGAATTCAATTCCAGCAGTACCTTCACTAGGACCCCTTTCACAAAATTTCACCAGGATGAGCCTGTAGGATACATCATGGACAATAGTAGGTTAAATAGCCATATGGGGCAGTAGTAGGTTAAATGGCCTGGTGCACAAGACCTAGGATAAGTGCCCAGTCCTGGTAGGTGCACTGGTGACAGGAAAGGAAAATGGCAGTGTAGAATCAAGACATGGTAGCATTCCTACAATGGAGCCGGGCCCAGGGAGAGAGCCATTCTTTCTGTAGAAGGTAGTCCACAAAAATTGGGCCAGAAAACACCCATAAAGGCAGACTATTGAGGAAAAATTATGTTGCTGTTATGCAAGAAGCCCAGAATTTGCACAGATGCACAAAAATGAGATTGGAAAGAATTAATACAAAAAAGCAGCCCCTAAGATATTTGGAGAAATAAAAGCAAAGGCATCCAAATATGGAAATTCACAATGCAAAAGATCATGGAGGGAATGTAGAACAGGGTAGTGAAGTAGAAAAAATAGAAGCTGTAGTTATGGAATACCTGTGAAGTGGAGGATTTGGTGTAGAAAGTCTAACTGGTTATATCGCAGCATGATGGAACAAGCCCAAGTAAAGAAATGGGAGCAGGAGATCTGAAATGAGAGTTAATATGGTGCAATTTATGCAAAGGAGAAAGCAAAACTAATCAAAAGAGCAGCACCAAAGAGATTTGCCTGTATTACTCTTCAAATAGTGTAGTCTGAAAGACGTGTGAATAGATGTGCCTTCATTGAAGGTTTGACAGGCTGGCACCTCGGCACCATAAAAATCAACTGCTAATTAGCGGACTGGAGTTGCACTGTGGCGACCCAAAGAAACAACTCTTCAAATCTGCATTTTGAAATGTTTTAATACAAAAAGTAGAGTATTAGTAATAGAGAAAAAATAGGTTATGGAGTACCTGCAAAGTGAAAGATGTAGTATAGTAAATCTAATTTTGACAACACAGCAGGCTGGAGCAATGGATCCCCAAATTAAGGAGAAACCAGTGGAGTAGGCAACATCTGATCAGCTGCCATATAAAGATGCTTTGGAGCCTTCAGTAGGAACCCAGTACAAAAGTTCAGTTGGAGTTGCACTGCAAGGACATGGACAGGAAACAGTGTTGCAGAGTGATAGGCTGGTGAGTTCCTATATGAAGGGGCAATGGATGACTGGATGAAATTTAAGTGTGCCACAGGAAGATACTCTAACTTTCTGTAGAATGCAAGCAGGAAATGGAGAGCAAAGAATGTGCCCTCTGTTTAGATCTAAGAGTTGCTTGACTTTAAGAGCTGACAGTTGTACTGAGATTAGTGAGGCTAGTCAATAAAACAAATAACACTAATTAGGACTGCTTGGAGGTCTGTGATAAGAGAAGTACATGGAAGATATCTTTGTGCAGCTAAAGAACTCAAACAAAAGGCAGTAAGGGAAAGGGGGGGCAATCAAATTCAGTCATGGAAGTACTGAATAAAGAATTGTAAAGTAAAGCAAGGTGGCACTGAAAGTATAGAAGAGGGAACAGAGCAACAGAAATATAGATGAATCATTAACTATTTCGGCACAGTCTAGCTTTGCGCATGTGCAAGCCAGATAAATCTTGTAAATTGTGATTTGTAAATATTATAATCCACTGGCTGCTGTTACAAATGTAACTGTTTAAACTATGTACAGAGTTTTCCAAAATCCAGCCACAGTGTACTCTGCTGGAAGAAAACCAAGTCGAGCATGGTATGACTGGTCTCAAACTCTGAGACCATGTATGGGCTAAGACCTTCCTTTTATTGTTTGAGACAAGGGTTAATTGCTAGTTTTTACATGTATAATGTCTTATTGCTGGGGCTTCCTGCAGGTGCAAGATTAGATATGTTAAACTGTTAGCCTGGGAAATTTTAAAACAGAGAAGTGTCAAGAATTATGTAATCTAAAATGAGTTGGTAGTGATGTATTATCACTTTAAGACTTTCTCAGAATTAGAGCATTTTTGCAGTTTTTCTGAACCTGAACACATTTACTCGCCAGTACTCTGCATCTGCATTTGCTCTGTATGTATGCAAGTTATTTAGAGTATTTGTTTTAGAAGTAGAAAATGGTAAGTTTAGTCTAGCTGTTTTCTATATTTCAGACTATTCTGCAGTATTAACATTTTCCTGTGATTTCTGAACTCTTGACTAGCACTGTTGAAGATTTGTCTTGTATTTTTATTTTTAAGCCTTTCAACTGTGGCTGTTCTGTGTAGAGAACTTGAGCTAGAGTGCATTGCATGTATGTAGTGATGCTGTTCAAGCCACTTCAATATGCCTTGCTGTTAGCCATACTAATTGGATATTGCACAGTAAAATTGGACACCCTTTGGTAAATGCCTTGGCAGCTGATATTGGTTAGTGGCAGTGACTTCTACCTTGTAGCCTGGGCAGAGGAAAGGGCTTAACTGGAGAACCTGTGCCACCCTTCCCCAGGAGTAGTTTGTATATAACTGTCGGCTATTTGTGCAGGGGCACTACCCACTGGTTGGTCAGAGGGTACTGGAAGTTTTAGCTTTATCACTAGGCTGAGACATGTACCCTATAGCCGTGCCAGTGGGGAGTCTTATTGGGGATTTGGAGAGAGAGAGAAAAACCCCAGACTTGACTGATCTGTGTGCTCTTAAGGGAAATTGTACTTTACTGTGTACTTATCCTTCCCAATGAGCATGCCCCTCTAGTGCTAGTGGTGAGGATCGAGGCTCCTTGATTACTGGGCCAGTGCTCAGGTGTCATAGTCCCAAAGGTTTGATTGGGGAAACTAGGCAAAAGGCATTGCAACACTACCAAAAATAGATCCATTTTGGAGAAATGTATGAAGATCCCGTGGCACAATTCCGTCTAAATGGACGGAAGTAAATATAAGCTCAAATGTACAGCATATGAAATGGGATGATGTTTCAATCACTCTGGCTGTTGCATTTAAAAGCTCCTTCCTGGAAAACCACAGGCCCATATTCAGTAACTTCTGGCTAAAAGTATTAACATTTACATTAGATTTAGCCATGCGTAAACTGTATGTGCACCCTGAACAGACACCTGGTTAACAAAGACTGCTCCTGCTTGAGTGGACCTGCAAGCTGTTAAACTATTGAAATAAAACTAAGTATTCATGCCATGGACAAGCTGCTCCAAAAATTTTAAATAAACCAAGATGAGCACTTTTGTTTCTGATTTCTTCAGATGGCAAATAGTCACATCACATCCATAAATACCCTTGCTAATTTCCTGTTCAATTAGTCATTTAAACATCCTGGTCTAAAACAGAACTTGTATGGCAACTTGGGTTAAAAGCTACTTCACCCCCTGGTCTGTCAGTTAAACCTATTCTCAAAAGGGTGCAACCATTCAGCTTTTTACTAGGTTATTAGACTTTCACATTTTTATTCTAATGTACAACTGTGGATGTTTAAATTGAACAGGAAATCGGTAAGGATATTTAAGGATGGGATGCGACTTTGCTATCTGAAGTCTCGACTAAAGGAACCACCTTGGTTTATTTTAAATTGTTAGAGATGTTTGTGGCTGGAATAAATGTGTTTCTTGGTTTGGACTGTTTTCTGATTTGACCCCAATAACTTTCCTTTTCCAATCTGAACTGTACACTGGAATTTATGCAGACAGTTTAGTTTAGAAAACTCAATCGTGGCAAAAGAACAAAAGGGTAATTAAGTCATGGAGCCAAGGGATCATTTTTTAGTCATAATGGAGAACTGTAAAAAAGGGGAAGAATCTTACTATGGAAAGGATAGACTACAAAAGCATTTGACAGGATCCCACATTCATGGATGTACTTAATGTGAAAGACTCATTTACATTACGACAGCCATGAAATGGTGATAAACAACTTTACAGTTAAGTCATGATAAAGGACAAATTATTCTAGGGATAAAAATCCAAAGGGGAATATTCTAGGGTGACTTGTCACCGCTGCTCTTTGTCTTCTCATTAACACATTAAGCTGTCTACACTTTTTCTGGAAGCAAAATTGAAGTGGACCTAATCTTATGTAAAGACTTCATCTTTTTGTGGACTATTTAAAACTGTACAAGCTAAAACTGTATAAGCTCATCACAAGGAACTGATAGCACAACTGCAAGTGGTCAAAACTTTCAAATATTCTTGTCATTTGATTTTGATATGCCAAAGCAACCTTTAATGCAGTAAAGCTGTAGCACCAAGAAAACATCAGTTTAGGACAGGAATGTGATGCACTTCCTCTTGCTCAAGTTCTTGTAAGTATTTGGAATTGATCCACAATGAGACATGAATAAATGCTAGTAAAACTTGGTAAGGATGTTTTTAATGCTAAAAACTGCAATGACACGGGAACAGTCAAAGCTATAAACCAATTTGCTCTTCCTGTCCTAATGTATGGTTTTGATTTGACTGGCCCCAAAAGGTGTTGCTTCATGCTTGTCAAATGATCTATAAAAATAGATTATATGTATAGATCAGCAATTGTAAGAGTGCATACATATCTAACCTCGCAAGACTCAACATAGTGAGTTTTTTTAACCAGAGGTAAATTATTTCCCTGCTTAGTTTAGCAGAAGCATGTCCATGTCGAGCAGGAATGGAAATCCCACCAGAAGCAGATAAAACTCAGGCAGTAACTAAATGTGTGCCAAAAAACAAGGTGAAGGATCAGATGAGAAGGCAAATGTGTAGAAAATGCATAAATGTAAGTATAGAAAACTCAACATGAGGTTGTTCCAGGATCAAACACTGGAATGGTTAAGGAGAGGATTTTAAACCAAAAGACAAAAGGTTGACTGCCCAAGATAGTGGACTATGTACTAGTTGGTTTACAAAGCCCATTAAACATGTGGGGACAAAGACAAATGGATTTGTAAAACAAAATTGGAAACTTTTGCACATCTTTTTGCTGGTTGTGATATACTAATGGCAGAAGGACTGTATACTGAGGCATAATGTGGCAAGACTGTTGCATCAGGGATTGTGCAAGCATAATGTAGTTGAAAAGCACTGGAAACATGATCCACAAAGCATCATAGAAATGTTTCACAGATCACCCATTACTGACCATTCGAAAATAAATGCAAGAAAACCAGATGTAGTCTATGAAAGAAATTACCTTTATTGAAATTGCTACACCCAGTGACTGCATTGTCTTAAGTAGAGCAACTGTCATAAAATACCAGGATTTGCAGGCAGAAACAAGGGCAATGTTGGATACCCAGACTGCTCCAATAGTAGGAGCAGCTGGTCTTGGAAAGAATTTATAATGGTACTTGGATAGGTGAGATGCATGCAACTCTACAAATTGCAGGAGTCCTTACTGGGCACACTGAGTGGCTGCGAAGATAACTTCTGGTTTTCAAATATTGAAACAATACTAATTTCGTGAACTTGAACCCCATTCCCCAAGTCAAAAGTAGGATTAAATTCCCATCATGGTATTGGAAATGCAAAAGACTTGGGAGAAATTGAAATGCCATGACCAACAACTTGCATGAAAAAAGAGCTTGTGCTGACAAAATTGCACACTGATTAAAATGCAATTATAAATTATATACATTCATTCAAAAATGTTATGCAAGGTTTTTATGCCAACAGTCCCTCTGGCGTTGATACAGTTGCAGTATCCGTTAAATCGACATTCGCTAGTTTAAAACTTTAGCCCTTTCCTTGGATAATGCATTGGCATTTATTTATGAACTAAATGATTTTGAAAGTGCCTGTTTCAGACATCTTTAAATGTTTCAGCAATGATTCTGTAGAACTTGTGGTGCAGGACATGGTGATGGTGTGAGCCATGCCTGCTGTCTGAATTAAGCTGCACTAGCATTTGTTCAAACTTAGAGTCCCAGATGTGGCATTTTTAATACTAAATGCTTTGCAATATAATCTGGTATTTGTTGTTGGCACTTTGGTACCACAGCATCTGTAATTCTGAGAGGCACCTCCCTTGGGCTGTCCCCCCACCCCCCGAACTGTACTTTGAGTGATACAGAATATTCCAATGCTATTAAGCAAGGTTCAGTTGACTGCACACTTTCTGAACTTGCCAATCTGATCTTTCTGAATGTGGTTTCAGTTTTGACAGTATAGAATGCCAGTTTCAGATTTATTACTCTTGCCCTTTGACCAGATTTCTCTGCCCCTTTCCTCCCCAGGAAGGTGAGCACTATGCAGCTTGCACATCTGTCAAGGGTAACATTTGATTTCCGGAAGTGGTGCCATATCCCTCAGACTGGGGAGGGATCTGAAAGCCCATCAGCCTGTAACTGCATGCACCCTGCCTGATCCTCACCTGTGAGCAGTGGTTGCCCTGTTATTCCTCACTTGATTATCCCAGCAGCTAATCACACCTAGGTCGTCTGGGTTAGTATGGTTTCACTCCATACCAGCAGATTGAGTTTACATTTAATTTTGCTTTCTGCTAGCCATTCTGTAGCAATCAATTGGTACAGTTTTTTCTGTTCAGAAGTCCTGTATCCTTTTATATGGGAATTTTCAAAAGTTCCCAGAGGGCCACGTTTTTTTTCTTCCTTGCGGCTTTAGTTTTCTCCAGATGCTTGAAGTCATCTGGTGGTCTCTCTAAAAAGCAGTGATTTAGAAGTATGTGTGGCTGCAATTTGGACATGACGTGATCCACACTAGCTGCACACTTAGTTGGATAAGTACAGAGATGTGCATCTTGTGAAACTGGTAGAAAACTAAGGATTGTATTAACACTGAGATGGCATAAATGCTTGTAGGGAGGACTTGGTCTCTTGCCAGTTTAACTTTAGTTATTAAAAACATTCAAAGATCCTCTTCTGTTTGCTGTTTCTACATGGTGTCCCATTGAAGTCTCATTCAGTTCTGAGACTGAAAATGTGTATTTCTGGTAGGTGTCCAAAACCAGCTGTAATACAGCAGAAACTGTCAAAATTGGAGATCGGAGGTTCTATATTGAGGTTGACTGCTTTTTTAAATTAACTCTAGCTCTGTCATGCATAGTGCAGTGTTGAGGTTACTTTCACTGGTGTAATGCAATGCATGCTGCATTTATAGCGCTTGCATCCAGTGAAGGGAGATGTAAATAATTTATGCAGTATAGAGAAGTTAATGCTCTGAAAACTGGCATAAGGTGTCAACACAGTCAACCCAGCTATCTGGAATTTTGTAAATGTCATTTATAAATATTGATATTTTTGCAGAACTCTTACTGTGCTTAAAGAATACATCTGAGATGTATTTTTAAGACATTAAATTTGTTAGCCTGGTAGCTGATGTCAGGGGAGTGTCATCCATGCTTACCCAGCAGTAAAATGGGATTTTATTTGTGAACTGAGACTTTTTGTCTTGGACCTAGCTAGAACATCCACTCATCTGCACTTGCCTCCGTTAGTGTGTTTTGTTTAGTAAATCTTGGATTTATATGGCAATAAACTAAAGATCAGTTTTAGATATGTTCTGTATTTGAGACTGTCCTGCAGTGTTAATATTCCTGTGATTTCTGAACTCTAGTTACTGTTGCCAAGTATTGTCTTGTATATTGAATCCGGTCTTTGTGGCTGATACGGAGACATTTAAGCTAAGACTACTTGCAAATGTATTTGACACTGTACAGGCCCTTCCTAAATAGCCTTGCTGTTCAGACTACCATTTGGATTAACATTGCACAGTAGGTTTTGACAACATTTAAGGGCCTTAAGTAGCTGATAGTTGGCTGGTGGCAGCTGGAACTACCTTAGTGTGGTCCCAGGTGTTATCGAATCAGGGTTTGCTACTTGGGGGCAGGGACACTAAGCACTGGTTGGACAGAGGGTGCTGGAGGGTGTTGGCTGTGCTACTGGGCTGAGATCTCAACACTCCAGCTGTGCCAATGGGGGTATTATTGGGGATCTGGATTAAGAGGTTGAAACCAGCCCCATACTGACCTGTGCTGTTAAGGGAAATTCATCTTTACTGTGTACTTGTCATCCTCCCAGTGTGTAGTCCTCTAGCCAATGCCAGTGGTGAGGATTGAGGCTCTTTGATTACTGGGCCAGTGCAGGGGTGTCGCTTAAGGATTGGTTTATGGGATGTAGCACAGTGAGGCATGACCTCTGAAGTATCCTTGCCATTCAGACAGACAAATGCCAAACAAAGGTGTTCAGGGATGAGTATTGTATACCGTATTGCAGTCAGTGCCATATTCTGTAACTGTCTTAAACTTTATCAGGGCTTTCAGTAAACGCTAGATATTTTTACAATGTGTACCATAAATGTTTTTTGTACATAGCATGATTTGTGCCATGTTCAAACACTGGCACACCTCTAGTATGTTTTCCCATGTTGCCTGTACTATTAATACAAAAGCCAGACCAAAGCTACTGGCAGTTTCTGCCTTTGCTGACCTGCAGGGTTGCAAGACAGAAGCTTTTTCTTACACACCCCAATGTTTGCCTGCAACTTTCTGTAACACGTTACCATGGCTTAAATTGTTTGGGCCACAGTGGATAAAAAATGTATACGCCTGTTAGTGCCAGGTTTTTGTGATATAAAAGTGAGACCACAAATCACTTCAAAACTTTCCCCACCTTTTTAATGTGACCTATAACCTGTACAATTAAAGAAATTTTGTGAGAAATGAGTAGAAATCTGGTTGCATAAGCATGCACACCCTTAAACTAATACTTTGAAGCACCTTTTGATTTGATTACAGCATTGTCTTGGGTAGCGTTGTCACCTCACAGTAAGATGTTGTCCTGTTCGATTCTCAGCTAGTGTCTTCTGTGTGGAGACATGCATGAATGGGTGTACCTTCATTGAAGGTTGTGCATCAGGGCTGGAAACTCTGCATGTAAAAATCTACTGCCAGTCATTAGTGGACTGGAGTTCCGCTGTGGTGACCCCTAACCAGGAAAAGACTAAAGACACAACATTGTCTTGGGTAGGAGTTTGTCAGAATAGTACATCTTGACTTGGCAATATTTGCTCACACTTCCTTGCAAAAGTGCTCCAAATCTGTCAGTTTGTGAGAGAATCTATTGTACACAGCCCTCTTCAGGTCACCCCACTGATTTTCTATTGGCTTTAGGTCTGAGCTGTGGCTGGGCTAGTCAAAAACTTTAATTCTCTTCTGGTGAAGCCATTCTTTTGTTTTGGATATATGCTTTGTGTCATTGTCATGTTAAAAGGTGCAATAGTCTTCATCTTCTGCTTTCTAGCAGACTCCTGAAGGTTTTGGGCTAAGAGACTGGTATTTAGAACGGTTCATAATTCCCTCCAACTTTACTAAAGCCCTTTTTTCTAGCTGAAAATAAGCAACCCCAAAGCATTCTGCCACCACCATGCTTCACCTTGGGGGATGGTGGTGTTTTGGTGATGCAATGTTTTTGCACCACACCTTTTGGAATTGTAGTCAAAGTTCAGCCTTGGTCTCCAGACCATAACACATTTTCCCACGTGCTCTTGGGAGACTTGCAAATTTTAACTGGGCCTGTATGTTCTGTGGAAGAAAAGGCTTCCATCTTGCAACCCTACACCATAGGCCAGACATGTGGAGAATACAGGAGATTGTCACATATAGTACACAACCAGTACTTGTCAGAAATTCCTGCAGCTCCTTCAGTGTTGCTGTGGGTCTCTTGGTAGCCTCACTGACCAGTTTGGTCTTCATCAGTTTTGGAGGGACATCCAGTTCTTTGCAATGTCACTGTCCCATTTTTTCTCCCTTTTGTCTTCATTGTGTTCCATGGTATATACATTGCTGTGGAAATTTTTGTACCCTTCTCCTGACAAATACCATTCAACAAAGATGCCTTTACTTTGTAAGCTCTGAAATCCGTGGCTTTTGCTATAGCAGGCAACTGAGTAAATGTCTGGAAAGTCCTAGGACAGCTGAACTTTATTTGGGGTTAATCCATCTCTTTAATTGATGGCAGGTGTGTACCCAAAAAGACTGCTGTAATTCAAAAGGTGCTTCAAAAGTAAGGATGTGTGCACTTGGGCAACCAGCTTACTGTACATTTTATTTTTGCCCTAACGGATTTGTTTTTAATTGAATTGTACAGGTTATAGGTCACATTAAAGGTGGGAAGTCACAAAAACCTGTCAAGTGTGTACACTTTTTATAGCCAGCATCTCATAAGCTGGTCTTATCAAACCATGTCAGTGCAAGCCTATGCTTTTTTTCTAAAGCACCCTTGTTTAACAATGCTTTCTGCCACTGAAGTAGCTCCTAAAATGTCAGCTCCCTTGCATTGTAACAATTTTATTTTTAGCACTTATTGAATTTTCCCAAAGATGCATTTATATAAGACCATGTTCTTATTCCTAATTACATCACATGCATACTTCTGTACATTTATCAACCCAGCATTGCGTACATAAATTCCTTTTTCCTTAAACCGCACTCAAGTAATTTTGCAATTATTTACATTTTATCTATGTAACTTGCTCCTGCCCTTTTTCTGAAGCTTCTACTTCGGTTTCTTCCCTATTATAATATTTAATACTACAGACACTTAGAATTTGATTTCCATTTCCATTTACTAGTATGTCAACCCCCAGAATTAAACGTGTCTTAACATAGTAAGGAACTGATTCAGCTCCTGTATCCCAGCTCAAATTTCCTTGGTTATCCATTTGCTTACCCAATATTTCTGACTTGAGTAATCTATAGGGAATTTTAAGTCTGCCAACTCATCACAATCCCAAAACACTTTCCCAGTTGCCTTTCTTCCCAATCAGACCAACTAAGAATAGACAAAACCACAGCAGTGCAGGAGCAGGAAGTCAGCACCATACATTTCAAACGTTTTAATGTGTTAATTAAAATCACATGATTTAATACTAATTGGCATCCCCTGAAGTTAGCCCCATAAATCTGTAAATTACAATAAATGAATTACAATAAGTTACATCTTTAAAAATATTCTCAAACATTGTATAGTTGATGCTTTTAGTTGCAAGCATAACATAGAGCAATGCCCTGCCAACTATCTATGTTGGATAAAATCTACCAAATTCTATTCTTGCCAAATGGTCCATGGGCCATCCGTCCTACCCTTTATCAATAACTATAATTTGATGGTACAGATACTGTTGTATGTTTTAGTCAGAGTATTGTTTAAATTGATAGTTGTGCTCAAATTCTTTGACCTTTCTCTATGGTTATTGATGGAGAGTAGGGGTGGTCCATCGACCATATTTGGAAAGAATTAATATGGTAGATCATTTATGCCTGGCAAACTATCTGCATTCAGTACAAATTCTATTTCGTGGTTGTTGAAACTAAATGCATTAAGTAGATAGTTAAATTTTTAAAAATATTCCAAGAACTAATTCATGCAATATATGGATTATTTAGGGGACTGGCTTTGGGGATGCTATTTAATCAGTATTGCATTCATTCTTTAACGTTTGTTTGCAATTTCCTTATGTATTAAGTGAAGTACTGTTTCGAATTACAGCATTCATCAGTCTTTACATACAAGTTTTAGTATGTATTCATGTTGGAATGTAATGCATGGTTTTAATATGAATGACATGAAAGGGTGTTCAGTCTAATTAGAACAGTTTTTGCTGCTATTTAAACTATTGGTGGTTATCTGAAGTTCCACAATTGTTTGAACAAAAGTGCTTGTTTACTGGAGTATGAGACTTTAACACCTCTAAAACCTTTGGAATATATGGTACTGACTTTTCCTGTTCCTGCACTGCTGTAATTAGTGTATACCTCCCAACATTTGCCATATACCAAAGGAAAAATTATTTGGCATCTGCTTGGGGGTATAAATGCCTATGTAAACACTTCCAAGCAAAAATCCTAAATCTTAACTTTTTTCCCATGTGGGAACCATACATGTGTCCCAGATTTGCTGTGAATTACTCCAGTGTCTTCCTGATCTTTTATAACCTTTGGTTATAGTGCAGTGTATTGTCTTAATTAGCAGCTTCTGTTAGTCTATTTAAGCTGTTCCTGAACAGGTCTTCCACTGGGCTTCCCCCCTATCCATTTCTGTTTACCTACAGTGTCCCTGATTTAGACTGTAGGTTTGAGACCGCCTTCCCTAATGTCATTGGCTACTTCCCATTCAGTTGCCTTTCCTTCTCTAGTTATTTGCTCCCAATACCTTGGTTTCTTTGCCAATTTTCTCCACTAAATTACACAACCCTCTTATCTATGGTGTACCCCTAATTCAGGTCATGACTGGAAAGATTCTTTTCCTCCATTGTCATGTTGACTTAGTTCTTGCAATATTTTCTGCTACTTCAAGAATATTCTGTATGGCTGTCTTCCATTCAGTTCACTGCCTGCCACCCTTAAATTGTTCATGTTGCATTAAAATTAAGCTGATAATATTGCAAAATAGGAAATGGATGGCAAACAGGCTCTTTTTATAAAACATCTCTTCCAAAGGACAGACTTGGACTGCAGCACTCCCTTATAGTACAGCAGTGTCAGCAATTCATCTACATGGTGTGGTGGTAGAACCACAACCTTCTGTATCATTCCTTGAAAATGCACTGAAGTTGCAACCTGTAGAGGATTTAGGCTCTTGTTTCCTGTTTTTATAAATGTATGGGGTTTGAGCCGGAGTAGCCTGGCAGACATCCCTAACTTGGGCATATTATAACTCCTCTTCAGAAATAAAACTATTTGTCTTGTGGATGGTGGCTTTTAAATTCCACTTTGTGCTGTGCTTTCTGTGGAGGAATGGGTGTGTAAATTCCATGTGCATATGGGTGTGTAAATTCCATGTGCATATGTGGAGTAAACTATCACAGCAGGTATGGGTCATGTCACGCAACAGCAGGTGTATACATAGGTATGTCTGGTGTTCCTAAAGATTTATACTTAAAGGTGTAAACTTTTAAATTTAAGTAAATGTAGCAGCACCCCCTCCCCAAGCCAACAGGCTCTAGGCAACTAACTGCCAGTGTCACCAAGTGTTGGATCCAGCTTTGGGTGTAATAAGGAATAAATTGTTTTCAGGATTCTGAAGATGCAAGCTATGCCTTTTGCAGGGCTGGTTTGAGAAACAGCCCGGCAAATTGAGTTTCTCCACCTTGGATTTCATCTGCACTCCGTATGCTCCAAGCTACATTAAGAAAGCAGAAGTCCAGAAAACAAAGTTAAATTTAATCCTGTTTAGGTTGGGGAGGGGCTGCATCCCAGCAGCCAGTCCCATGTGCTGCCATGTTTTTCATTTTGTATTCTGCAATCTTAAAACTGTTGGTGTTCTACAGCACAGAAGTATATTTCTGGATTTACCAAGTACAAAATATCCAAGTAATTTGAGTACCAGACAAGTTTGGAAGCTCCTTTTTGTCTGTCAATGGCTGTAAGTACAAGACAAATGAAAGGGAAAGGCATTCCTACATGGTTCACTGCAGCTTGTCAGAAGAAACTTCCCACCATGATTCTTTTCTCTGATCAGTCCTGTATCTAAACCCCATTCTGTCAAATGTGAATGTTGCTCTACTCAAAATCCCAATTGACTCCGTTCCCATTGGGGGTCGCCACAGTGGATCATCTGTTTCCATTTCTTCTGTCCTCTGCATCTTGCTCTGTCACACCAACTACTGCATGTCCTCTCTCACCACATCCATAAACCTTATCTTAGGCCTTCCTCTTTTTCCTCTTACCTGGCAGCTCCATCCTTGGCATCCTTTTCCCAATACATTCAGCATGCCTCCTCAGCACATGTCCAAACCAACACAATCTCACCTGTCTCCAAACCGCCCAACCTGAGATGACCCTCTAATGTACTGATTATTAATCCTGTCCATCCTTGTCACACCCAGTGCAAATCACATCAACTCTGCCACTTCCAGCTTTTGACTCCTGCCTTTTTGTCAATACCAGTCTCCAACCCATACAACATAGCTGGTCTCAATACCCTCTTGTAGACCCCTTTCACTCTTACTGGTACCAGTCTATCACAAATCACTCCTGACACTTTTCCACCCATTCCACCCTGCCTGAAATCTTCCTCTTTCACACTCACCATACTTTGAACTGTTGATCCAAAGTACTTAAACTTATCCACTTTCAACTCTACTCCCTGCATCCTCACCATTCCTCTGTTTTCCCTCATTCACACATTGTCTTAGTCCTGCTGACCTTTATTGCTCTCCTCTAGAGCACATCTCCACCTCTCCAGGGTTTCCTCAACCTGGTCCCTACTCTCAGTACTGATCACAATGTCATCTGCAAACCTACTCTGTGGGGCCTCCTGTCTGATCTGTCAACCTGTCCACCATTGCAAATAAGAGGGCTCAGAGCTGGTCTTTGATGTAATCCCACCTCCACCTGAAATGCATCTCACTCCCACTGCAGACTTCACTGTCACACTACCCTCTTGTATATCCTGTACCACACTTGCATACTTCTCTGCCACTTTTTGACTTCCTCATAAATACCACAACTCTCTAGGCACCCTGTCATATGCTTAAGTCCACAAAGACACAATGCAACTCCTGACCTTTATTTCTCCAACACTCGGAGCAAACATCACATCTGTAGTGCTCTTTCCCAGCATAAAACCATACTGCTGATCACTAATCCACCTCCCTTCTTAACCTAGCTTCCACTACTTTCCCATTACTTCAAGCTGTGATCACTTTTATCCCTCTAGTTACTACAGCTCTGCACATCACCCTTATTCTTAAAGTTGGTACCAAACCTTTCTCCACTCCTTGGGTATCCTCTGTCCAAGATTTTATTAAACAATCTGGTTAAAAACTCCACTGCCATTTCTAAGCACCTCCATGCTTCCAGTGGTATGTCATCTGGACCAACAGCCTTTCCATTCTTCATCCTCTTCATAGCTGTCCTTACTCCCTCCTTGCTAATCTTTCACTTCCCGATTCATTATCCCCACATCCATCCAGCCTTCTCTTTCTCTTGATCAGCCCCCTCAAAGTACTCTTTCGATCTGTTCAACACCTCGCGTGCGAGTAAATTTCCCTCGCTATCCATCACCCTTACCTGCTGCACATATTTCCCAGCTTGGCCCCACTGTCAGTACAGGCCCTTTTCTCCCTCTAGTGTTCAACCTTTCATACAACTCTCCATATGCCTTGTCTGTAGCCTTCAACACCTCTTTGCCATTCTTGTCTCCTTATACTCCTCCCTCTCTGACAATCTGACAATCCCACTTCTCCAGCCTCTTCCTCTGTATATTCTCCTGTACTTCATTCCACCACCAGGTCTTTGTCCTTCCTCTGTCCAGATGTCGCACCAAGTACCTTTCTAGCGGTCTCCCTTACCATCTCTGCTGTAGTTACCCAGCCATTTCATAACTCTTCACTGCCCCCAGTGCCTGTTTTTAACTCTTCCTGAACTTCACATCAGTCACCTTTTTCCAACTTCATTTGATTGTTGGCACTGCTCTCACTTCTCTTCTTGATCACCACCATTCTATGCTGCTTAGCTACACTTTCCCTGTCACCACTTTAGTCTCCAATCTCCTTCAGACTGGCCCTCCTGCATAGGATATAATCCACCTTTTCACAAAATCCACTACCATCTGACCTGCATTCCTCTCAACACCATACCTGCTCATCACTTCCTCATCCCCTCTGTTCCCTTCAACATGCCCATTGAAGTCTGCTCCAATCACCAGTATCTCACACTTGGGTAAACTCACCACTTCATCCAACTCGCTCCAAAATGTTTTTCGTCCATCGCACACCCAACTTGCACTAACATCATTACATCAGTTTCCAGCTTCATAAGCATCACTCTGACACTTTTTTTTTCCACCTTGGCATAACCCCTGTCCCATTCATACCATGATGGAGCAATGTGAATCCACCTCCTATACACCTGGCCTTACTCCCCTTCCATCTGGTCTCTTGCACACACTATATCCATCCTTCTCTCCATATCAGCTAGCTCTCCCTGTCAGTCACGGTCAATATTCCTACCCTCCACTACAACACTCCTAACCCTCTTTCTGCTTTTGGGTATGCCTTCCCACTCTTCTCCTTTGGCCAATAACCCAATTTCCACCAGCACTCTCTTGGCCAACAGTACTGGTGGTGGTCGTTGACCCAGGCCTCTATTGTTCCTGTATGGAAATCTGTATTGTCTGCGTGTTTGGCAGAGGTTTTACACCAGATGCCCTTCCTGATGTAATCCTCCCCATTTATCTAGGCTTGGGACCAGCACAAAGATGCACTAGCTTGTGCATCCCCAGTGGTTGGGTTAAAATCCCAATTGACACTAATGCTTATTCTGAATCAGACTCATAACAGCTGGATTTTCTTGCATTGTTTCCTTCAATCATTTTTTCATTTGTCTGATCTGCTTCCCCTCCACAAAATGATCTATAGCTGACTTGTGCCAGTATGCACAGTATAATCTTGGCTCAAAATTGAAAAGTGGTCCATATGCAAATATTGACTAGAATAATGCTTAAAACCTGGTAATAAAATCCTGTACATGGGAGGGTGTGGGGGGGGGCTTGGCCCTTCCTGAGTGTTCTTCCCCCTCCAAAACATCCAGTGGGCATGGTATGCCAAGTTGGGGAAAAATGGACTGCTCTAGCCTTTTGTAAGCTAGATTTGATCAGTTTACTGTTGTGCATTTCCTGTGGTTTTGAGAAGGCAAGCTTGTATGTACAAGCGAAAAAAAAAACATTTAGACTTCAAAGTGAGCTGGCCATCTAGTTAATAGATGCAAGTGAAATCTTTCTGCATGGGAAAGGACTGATGTAATTGGATCTTGAGAAACTGGTCTGTACTTGTCTAAAGTCTAAATTTCTTAAGTTTCTTTAAAAGAAATTTCCTTGGGAATAGTCAGTAAAGATATCCATTTTAGAGTTGAAAGGACAGCTAGATGACTCTTTGCTTGGGTGGTCTTGGCAATAATGTAATACTTTATTTTCATAAATGGGAGAGTTTGTCACTACATTTTGAAATGTTTCAAAGTCTTTTGATCGGGGAATAATCCCTAGTACTTTGCCTGACTTTGAGGGGAGAGGATTTGATTGGTAGACTTTAATGCAATACTGCCAAGGAGATGGTGCAAGAAGGGGATCCTCTGGATAGCAAGTTGCCCTTGCAGAGGCAACTAGCACTGTGCATGGGCGGTAAAGTTCACAGTGGACATCTTAAGCCATAACTGCAGGTTACACAGGAAAGGGGGGTTCATGGATTTGAGTACCCAGACCAGTTTTATGGGTAGATGTTTCACATGGCACAATGTGTATAGTCTTGCCTTAAGGCAAGGAAGAGAACTAAAATCTCATGAAGCAGCAAGATGAATGCAGTGCTGTATGATAAAATTGTACCCAACGTTCAGAAATGTATGTATCCTGTAGTAAAGGGGGAAGTAGCCATTAGTGTGGGGGACTATCTTCAAAGTAACTGGTAGGCCTGCAGTGGTCATCAGCACTTGGTATATCTGGCTGCATGGACAAGGTACCACTGTGTGGTTAGTGCCTTGGGACACTCGTGTACCTCTAGCCAGTTCTGGACAGGGAAGGGGAAAATGAGTTTGGTAGTTCTGAGGATATCCTTGTAGATGCTGTAATAGTGAAGTGACGGTGCAGTAACTTGTCAGTGCAATTGCATGCATCCAGGTTTACAAGCAAGGATAAGACGGATGGGGTCCACACCTTCATCCACAGTTACTGATCAGGTCTTCCCCTGAAGGAGCTTATTGCTAGCCCTGGATGAGGACTAGAAGGAAACTGTTTATAGGCTAATTCAAGTGTGTTTTAAATCCATGCTTTAAAGCCAGGTAAGAGTCTAGGAGCTAGCTAGGTTCCACAGAATACTGCCCTGGATTCTTGAGCTTTTTAATCGGATGTATTTTTTTTCTTTAGCATTTGCTGTGTTCTTTGTATTCTTGCTGTGTGCATTCTATTGTAAATTTGCATTTGCAGTGTTGCTATGTATTCTTGCTGTGTACATTCTTTTGTATTCTTCTCGTACATTGTATTGGTTGTACTGCCTTTGGAGCTTTTCTCCCCAGGCCTCCACTGAAAATGGGTTCTTGGCCCAGTGGACTTCCGGTAATCAAACTGAAATAAAATAATGTATAATGGAACAGTTAAGACTGCCAGAACTGAGAGTTGGGGATAGCCCCTATGGATAGAAGATAGGATGGGCTCATGTCATGGAAGTTTAGCACACAAAGACTGATTCTTTACTGCAGTAACCTTTAGTCCAGCTTCCAAAAGCTCTGACTCTCGCAGTTCCTTTTGGACTGCTGACTTGGTCAGCTCTGAGGAAGGTAAATTTAGCAGGCCTTTCAGCACATTTCTGGTAGAAAGTCCTCTTTGGGTATTTCCTTCCACAGTGTTGAATACATTTTAGCTTCTAGTGTGGAGGCTTATTTGATGTAGAAATGTTCTGTTTATGTAAAACATTGTGTGTGGGGAAGTGTTAATTTGGACAGAGATGAGGCATGCAGTACTTGTTGAACTTAGCCATTTAAGTCCATCATTTTACTGCTTGGGGGTTTGACAGGGTTTGTGTACTCTAGTGTACAGGTTTCTGGGGATTTTGTGAATGTATGTTGCTTACACTTTGACAAGTTGCATTCCGAACACATCTATGAAACTGCTTTCTCTGCATGGATGCTTATCCCACTCCTGCTGGTCTGACTTCTACAAGAAGGAAAATTTTAGTAGACTGCTCTTGCCAGCTATGAGGGTTTAATCCCCCTGCTCTAATAGATGACTGGAGTGGCCAGCAGTCAGTCCGTGGACCCCTCTTTCAGCTTTTGTCACTTTCAGACAAACTGGGTTTTTTAGTGTATCCTGTAGGCATGGGAGACCCATCCCTTTCAGTCATTTACTGGGGGATGCTACTGGATGTCTGAAGACTTCTTGAAAGGACTTCTACAATCTTAAGACTTTTTTTTACCTTGGCTAAACTTATTCAGTCCTATTGACAGCCTTCACTACCTGTTAAGCTGGTCAGTGGCCATCTGTGGAAGACTGGCAAGATGAATCTGTAGATTAGGCAATGCTTAATCTACAAATCCTCCCTCAGTATTCCAAAGAAAACTGGTTTTGTACCTCATTGGGAGGCAGCTTTGTTACTGGGATGAATGTGTGGATGTTCCCACCCCAAAAATTAGATTAATGCTCCAAGTGGATTTGCCTCGTTCTGTACAGTCCATCTCCCCCCCCACCCTCCAAGACGTATGCTGTCAGCAACAACCCCGACTCAAACCCTTCTGCCCCTAAAGTGCTAAGCTTCACAAGCACTTTTTTTCTACTTTAATTCTCTCCCAGCAGGTAGCAGAATGCTGGTATACAAGCCTTCCCCTGCAGATAATTTGGGACAAATTTGGTATGAGTATCTACTTGGCATAAACTATCAGACCATATAAAGCTTGTGCTGTTTTTTGTATAAACAGTGAGTATTCTATGCCATCCTCTCCCTGAAAGGAATACCGATTTGGTTGGACACTTCTAGTGTCCAAGTATGCATGTCTGAAATACTGTCTAGGGCCTTTCTGCTACTCCAGGGTATAAAATCAGTTTTTTGATCTGAATTTTTGTATTGCCTTTCTGAAAAGGATTTTGGCTCATCTACTCTGAGCCACAATCAAGTTGATGAAAGGGGGAAAAATTAAAGGGGTGGGGGAAAATTAAAGGGATGTGGGTTGGGGGTGTAGGTCAGGAGCAAATACAGGTAGCCCTGGATTTGTGGCCTATCAGTTCCTCCCCACCCTGCAAACAATAGTATTTTTCATCCTGTTTAGCTTTTGCTTGTGCCAAGAGTCCTAAAATGCCATTTTTTCAAAGGGAAAAGCATTTATTCCAGAGTTGTCCTGGTTCCAAAGAAAGCCTTGAGTTAATTTTTCCTTTGGCTATTCCAAAAATGAAGATGCTGACCATTAAGATTAATTTACCTCTTATTCCCCAAGGAAGCTTTATGCTGGACCTGAAGGAGATCTGAAGTTCTGGGTCACACTAATGGTTCTCTGTATTACCCTTTGCTAATTCAGAGCATTTTAATGTCTTGCTCCAGTCATTTCCTGGGACAGATTGAATGGCACTCATTTCCTTATTAGGATGATTTTTCTTTGAGTAGTCTTCTGCAGATGTCCAGAGCCCTTTAACATGGCTTTCAACTCTTCTGTCCAATCTGAGATTCCAGATAAACATTCACAAAATCCTCTAGCTGATCACGCACAATTGTCTAAAAGACCTCCTACAAAGATTGTCAGCTTTTGATGCAGGAGAAGGGTTTTAATCTGGAAGTCTTCCTGGGATTCTCAACAGCCTCCAGCTAGAGATTTTTCAGTGTTCTGTGTTAATGGCATCTGATTCCTCTTGCGTGGTTGAATATAAAGATCCCTTTCTCTTGACACAGACCCAAAACTTAGTTCTCTGGGTTTTCAATTGTCTTGTCCTGGGTCTTTTATCTAAGGACCTGTACTGGCAGGCTTACCTATACAAGCAAATATGGGTCTGCCCTTTTCTCAGCCTCAGTCTAACTTGCATGTACTTTGTTTTCCTGGAAGGGCACTTCCAACAGGGAAAAGGTGTATGGCCTATCTAATTCTTCAGGCAGTCCATTAGACCTCTCCGTGACACCAGTGACTCTGGCATATCAATTAGCAAAGGAGCACAAGGTTGTACCTTCTGTACAGGCTGGCTGATTGCTTGAAAAAGGCTTCAGAATTTAACTCTCCAAGCATCTTAACTTCAGAATGAAGGCATGATGGCTGTCAAGCTGAGCAGAACAAACCTAAAAGGGAGGACAAAGCTGAGATGGTTTGCATGGTTATGATGTAGTTCCTCTGTCTAAGCTATGAAAAAAGGACAATAGTGGATATATATTGATCGAAAAATGGCTGTCTGCACAAGTTTCAAAATACTGTACTATGGAGTCACCTGACAAGGATTTGTTAAATAGGAGTGGTCATGCTTGCCAAAGGGTACTATTAAGCTAAATACCAATAACATGTACTAGTCCATTATTTTGACAGCAGTCATTTTAATTGGGAAGAGCCCCACCATGGAGGTTAACCTTTTTGAGGGTTTTTTTTTGATGGCAGCAAGTTCAGTCGTCTGCACACCTTCAGCCGTAAACCCTTTACATTTGCTTTTCTCTCCAGGAAATGTTAGAGGAATGACCAAGTACTGAAACTGGTGTAGACTGGTCTTTATAGGAAATGGAGCCACCCACTAATTTCCTGTGCTCTTGAGCTTTTCATATCCCATGAGTTGCAGGATTTACGCCTGGATTAATGTGTGGGAGTGGGATGGTGGCGCAGTTTTGCAAGGTGTTTGTCCAGGATGGACTGGTTTGTCCTTTGCCATTGCGTCAATAGACACCTTGAAGTCTACTAGATTAAGTGGGCAGGATCTTCCCTTAAATCTTATCTGGCTTGGGTAAAGATTTCTTAGGTTGCCCATGTTCATTCTTATAATCCTTGCCATAGCCTTACAGATGAGGCTGTTCAGGATTAAGGGTCTAAAATTACTTTTGTGCAAGGGGATGACTTGCTGTTGTCCTTTCATCCCTTGGGAGGGGTAACCAGTCCTGTTTTAGGCTGACCATTAAGCAGCCCAGTATGTTTGATAACTACTGCTAACATTTCCAGGAAAAGTGGGCATTGGATGTATAATGTATGCCGGCACAGCTAGCTGGAATTTTGTAACAAATTTGTTTTCAGATTTGTACAGGTGCTTGTTACATTTTAAGCAACTTTTCAAATATATTTATCAACAGTGTTTTGTGCTGGAAAGCAAAGAAATGTACATGCATTGTAACTGAATCAAATGTTTCAACAGAGGATGCTGGCAGAGCAGAGGTTAATCACAATCCAGATGCAGCAAACTTTAAAATGTATCTGAAATGTTTGGGTTAAGCCATAGATATCCCACAGTTTTGAATGGAGCCAGAGATGCGATGTCTGCTAGAGAACAGGTGATGGCTCCTGTAGGACAGGAAGTGTTTTAGTTTTGACTTCCAGGAGATCCTGAGCAATGCTCCGTGTATGGTAAGACTGGTGCTAAAATCCTGTCTGCTTCTATTGGAGAGTGTGGAGAAAGTCAGATGACCAGATTTGTGTAATCAATACTGAATATTTCAAGATTGTATTGAAGTCCATCAGACCGAGCATTCTGTCTCTGATCTGGCAAAGGCCACTCGCCCAAATTATCTTGTCTTGCTTTATATTCAGTAACTCTGGAAAGAGTAATCTTTAGATTAATCTGGGAAAATATAATGAGATTAGAAATGCTATTTCTATACTTGCCATCAGTGTTTTTAATCTCCTGTGACAAATGGTTTACTGTATTTAGTATTTTCTTAAATATTCATTGTGGCAGGTCCTTTTTAGAAAGTATTTAAGCTTTGAGAGTATTTGCTTTGTGTTCAGTAATAATTGGCCACTCCTGAAGGCCTGGCTGTTCAGCATTACCATTTGTATTAATTTTGCTCTGTATAATTGGGTGCCTTTGCAAGAGCCTTTCAGTAGCTGGCCTTGTAGTGCCTGGTGGTGGCAATAACTACCTTAATCTGGGCAGAAGGGGTTATAGCTACGTCAGCCTTTCCTGTGTGTATCAAATCTGTCCACTACTTGGAGCAGGGATATGAAGCATTGGTTTCAGTGGGTGCTGAAGGACTTTGGGCACTCAGCTGTGTACCTAATCCTACAGCTGTAGCAGTGGAGAGTCTTTGGTACCTGGCGAGACTGATCCAGACCCTGGGTTGTGTTCCCTGTGCTGTTAAAGGGAAATTGTGCTTGATGCAGAGGTCTGCATCTGGGAATAGTGCATCTCTTTGTATTCTAAGAGAATATCCCCTTCCAGTGTCAGTGGTGAAAATTCAGGCTTCTTGATTACTGGCCCAGCATGGGAACATCACAATGGTGAGCAGTGATATGGATACTGAACTTCTGTAGCCTGTAAGCAGGTATTACTAAAGGTATGCAGTCTCAGCAGCCACATGGACATTGTTTAATCAGTTTATTTTTTAGTTTAGTCAGGTAGCAGGCAAATGTCAGCAGAGGTTAAAAGCTGGCAACCAGTTGGCCAGGGTATGCAAAGCCAAAGGACTGGTGTATGCCAACCTGACTAAAGTGGAAATTTCTGCCTTGGTTACAGCTCAGACCAGCAGACCAGCATCCAGGATAAACCAGTCTGAGTTTGCAGCCCTCAAACAGGACAATTCCACTTCTCAGAGTACTTAAAAATCTGAAGTTGGACTTAAACTGGAGGCCAAACATTTGGAATTAAAATCAGCAGAGACTGCAGCATTTAGAGGCTGAAGAAAAGCAGCATCAACATGAGAGGAGATTCTGACTGTTCAGGGTCATGGAGGTAGTGGGGAGGGGAATAACCAAACCCCAGAAGCAACAAAGGTCACTAAATCTTTTCCACAATTTAGTGTGATTTTTTTTGATGGTCTTATTCATGTATTCAAAAGGGTTTGTAAACAGTATGATCAAGGGCAGAGTAGTTCCTGACCCAAATCCTCTATGGTAAAACTGTGACTGCTGTTTAAATCTGATACGGATAGCTTGCACTGATGCAGTTGACGTAATATTCCAACAAATGTTAACACCTGAAGCTTAGTTTCATGAGCATAGACACAAGGCAGATAAGTGTGATTTTATATTGCCAAGTTATCCACATTTTCATAGGCGAGTGGGTGTCTGGTCAACACTTGAAAGGCTGGCAGACCTTTTGGTGAGGAGACAAGCCCTTAGCACTTTGCTTGAGGACATGAGAATCTGGTTGGCAGACCTAGAATGCAACTCTGCAGACAAGCTGGGGAAGTATCTCTACTTGTCAAGCAGGGCATCACTGCACAGGAAAGGGTTACTCTGCTGCACGTAGATAAGGTAACCCATGGTGGGAAGCCTAAACTGGCCCCAGCAGAGCCCACTAGTAATGGGGAAGTTACTAGTTCAGTTACATGGCCAGGATCAAGGGTTAAATGCTACTAGTGGGGCCATGTAGCAAACAGATGTCCAGAGGCAAGGTGAGGGAGCTAGCAAATGGGAATAGCATTATGCCAGTGGTAGGTTGTCCTGTAGATAACAGGGGTACTAAACTATCACAAAGTTGTATACTATCTTAGTTGATGGAAAACTAGCCACTAGAGAAGTAGCCTCTGATGCCACCATTGTGAAGCTTGCAGTGGTTAGAGTAGTAGTATTTGGGCAGTCCACTCCAGTCAGCTTTAGGAGGGACCCCATTCAAAATGCCTTGGGCAAGGGTTCACCTTGACGGAGTGTGGCAAAGGAAGCAAGTAGGTGTGATATCCCTGCAGGCATCTTGAGGAATAATTTTGATAATGCAGTACCTTTGTGTGCATGCAGTTAGTAAGGCTTTGAGACTGGCATGTGCATCTGATAAGCCTGGGGAGATCCAGATGCACCAAACCCGAAGCCAGGGCTGGTGGTGTGGCTTTTTCAGGGAGGAGCTACCCTGTAGCAGTCATCCTGAAGGTGAGTCACAGGTGCTGGTAGTTACTGATGTTCCTTTGGACAGTGAAAGGACAGAGGCAAGTGGTAGTATCCAGGCTGGCTAGGCACTTGCTGCCAGAGGATACCAGACTTTCTGTGGAAGAGTCGCAAGTAGAACTAAGACTGGCTCTGCTCTCAGACACTACACTGAGGCTTGAGGGAGGAAGCTAGGGAGTCACCTGATTATCAAGGAAAATGTGAGTCTATATACTGGCCCAAAGGGTTACTGTATAGAGTGGCTCCCTGAGGGAGGGTTGGAGGGTGAGGTACTACAGCAGTTGGTAGTGCCTAGAGCTTACTGTGTCTGGCTTTGAGCCATGGCCTGACATTAATTTTGCAGGTCACATGAGCATAAAGCATACAAAGACACATGCAGACATTTTTATTGGCTTGGGTTTGCAAGGGATGTAACTGTGTACTGCAGGACCTGTGAGCAGTGAAAGTAGGCAAGGCAGTCAGACTGGGTCAAAGCTCCTTTGCTTGTGATTGAGGAGCCATTTCAGAGGGTAGCTATGGATATTGTTGGCCCTCTGAGTACCACAAGTTCCACAGGGAAGTATGTCCTACTGGTGGTCTATTATGCTGCTAGATAACCTGAGACAGTGGCCCTGTCCTCCATTGAGGCAGAGAAGGTGGCAAATGTTGGCTTAACAGGGTAGGTTTCCCATGAGAAATACTGACCTGGAGGTGCCAATTTCATGTCAGACCTGCTGGCATGTCTGTGGAAGCACTGTGGGGTGAAGCACCTAAAGCACCCCCTACCACCTACAGACTAATGGTCTTGTGGCAACATTGAACTCTACACTAAACCATGCTACAGACGTTTGCTGACAAGTTTGAGTGGAACAAATTTGCCCCATTTGTTTGCTTAGAGGTACCCCAGGAATTCACAGGTTATTCACCCTGAGTTGCTGTATGGGCATATGGTGAGGGGACCCTTGGAATTGATTTGTGATGAGTGGGAAGCTTTGTGTGAATTCCACAAAGTCTGGCATGTGTCCTAAACCTTGGGGCAAGGCTCTGGCAGCTCATGGGCTTGGCCCAGGAGAACCAGGCAGGAGCCAAACAGTAGAAAAAGGTCTGGTATGACAGGAATGCTTGAGCCAGTGTGCTTTGGGGCAGTAGGTGATCTCATTCTTGTCTGACTGCCTGCAAACTGCTTAGGATAGACCCTTCAAAAGTGGCAAGGTCGGTGATTTCTACATGTTAGAACTGCTATGCAGGAGCCAGGGGCACAAACTGTACATTAACATGATGAAACATTACCATGACAGGGAGGCTCTTGTGCCAAGTATTTGCAATAGGAGGCAGGTGGTGTTTGGGGGGGGGGGGGTCTATGGCTGCAGGGAGACAGTTGGCAAAATCCCAAGTTACTGTGGTGGAGCTTAGAGTTGCAAGCATACAAGACAGTGCTACACTACTGGGTTCAGCAATACCAAGGCAGTTGGAATCAGATTGGGTAGGCTCATTCCTCTCAAGGAATACTTGAAAAACTATCGAATCTTCAAGGGGGGAGAGGGGTGGTGATTGGAGGTACTGCCAACCATGCCAGAAGTGGGCAGCTGCTGTATTCCAGCACTAACAGCTGGGATTTTGTAAAGAGTGGTAATTTGTGCATCAAACTTTGTACAGATGTTTGTTTAAAAATGCATTTGAAAAGTTGCTTGTATTAAAATGTACAGTGCTTACTACTGGAATGCAAAAGAAATGTACATGTATTATAACTGTATTAAATGTTTAAACAGAGGATACTGGCAGGTGTTAACCACAGTCCAGCTGCAGCAAACTTTAAAATTATCTGAAATTAAAGTGCTTTAGGGGTTGAGCCATATACTATCCTACAGTTTTGAATGGAACCAGCGATGGTGTCTGCGCTAGAGAGTAGCTGGTAGCCCCTGTAGGAAGAATAGAAGTGTTGTGGTTTTGACTTCCAGGAGATCTGAGCAAAGCTCTGCATATTGTAATACACAGTTGGTAAAAATCTTGTTGCTTCTAGTGTCGGGAGTGTGGCAAACTACCAGATTTGAATGTCTTTGTGCAATCCACTCTGAAAATACTTGGATATTGTATTGAAGTGTCTTGAGCGTTTGGTCTTGGATCTCAAGGACCACTTACCCAAATCTTGCCTCTCTATTCAGTAAGTAACTTACCTAGGAAACACTGCTTCTCTTTAGATTAGTCAGGAAAATGTAGTGAGATTAGAAACTGTTTCTTCTATAACAAACTTTCCATAGGCATCCTGTGACTTTAAATATTGATAAGAATACTCAAACTTTACATTGTGGCTGGTCCTTTTAAATATGTAAGTTGAGTATTTGCATATATTTGGTAAACTCTGGCCACTCCTGAAAGCCTGGCACTTTGGCCAACATTACCATTTGTATTTTACTCCTAATTGTGTACCTTTGCAAGAGCCTTTGGTAGCTGGCCTTAGTGCTTGCTGGTGATAACTACTTTATAGTCTGGGCAGAAGAGGGCATAGTAAACCTGTGCCAACCTTTCCAGTGTACAAATCAAATCTGCCTGCTACTTGGAGCAGGGACCTGAAGCACTGGTTGCTCCCAGAGGGGGCTGGAGGACTTTGGGAAATCTAAGGACCTACCCTACAGCTGTACCAATGGGGAAGTCTTACTAGGGACTCTGAGGGAGACTGATCCAGACCCCGAACTGTGTTCTCTGTTAAGGGGAATTGTGCTTTTATGCAGAGGTTTGCATCTGAAAATACTGCATCTATTGGTATTCTAAGTGAATGTCCCCCTCCAGTATCAGTGAGGATTCAGGTTCCTTGATTACTGGCCCAGTGTGGGTACTTCACATTGCCACCACTGCCATCAATGTTATGCCCACCACTGGGACCACCACTGCCATCAGTGTTATGCCCACCACTGAGACCAATCGGTTCAGAGCCCATGTAGTTTTAGGCTTGGATAGTGCCTTGAGTGATTTCTGGAGATTTGAGGGAGAAGTGAAATTTAACTAAACTTGTCCACGGTCTTTTGGATCAGAATGTGATGCATTAGTTTGGGCAGTACAGTGCACTTGGGGGGGGGGGGGGCTGATTCCAACATGAAGAATTTGACTAGCCTTTTCCTGGGTTGACTGGAGGTCTGTCAAGAGCATTTTTAGCATCTTGTTTTAAAAATTTGGCCATTGTATTCAGAGCAGAACCGATGCATCTATGCAGCTGTTAACATTTACGCAATTTGGTAAAGGATTCTGCATAAGTGGTAGGGTTCTTTGGTTGGAACAGGGTTTAGAATTTTGTCAACTTATTTACATTTAGATTGTGAATGCCAATCTCAATACTTTGGTACTGGAATGCTTCTGGCTTTAATTTGTGGTCCTATTTGACAAGGGAAGAAAACTTACTTTATGGGGAGCAAAACTGTCATTAAGGATACATTCCAGGATTTTGTCCCTTAGTGTTGACTAGCTGGTCTAGATTTTGTAATAAAATCCAGAAATTTCTAGAAGTCTACTAACCAACCATTAATGGTGCTTAGCTTAATGCAGAATGGCTCCATACTAAGGAGGTATGGACTGAGGGAGAAGGGGAAATCCTGTAGTTGGCTGACACTAGGTTTTTAATCTGATGTGGAGGAGTTCAGGTCGTAGCCTTGACTTGGTCTGGAGTTTAATATGGAAACACCACAGCCTTCATCTAGTGTGATTGGCATTGAAGCTTTGCACTAATGGAGTGCACCCTGATCATGAACAAGAGTAGGGACTAAAGTTGCCTAAAGGTTAAGGGTTTGACCAATATGTGTGGTTGGGGTGGCTTGCAGGCCATCTATGCAAAGTAGTTAGGATGGTCTACAATCTGTTATAACTCCTTAGAATAACACCAGAAGCCAAGACATTTTTTGTTTACTTAGTGGCATCCTTGGTGATGGAATACTACTCCTGGCTGGGCTCATACGTAGACACATTCCAAGAGTTCCATCTCTTCACATGATCTAGTGGAGTGTTTTTCATGCCAGTTGTACATGTGGTGCAGGGAGTTGTGTGGTGAATCCTGGCACCTGATGCGCAGTTGACTATGTACACTTCTGTTGGTGTCACCTGTTACTAGGATATTAAGACTGAAGGCTTGCCTAATGGGTTTTGAGACTTTCATGATGGGTGCCAGAGATTGAGGGTACTTGAGTTGTACAGGAGACATTTGTGGTTTAGGTAGGTTACCAAAGTGCCTCAGTGTGTATATATATATATAGGTCTGTTTGGTCTGAGACTGGTTAATTGTGGAGCTGCATGGTTCAGACCACCTAGTGGCTTTGAGAGCTTTACCTTTAGTAAAATTATGGAACTACATCTCTCAGGTTTAGTAGGTGGTTGTTGCTAAACATGAGATTTGCTGCATTGTTTACTTCAGCAAAGCTGGCTACAGAGGCAGTTGGAAGTGCAAATCCATGGATTCAGTTGCTACTGTAGTTAATGGAATCTCACCTTTGAGATTTGGAGTTTACTGTGAGTGCTGTCCAAAAGAAAATAAGCAACAGTCCTGTTGGTGCAAACTATGGTTTGTGCAACTACTGAAGGAAGCATTTTGGTTTTTAGTGAAGGTATTTGTGGGCTGAATTTGGCTTTGAGCACCTGAACTATATGGGTAGACTTCAGCTTTAGAAGTACAAGTACTCTCATTTGCAGATTCTCTTAAGTTTTCTTCCCCAGTTATAGCTAAATTAAAGTGCCTCCATCTGTCCAATACAGCATAGTCTCACAATGCAGAATAACTATACACTGTTACACTGGGGAGCTAAAGTGAAAGAACCAGTGAGTGGCTAGAACTTCAGCCACTAATGTCTACACCTCGTATGGCATGAAATCCCTGCCACTGAATCACTACTGCCTTCAAGTTTAGTCTGACTAGAAAACCAGTGTTAACTAACTAACTTTAAGCTGCAAGAGTGCTGAGAATAGGGGGGGCGTGGCCAAGGATGAACACAGGATAGCAGCAGATTTCTTCAGCTCCACCAATTTCACTGCACTGACGGGAATTAATTACTTAAATTAATTTATGAAGTAATTTTCTTTCTAAATATGTTTGTTTTATATAGTTCTTGAACTATGTCTAAAAAGAAAGGAAATTTTAACAATATTCATGTCGGAAATCACTTTGGAAATTTTCCTGTCAGTCTATCAGTTTGAAATGAGTTCCAGTAAGACAAATTCTCAAGACTCCAGCATCAAGAAAGAACTTCAGTCTCTAACTACAATCCAGCAACTTACTGCTAAGATGGATAAACTGGATACTAAAATTGATACCTTCATAGAAAAAACTACAAAACAAATAGACTTGTTACATATAGATCTGCAACAACAGAAGATCCAGATGACCGGCATAGAAGAGGTTGTGAATGACATGGAAAATAGAATCCAAGAAGAGGAAATCAACATTTTGTTTCTGCTGAAACAAAATACACATCTACAAACAAAGCTTGATGACCTGGAAAATAGATCTAGGCGCAATAACATTAGTATTTTAAAATATTGAAGGTAACAATATTACTTTAACAACATGGCTCCCTAAAACTTTAGACTTACCAGAAGCATTCTCTTTTGGTATCGAAAGAGCACATAGATCTATAGCTAATACTAACTCTAACAAAAACTATCCTAGATCAGTTAGTTAGATTTCTATCATCTTTTGATAGATATGGTTCTTAAATCTGCTTGGGCTAAAGCTCCTGTTAAGATTGAGACAACTGTGCATTTTGACTGACTATTCTTCCTTGGTAATAGCTAAAAAAAGATTTTCTGCCACTAATAAGGGAGCTTAAAGCACAGTTTAAAACATACCTTCTGTTTCCTGCCAAGCTAAAAATCTTCCTTCCTGATCATCCTAAAATTTTTGACGACTTAGACTCTGCATTACTGTTTATCAAAAAAAATAAGATTTTGGATAAAATAGAGGAAATGGAATGGGCTAGTCCTTCATTAAAGAGATTGGCAACTGAAACTTCGTGGAAGACTTCAGAGAAGAAGAGACTAAAAAACAAATGATTTGTCCTATTTTTTTTCCTTTTTCTCTCGTCATTTTACTTCATTATTAATCTTTTTAAATATAGTTCCTGCATTTCCAGAAAGCCACAAATATTCTGAAAAAGATTTAATCAAAGTTATTTTCTGTGTGCAAAGAAATGTTTTGTTTCATAATCAGTCAAAATATCTGAGGAACTAATAAGCTATTCAATTTGTTTCTCCTTCTGAAAAAGAGAAGTAAGGTTAGTAATTTGATACATTTTTTTTTCTTTTTTCTCCTTTTCTTTGTTTAAACAATGACATTCTATTTAGATTATGTAGTGGGTAAAGGGTGGGGGGAGGGCAGGGAGAGAAGTGTAATGAAAATATGATAAATGGAGGAATATATTTATTCCTTGTAAAAAAGTTTATATGTTCTTCAAATGCTATTGCTAATTATACTTTCTTGATTATACTGCTTATGCTTGTTTGCAAATAATCTGTTATGCTTTAATAATAATTAGAACCAAATAGTAAATGTTTTATTTATTTTTTATCTCTAAATATAAACAGTAAGTAATATTCCATTGTAAATACTTTTTATAGCTTTCTCTTACATTTTTTCTATTTCTGCTTTACACTTATTTTCTACTTTTTTTCTTTTCTTTATTCTCTCTGTATTTTTTTCATTTTTAATATATAGAAATGCTTTTGATCATACAGGCACAGTAAATAAGATTTGCTTGAAAATTGAGTTAGGGCAAAAATATGGAGTTTTATTACTTAATAACTTTGGGCTTAATTTCACTTACATAGAGGCTGTATTAACATGTAAAATACATCGTGAAGGTTTTGTCATGTTTAGATGCATTTATACTTCTAAATGAATGTTTGTCACTTGTTTTTTTAACAAGATTCCCGCCAAAATGTTAAGGGAGACCATCTGGGATGTGGGTTACCTCGAACAGTGTCCTTGAGCTTTTTTTTTTAAAAGCTTCAACTCAGAATTCACGCAGAGAAGCTGAAAGCAGTCAATTTGACCTTTGACCCAGAAATCACACTGACACATCGCAGATTCAGGAAGAACACTCTACCAGGAAGTAGAACTGATGCAAATGCGACTCTGTGAAGGAAAATGAACTCTTTAACATTTAAATGTGAGTTATTTTATATAATTAAATATTTATGTTATAATTTATAAAATATGTCAGTTATGATTTTAAATGATGCAGTTTCTTGTAGTAAGCAAATGTCTTATTTTAGAAGGCATAGAAAATGAAACATTTATACAAGTGTTTTTGAAAGTCTACTTGACTGCAGCATACTAATGTATGTTAAAAACTTATGATCTAAATATATACATTACTATAACTCATTTAATTCATCTGACAAGCATAAACAACTTTAACTCTATTCTGGAAGAAGTTGTCATGTGATATATTTTAAAGCAGCAGTATAGATATACAAAATACAGATGGCTTTCTTTACAATAATGCAAGTGTTTCTGAGAATTTGCATAACTATGCAGTATGATTTATAACAATTTCTATGAATATAATTTATTCTATTGACTGAGTATGAGAAAAATGCTTATACAAGCAATTCAAGGTTTTTTTTTTTTTGGAAGCTGTTGACTGCATTTACATGACAGAAAATAGATGCATCTTAATATATGTAATGTCTGAACCATATTAGCCAAAGTTTTCGATTTAAATGAATGTTAGAACTTACTTTGAATAAATTAATATGTAAATATGCCTTCCTTTTTTTTTTTTTTCTTTCACTCTCTCTCTCCCTCTTTCACGTCTTTTATTTCTCTCTCTCCACTTGGTTCCTAATATCAAGTTTATTTGAATGCTATTTGAATACAAGTCTATTATATTAAATAGATGTATATAGTAGTATGAATAGTTTTTTAAAAAAGTTTATTTTAGTTTATATGATGCTATTTTATCAAACGTGTAGTTTTGTCTTGCTAGATTATCGAATTGAAAGCTGTTAATTTAAGTTAAATATAACCAGTATTAAATTGATAAGGTGGTAGCTGAGGTACTGCTGCTTAGGGTAGGGGGGTTAACTTGAGATGTAAATACTACTCTAAGTTGGAGTTTTTAACTCCAGGCTGGATGCAAGGTTTAATCCTTACATTATTTTCACTTGTTCATTGTTGTATGTATATAGTTTTGACATCCACAATACATTTTGTAAACTCATTGTTACTACAAACAAAATTGAATCTTATACAAAATCCCATAAGAGATTCAATAAATACAGCTATATTTAAAGGTACACCTAAAGGAGGAGATGTAACATTACCTATTTTGTTAATTGTTGTTTTGATAAGATTCTTAAGTTTTAAAAGCCAAATGACATCTTTAAAAGGAATTTCCTTAAACATTAATGGATTGAATAATCCGTGTAAAAGGGCAAGCCTAATAAGATACATTAATTTACATAAGGCCAACTTAGTCTTCCTGCAAGAAACCCATCTCTTGAAAAAAGATATTGATAAACTAGCCACAAACAAATATACAGTATTGGTTAGTTCAGAGCACACTCAGAAAAAGAGGAGTGGCTATTTTATGGAATAAAAGTATGCCCATTCCTAAAACCATTAAGTCTTATCAGGATGACAAAGGAATGTTTTGTATGGTTACAATACAAATTAATGGGAAGACTTGCACATTAATTAATGTATATTGGATACCTGGAATTGGTATTAATACAGTGAAACACCATCTTGATAAGATCATATCATTCTCTACAGGAGATATTATTTTAGCTGGTGACTTTAATTGTATACTACATGAAAGTGATACTACCACTATAGGAAAAAAGAATTGCATCTAATGCAAAACATTTAAATGATTTTGCTAATTCTTATTTGAATGATATTAATAAGATTCAAAATCATTACCATACACCTTTTTTTCTAACCGATACAAAACTTATTCAAAAATAGATAGGGTCTTTATTTCTAACCGGATGGTAACAGATTTAATTCCAAAATCATTTCATGTCCTATATCTGATCATAATTCAATTGTTTTTGAGTTCATGATAAAAAATACTCAATGTTCAGATCAAAAGGATACCAGCATACTTAACTCGACTAAAAGACTATAAAGAATATATACTTTCAGAAGTACAACATTTTTTAGACATAAATAATACTCCTGAAGTCTCCATTGTCTGTTTGGGATGCCTTAAAATCATATCTATATGCACAAAGTATCAGATGGTATAATAATAAAAGGAAATCTTGGGATAAGGAATTGTTAGATATTCAAAGTAAATTAGACTCTTATAAACATAATTATAAAGAAAATATTACGGACAAGAAAGTTATTGAAGAAATAAACTAAATGAGAAATACAAAAATTTTAACTCTGTTAAAATAACTTTAGAGAAATACAAGTTTTTGTCTTACTCAATAAGCCCCAAATACTTAGACTTAAAAATAAAACAAAAAGGTTGAATAAACAAAATCATATCAAAAATCTTTTCTCTAAGGAAAAAGAAGAATGTTTCTAGTCTACCAGAAACACTAGATGAATTTAGAAATCACTTTCACAAAATTAATCCTAATAACGTTAACATGGAACCTAAAGATAAAATAAAGGAGTTTATAACCACAAACATGAATAAAAAGCTTAATAAACAGATTAAACTATTGGACAAAAGTATTTCGTATACAGAGGTTATTACACAAATAAATAAGCTTAAATCAAACAAAGCACCGGGTAATGATGGTATTATACCAGAGATATATAAAATCCTTTCTAAAAGTACATACTCATTAATACATAAGGTTTTTATTTTGGCCCAAACTGAGTTAATAAACCCCCCCCATCTTGGCAATATACATTTATTTCGCCAATTTTAAAACCTAATAAAGATCCAACTAGATGTACTTCATATCGGCCCATCTCATTACTTAATGTTGATTATAAAATGTTTGAGTATTTTTGCTGATAGATTGAAGACAATCATCCCTGGCATTATAGATATAGATCATACAGGCTTCATTGTAAATAGAAATACTTTTGATAATATAAGAGCTTTAACATTAGTTGATTTTGCAAATAGGAAAGAAAGATTTAACGCTTAGTCTTGATACAAGTTCAGCATTTGATTCAGTAAGTTGGGACTATTTGATTCAGTAAGTTGGGACTATCTGTTTAACTTACTGAAGTGCACAAACTTCTCAGATGCATTTGTAAATCTAATTGAGCATTTATACAAAGGAACATTGGCTTATATTAAAGTAGGAACATATGTCTCAAAAAAATACCCATTTTTCAAGGCACAAAACAAGGGTGTCCACTTTCTCCACTATTATTCACTTTAATAATGGAGCCTTGGGCTAATTTGATCAGACAGTACTGACAGAGGGTTTTGAAATAGATGAAAATACAACATCCAAAATTCAACTTTTTGCAGATGTTCTAATTACATCAGCAGGATCTAATTCTTCTATGCAGTCTCTATTTGATAAAATGATGAATTTTAAAAGTATTTCTGGTTTAATATTCAATGAAGAAAAAACTAAAGTACTACCTATATATACACGAAAAAATATTCTCATTAGTGATTTTACTAAATATGTACCCAATTCAGGTCAGATAACTTATTTAGGTATAATACTATCTAAAGATATTAAATCTATTATATATAATAATACCTGTTTTCTTAACATACAAAATCTTTTTAATACCTGTAATAATGTTTTTTTACTATGGAGGAGAGACTTACAATTATTAAAATGATATTCCCCAATATTTTATACTCAGTACAATCAATAATACTTCCACCTACAAAAATAATTATCAAGAAACTGAATACACTAATGTTAAATTTCCTATGGGCACCTAATAGACCTAGGATTGCATTAAAGAAACATACTAATAGCTGGTCTCAAGGGGGTATTTCTTTTCCAGACTTTAATTTATATACTATCTCTTCTATTGTAAAAGTTATTACTTTATTAATAGATCAGTCATATGTTGCAAAATGGAAAGATTACTGGGAGATAATTAGTATGCACTTCATGAAAATCTCCTTAACACACAAAAATATGATTGTAAATAACTCCATGTTATGGTTACTAAAGGAATTTTGTACTTCACCTATTACACCTAAACATATGGTTTGTTGCCCATTTAAATATTAGCTATCGTAACTTTATATTCATGCACCCTAAATATAGGGAATGGAATTTTATTATATTCCCTATATTGTATACTCAGGGTATGCTTTTGTCATCTACTTCTGAAGGAACTCATTTAGCTATAGATAATGATCTAAAGTACTGGTATCAGTTGATCTGATAGTTAAAAATCTAGATTTCTTAAAACGAATTTGATCTAACAAACTTGCTGGTTAGAGGTTTAGACCTTTAGACAACATCTCATTAATAAAATAGATCTAATGTCTATAACAGTTAAAGAATCTATTCCAACACAGATTACTTGATATTAAATTTACAACAAAGTTTCTGATAAAGGTAAGCTTTCATACATACATAAAATTATCAGACAAACTTTTTACAGTGTAGATACATACTGGAATTATTTTACTTCCATTAATGGGGACCCACCAAATCAACAAGATAAACAATATATATTGGAATCTGCCTATAGAACTACGTCTTCCATTGTCTGGAGACTTTATACATGGAAATTTCTACATAGATCCTTTTATACACCTTTGAATAAAATAAATAATAAAGATAATCTATGTAAAAGATGTAATGTAGAAATTGATGCTGACTGGGCTCGTATGTTTTATGACTGTATAAAATTGAAAGAATACTGGAAGTCAATGATTTTTTGCAGGCTCTTTTTACAGAATTTCATTATTTCTAAATCTCTTGTATTATTCAACACAACACCTGTACCTCAAAGTGTTAAAAAGGTTAAGCTTCCCTTGTTATGGTCTATTCTAGGAGTGGCTAGGAAAATAATAACCAGAAATTGGATTTCAGATACACCCCCTTCGTTCAATGAATTTAAAAATGTTATGAATATAGTGTGTCATATGGAAATAAACACAATAAGGTCAAGAACAACTAGAAAAACATCTTATTATATTGTATGGGATAATTTACAAAACCTGTTAAAAAAAATCTTAATTTCAATAGCATGGTATTTTAGTTTAATTGATCTGATTGTAGTGGATGTCTTTGTAAATACTTTGGTTTTGTTGAATGTTATAATCATATCTATTTTTAATTACTTGTATAAAATTGTTATGATATTTATCTTGTATGTTAAAACAATAAACCTGTTTTGAAAGAGCGCTGAGAATGGGAAGTTATGGAGAAAATGTAGTACTAGATGAATATCAAAGGAAAATGCCCAGTGCAGCAAAACTGGAGTGTTAACACTTGACTAGCTAGTGGCGTAATGAATGAACAATATACAAGTATTTAACACTAAAATGGGGAAGCTTAGGGGATTACAAAGTCACAGGAATACTGTGATTTAACTACAAGTACCAAAACAACCAAGCAACTGTTTGACTAGTCATCCAAACTGTGAAAGTCCGTTTAAAATGAGCACAAAATTCTGGAAACTAATCAAAACTTATGTGCAGCAATATAGTTTCCCTGGCAAATGCCAGAAAAATGCCCCCCCCCCCCCATGTAGTCTAAAAGACCTATGTACAAAGCATTGCAGCAGATGTGAGGCGTCAAACCTTGTGGTGATCTTACTGTGATGCAAGCTTTAAATTGTTTAATCAGGGTGACATTTTGCAGGTTGAAACATAACTTGAGGGAGGTAGGCTCCAGGTCAGGGGTGTCCATATACCCAGTTGTCAAGCTGTAGAGGAAATGGACCCTTAAAGGAGAGCTAGTAGTGCAGCACTCTGGGCCAAGTAGCAGGCACACCACAGATAATGGGTGGAAAATGTACTAAAAATTTGTGTAGAATTATTTGCCGGAGTTTGTAAAGGAGGCAACAGGTACTGTAGGTGTGAGCAGTGCCAAAAGGGTGGTAAGGCTGGATACAAATCAAAGGCTTTTTCTCCTGAGGAAGTATTTTGGAAGGTAATACTGGGTACTCTAGGACCTAAATTCACCAGGTATGAAATGTATCCTGGTGGTGGGTTATACCGCTAGATAACTAGGGGCAGTGGCTGTGGCTTCAGTTAAGCAGAGGAGCCATATTCTTTGCTAGACATTCTTCTATCAGCATTTTCCCAGAGAAATGCTGAAAATGACCACTCAAGTGCTGTGGATTAAAGCACTTTGATCCCCTACCTTCCACAGCCAAATAGTTTGGAAAGCTTTGACTTCACAAAGAGCATCTGCCGAACAATTCTGTGGTACAAGTACCTGCCCCGTTTTAACAATTGAGAGGTGGTTCAGGATTGCACAGGTTAACACTTTAGGCTGTTGCATGAGCACAGAGTGTCCCTGGAATTGGAGGATTACCTGTGCAAGCTGTAGAGTATGTTAGTTCAGAGTTGAGCTCACAGGATGGCCTAATCACCTAGCACAGATGTATCAGTAGCAAGAAGTCTTATGGCAGGACAGGCGCAGTATAATTTTGGGCAGCAAGTAATGGTAGTGATCCCTATTCGGTGCAAGTTGCATGTAATGTGTCCTTTTAACTATTGAGTGATACCTCTATGGTTCATAGGTACTAGGCCATCGGCCCTGGGGCCTATCCATGCCTAGCCAAAAAGGTTCCATGGCTTTTGCCACCCAGGAAAAAGGTTTTGTTGACACTAGGGTTTGTGCTTCAGCTTGCCAACACTACCCATCATGACAGGTGCTGGTACTAAATATCTGCACTGCATGGTAGGAGGAATGGGGGGGGGGTGTCTGGCAAATTTATCAGTTTGGTCTAATACCATGGTGAGCAAAAAGTTTCTTTGAGGCCATCCAACCAGATTCATGAAATCTGTGATATGGGGTCTATTGACTAGTAAACTGGTGTGTACCTAGCTGATGGAGCATAATCTGGCCGCAGGACCCAGTGATCCCTCAGACAAACCCTTAGTGCTTCACAGACAGAGGGCAGTACAATGTTTTGTGGACTATAGAAAAGTGAACAGAGGCAGATGCTTACTACATGGGTCATGTAAAAAAAAAAAAAAAAAAAAGCATGCCCCTAGATGAATTGATATTTATAGCCCGTCTTGTAAAGAACATGTTAGACTGAAAAGGGCAGGACTGCCCATTAAGGAAGCTTCAGTAGCTCAACAGGTAGTCCATGCAATCTCTTTTTGTGCAGAAGATTGCAAGTTCTATTACCACAAGGTAGTTGAATTGATACTGGTGCTATAGTGTAGCAGAAGATGATGCACACCTGTGTTGTACTTTGAGATATTAAAGCAAGGTTCTGTTGGTGGAATTGAAGGATCCCATGGCATTTATGGAAGAGTATGGAAAATTCCCCAGTGTCCTGGTAATTTCCCCTAGTCCAGTATAAATACCACTTTTCAATGAAGAGGCTGTCCACCTAGGCAGACTAACTTTATCAAAGTATAAAGTTCAAAAAGTGCTGGGTGCATATGGCAGTTTCTTTGATAGTGGAAAGATGAGATTAGAACCTGCCAAGAATGAAACTCATGGTAGTAAGCCATGCCTAATTGGATAAGGACATTCCTTGGATAGTTGGGCACGAAGACCATACTAGGGCAAGCCAGCCAGATAAGGTTCAACCTTCATATTTAATAGACATTTCAAAAGTTCAAGAGGGCTTTGAGTGGACTCTTGTACTAGCAAATCCTTAACTTGTAATCTTTGATTTATCCTTTCTAAATATATAGGATGTGGGCTACTCTAAGGAGTATTGTGTACTTGAGGTGCAGAAGTCAAATGGAGACCTCTTATGCAGCTGTAGAGGAGCAGTGTCTGAGCATAGTGCTGTCTCTGCAAAATCTGCCAATGTGTGTATATGGCAGAAATATTACCATGGTGAGACAACCCTTTAAAATGGCTACTTGGAGCAAACTAGCAACATGGAAAGTTGCTTAGAATGAGTACAACATTGCAGTCCCATGGTCACTAATGCTGATCTGGTATAATGTCCCATTCACTTCTCACTCATTGCACCCTTGTGATGATTCCCGAGTTGTGCTTCAGAGCACATGACTATTAGGAGGCAAATTGTGACAAGGTAGAGAAAATGGATTTTAAAAATGCAATGTGTTTTCTTTGACTGCTGTAAAGTTTTAATCTGTTTCCTGTAGCCTGAAGTAGCTTTTTCTCTAAATGCAATGAAAACTATGCATTTTACATTTCATACAATTTCTCCAGTGACTGGAAATCTCTTGGAGCAAGAAATCTGGACAAAGTTGTAAATGGGGACAAAGGCCCAAAAATGGAGACATTTTTTAAATATGACTTATGCTACCAGCTTTCTGTTTATCAATGTTTTTTAAATTGACATGAATCTTATGGGTATGGAGTCTAAAAACTTAGTCGTCCATTGTCTGACTTCCTGAATGATTTGCCAGTGGTTTGTCAAAATGCAATTTTTGGAGAAACTGACCAGACATGAGGCAAAAATCTAGACAGTTGAGAGGTGTGCTTCAAAGAAGCAGCTGATCAGATAAAGCAAAAAGTAAGATCCTGTTTTATGTATTGTGTGGGGTCACTGTACTTTAAAACTGGTCCATTGCATCTGGGGTTCTGAAGGTGGTGTAACTTAATGGGGGGTGGTATCTGATGTAGCACCCTGTCCCTCCACTATTCCGTGGAAACAAATTAACAAAGATGAATTTATAATAAAGCAAAGTGAATGTTTGGATGGGAGAACTTGGTCGTCCATCTAGGAAGGCTTGCTAGTTTAATTTTTTGTACAATTTTTACTAACTCAACTACAGTATTCCGTAAGTGACTAGGATGTTTAGCAGGAGAGCAAATACTCTGCCTTGTACGACTTGCTGTTTTGTGTTTTTCATTGCTGTGACCTCTGTATATTCTGTATTGGTACCACCAATTTTAAAAATTTTATTCAGTTTTAAGATAGCGGCCTGCTTCAGATATTTGAGAATCTGGTGTATTTAGCACTGTAGGTTGTGGTATTCCCCTTCTAAAGCTAGATTACTTGAATATAGAATCAGTAAGACCTTGATTTAGCCAGGTATAAATTGGTGGTCAGTTTGTCTTCACCATATCCAGAGTTGTGAGCATTACCATGCCAGGAAGAAAGCTGTGGAGAATATGGACTTCTCTCAACTTTCTATGGGAGTTGAGAGATTTGTTTGAAATACAGTTATTGTGGTTAAGGGGCCCTAGAAGTCAGTGGCAGAGTGGTAAAGGTGCCCTAGAAGTCAGTGGCAGAGTGGTAAAGGTGCCTGAAATGCTAGACCAGACTGATTAGTGAATCTGTCTGGATGTGGTTGAAGGCCATAGCAGCATTGCATACTCCATTCATGCTGTTGGGGCCAGGTTGCCTGGGGTGAGTAGAAACCATGTCTGTGGTGGGCAACATGCATATTTGGAAAGGAGCAGATAGTGACTATAGTGTCTAGTAGTGGACAAGTTCTGTGACAGCCTGGCCTGTTGTATACAGGTGATATCTCTCTTCAGAGAATATATTTGGTGTTATCCATGCTGGAAATTCAGTTTAGCCCCACTGACTTCAGAGATGACAGTCTGGGGCATGGAAGGTGCAAGTCTAGTTCATGCATGTATGCCTGACTGGAGTCTTGACAGATACTAAGTGGAGTTTGAGATACAAATGCATTGTATCCTTTGGGAAGTAATCTACTCCAGGTGTTTACCACATTGATAATTCACCCCAAGAATTGATGGTTCAGGATTTGGGAACTTGGGTGGACAGTAACCTAACATTTGATCAGTGTCAGAAGGCCCCTTCTGTATTGCACAGCTTATAAACAAAGGAATTTAGATAGCTTGCTAAAGATGTCTTATATGGACTGTAGTAGCTTGCTAAAGACCAGTCCTACATGGACTGACTCAAAACCCATAATTTTACTCATCCTAAAGACTGCTAAGGCGACCTGTTTCTAGCATACAACACATCCTACAACTGAATGATAGACCTACAAAACAGGAAGAAAAATACTGTTGGGGATCTAAAGCTCATTTGCAACATAGAACAGCTTGGCGGGACAAGTACATATCTTAAGATACCACTGTTCTTGAATAGATTCCCTATTCAACGTAAACCAAGCTTGTCCCTGTCCATATTAAAGTACAACCTGGATCTATGGTTGAGTAACAGAAAACTTGTTCCAGGATTGCCCCCTGTGCTAATAGACTGAAATGACTCCTAAATGCTTTCACCTATGCATGGGCCCACTCAAATTGTCTATGGCATGTTCCTATTTATTCCCAATTGGGGCAATGTACAATTATCTGCCATTTGATGGATATATGCCTCTCAACCTCTTAAAAAAATCTGGGCAAAGCCAGAAATGGGGGAAACAAAGCCACAAAAATGGGGACATGTAAATATTAATCTATCAGACTTTGATAGAAAAGATTTTTATATTGGCATGAATTTTTTGAAGGCTATTGTGCGTGCTATTTTCTGACTTCAGTCTTCAATGATTTGCCAGAAAACTAAAACTGAGAAATATAACAAAAATGACTAGAAAATCTGGACAGTTGAGATGGGTAAGGCCACTCTAAAACCAAACTGGATAGGTTAAAGTGCAAAATGGAAAACTGTCTAACCTTAAAGGCCTGCAAGGGCAGCTAGCCTAGTACTTGCCTATGAACCTAAAAGCTTTCCTGAGTTTCCAGCTGGTTGCAAAGATGAATACTCCATACATGAATTCATATGGGGAGTAGTGAAAGTGGAAAGAGCAAGAGATGCCTGTCAAAGGACAAACTTGTACAAAACTTTAAAAAGGAAGAAATGGCATACTTGCACTACTGATTTCTACAAATCTTGGTACATTTATCCTGTTTAAAGCAGGATATCTGAAGGCCCACAAACCAGTCTGGAGTTGAGGCTATAGTGGAAGTCTGATAATCCAGTTCACACTTTGTGCAATCTGGGGTAAAGTGGAGAAGAAAAATCTGTCATAAGGAACTGGCAAAAGGTCGTCTGACAGTTTTGGAATTTAGTTCCCTCCTTTGAAGGGATTTCTGCCTCCAAGCACTACTTTCATTGGGTTGTAGGTCAAATTAAATTGAGTTTACATAATTTACTGCAATTTGGGTAAAGCTGATAAGTGAAGGAAATGCTGGAGAGTAAGAAATGGTAACCTCACATGGTTATATTTGCAAAGATAGCGTATAAAATCAGTGGCCAAACGTTCATGGCCTGTGAGTAAATGTGAGATGTCAAGTGATACATGATGCCCTACTGCACAGATGTTAAAGTAGTTGCAGATAGTGTAGTTCACTACATGTAAGCTTAGTGGAGTGGGTTGGGAAGCTAAAAGGTAATGTGTTAAACCACAGAAGTGTATCTGTGGGGTGAAACTTGTAGTGAATAATAGGGAGTGTGAGCAATGTAATGAAGCCTTAAATTGGACCACATCAATCTGAATAAAACAGGATACATCTGTTGTAAGAATTGTACAGCATACCAAATTTCACAGACTTCTTAACCATGGAGATGGCAGAGTCAATGCAGATGTTCTCACCCATTAGAGAAACCTGATTTTTTTTTTTTTGATCTGTTCCATTTCCTAAAATTCCACTGCTAAATAGGTAGTATTTAGAAGAGGGAATTGTCATGTGAACATGACACTAGATGCCAAACTTGCTATATACAGAGTGATCAGTGTTTCCCCTTGTTGCAGTTTCCTGCCATGGAGTTCATTAACAGACTAGAGGAAATGTTTAGTTCATAACTACATGAGATTTTGCATACAGAAGCTGGTGGGAAGTGGTCTTGACAATGACTAGCCCGTCTTTAAATTTTATTGACAAATGCCAAAGCTTGAACTAGGGAATGGACAACTCTTGCCTTAGAAAAATGCAAAAAAGCTACTTGACTGCTCAGTTCAGACTGAACTGCAGGTTAAGATGGGAAGTTGCTTGTAGGTCATAAATTATAAAGAAATGAAAGCTGCCCAACAAATGACTAGAGTGAATGGCCACTACCTGCGTAGATGTTACCAGTTACTGTCAGGATTTAGCAGCATCAGTGGCACAGGTAGTGCATCCTTTTAAGGCTGTGCAAGTTTCCACACCAGGTTATACTGACACTAATGTAGCATACAGGTGGTTGAAGAGCTGCGGGGGTTGCACCTTTATTAGGAGTGGGCACTTGGTCTTAAATGAGCTAGCTAAATCTCGGAAACTGTCATGTCTGCCAGAGTTCACAGCTCTGGATGCTGTAAAAGATCCCACTGCACCTATTAAGAGTATGGAAAGTTCCCTGATTTGGTGACAAGACCACTAGCCTAGTGGGACTAACATGGCCAGTAAAGGATAGGTAAAATTTTTTCTGGTATTTCCAGCCCCTCATGAAGTACAAAAGCTAAAATTGCCAATTTGAAAGGGGTACCTAAATTCCTCTGTATCAAAGCATACAGGTTATCAGAATGCATGCAGTTTGACGTTTGTCACAGGTGGTATATAATCCAGGAAGGGGATTTTGGGGAAACTGAGGACTAGTGAGATGAGAACCTAGAGTACAATAGCAAAAATGGTGTCTCCTAGGGATTGGTGGTCCCAAATCTCCAGAAATGACACTGCATCAGTTTGATTTCAATTTAGCACTTTTTTGTAGAAGATGCAATCTTATGGGAGCAGTAAGAATGGTGATGGATTGGTGGGGGGGGGGGGTAATCTGGAGAAGTGTGCAATATGAGGGACTAGAAAAAAATGGCTGAAATATGCTCAATGGAAATTTCATTCCAATTGCTGTTTCAAATGCATTTAAATGTATTAAGGCTACAGAGACTTGGTACAGCACAGTAAAGGTATTCCTGTGTGCAGTTACAGGAGGTGGGGATAGAATGAAATGGGAGCATTTGAGATTTTATAAGGGTGAGAAATGCTACAATATAGGGCAGTACATGAAACTTGTGCAAAATGATACAGAAAAGTGGTACTTGGAACTAAGTTTTAATAGATGTAAGAGCAAAAGAATCTGCTAAACTGCTTAGCCAGCAAAATGTGCAAAGCATCCATTCAAGATGGTAGGAAAAATGCTCCCAAATATGCTCCTGGCAAAATAAAGGGATAACATGGGAAATATTGGGAGATGTCTTAGAGTAGCCACCAGGTCAAGGAAGTTTAGAAATTTTGTCTTAAGCAGTTTGAAAAATATTTGACTCCACATAGGTTGCATAAGATGTTACGAGACACTAATCCAAATTGCTGGAGGTGAGTATAACGCGTAGGGAGACTGGGATCATATATTCTGGAATTGTAGAACTAGTTTTCCTTTGAGTTGGAACCAATGTAGATTTTAGGAAATCACTGGTAGTTAATGAAATTGGCTTTCACCTCAGTTGGGTAGAAGGGGTCAGTGGGAATTTTACATGAAGGTAGTGACACTATTGGTATTTATAGTGGCAAACAGTTCCACAAGAAGCTGTCCTGGATGGTCTGCAAGTAATTCAATTCCTAGTGAAACTGAAAGGAAAGCTTTAAAGATTTATCCAAGCAAATTACACCAGATTAAGCTAAATGCATGGGAAACTAAAGATGGCATAACATAAGGGAGGAGTCATTGGGGGACTGAGTCCCATTACTTGAAAATAGGGTATTGAAGGTAAATGAGCCTTGGGTTATAAGAATTGGGGCAAGGAATAATATGGCTGCTAATGTATATACTCTAGCTTTGGGTTTCTTTTATATAATTGAAATTTAACATTTTAAGAGGCCACTTGCCATATTGTTGCACCTACTTTTTCGATAAAGCAGTACTTTTATATATTCCCTAAATGCAATATCTGAAAAATGTTTGGTAAGGAATCACTGGGACAAAAAGCTGACCCAGTCATGTACATCTTAAGTAGACTGACTGCAAATTCTTGCTGCAGTTGTCAAGCACTGTATACTGTTTTAGCTTCCAAATCTAGCAGGGTTTTACTTTATGAACCCTGAATAATGTTCTACCCATTCAACTAGTCTGAAAATTAGCCCAAGCACTAATTTTGATCTGTAGTGGCAACTTGTTCCATAGGCTGTCAATATGCAGTTAAGACTAAGGGATGAAACCTAAATCTATACAAAAACATAGGTCCCCAAGTGCAAAAGTTTGCAGACCTTGGTTTTATGAAGAAATAAGTAAAATGGGATTGGATCTATTATGGCTGGAAAAGCTAGTTGCAGGTAGCAGAGCAGCCAGAAGGCTACAACGTATGAGCCCTTGTATCCTTTCAGGATAGTTGAAGGATTTATAGACCTTGTGGTGAGTGCCAGAGTAGGGCAGGGCATGTGTAACGTATGCCATACCTAGGTAGAGTTTTGTAAATAGTTATTTGAATATCAAACAGATTTGTACAGACACTTACAAAAATGTATTTGTAAAGTTAATGCATCAGGGACCCCTGCTGGACAGGAAAAGACATGTCAGACTGTGTTGTAACTGAAATGTGTGTATATGTTAATAGAGGATGTTGGAAGAGAAGGCTAAGCTCAGCCCAAGTGAAGAAAAATGTCTGACTTTGGTTAGGCCATAAGGATTTTCTCTGGTCTGAATGCAGCCAGAGACTATCTGGGCTGGGTCATGCTCTTATTGTCCTTGGTGGGGGAACAAATTGCTGCATTGGGGTGCCAGAGTGGCTCATTTCTGCAGGATGGGCATAAGTATTGGAATCAGTCTCCAGATACTGGCATAAACCTTGGCAAAGCTCTGAATTTTGACACCTGTGCCATATCCTGGATAGTTTCTCATGAGGGGGTAGAGTGGGAACCACACAATATGGTGAATGGATGTGATGTCATTCTGTAGCCAGCACTGAAATGACATTTGGATAGTGGTGAGATATGTGTACACACCACTGTTTTGGAACTGACAAGACCACTCGCCGACTTCATCTTGCCTTGCTTTAGTAACTAGAACAGTAATTCTTCAATCGGGAAAATGTAAGATTAGCTAAATGTTTTGTCTTTCCATCTTTTAGTATTGCCTGTGAATTGAAGTTCTGGTGTTTGTAAATACTCTATTCTCATGCTTAAATATATCTAATCCTTTCATTGTGGCTGGTCTCTTAGAAAATATCTTAACCCTTGAGCACTTGCATTTACTTAGTGGCACTACATCACACTTGAAAGTCTTGCCAACTGGTTAACACTAACATTTGTATTGAGTATTTTACTAAGAGTAACTCTGTACTCTGGTACGAGCCTTAAAGTAGCTGGCTGGTAGTGAATTTACCTTTTAGTCTGGGTGGATGTGGCATAGCCTATATATCTGCCAGCCTTTCCCAGGTGCATGTGTGAATCAAATCTGTCAACTACTTAGCACAGACACTGCACTGATATCTGCAGACAAAGGAAGTCTTATTTGGAGCTTGGAGGTGAAGTCAAGCCCCAGGACTAGAGTGTGCTTCCTGTGTGCTCCTAAGGGAAATTGTGCTTGGTATAGAGCTACATCTGGAAATACTGTTTCTGTTCTAATTAAATTCCCTACAGGTCAGTGGTAAAAATTGAGGTTCCTGGATTACTTGCACAGATGGGGGGATGTTGCAGATGTCTTAATTTACATTTTAAAGATCATTGGCTTTTCAGCTGAGCAATATTTTTGAATTTTTACATAAGGGTGCTTTGTATTTGATCTGATGGAAGAAAATAGAGCTAGGATGACTGGTTCTTGAAGACATTCCCTTGATAGTTTCCTGACCAACATGAATATTTGAGAAGTTGTCCAAGTGCACAGATCTCTTCCCACCTAGTTATAAATTTTACTCCAGAGGAAACAGCTCTTCTACCAAATACTACTATGCGGAACTTTTATGCATTTATCTGGTATACCGAATCCCAAGTTGCGTGCATGCACCAACCCTTGCTGGAGCTATGGGTATAATTGGATGAGTTGATAACACCCAGCTTGTCTGCAGCAAGCTGTCAACCAAGTTTGAGTTTGTCTGCAAAATAAATGCAAAATAGAAAGGCATAACACTGATTTCTGTGGCACCTCACTTAGTGTGGCTGTACTGGGGGGGTCGCATGCTTCCTGTGAGTGCCCCTAAAGTAAGTATCAAAGTAAACTCTAAAGAGCAGCTGATTTCTAACCAGCAGACACATTTCTTGTGATGCCTAAATTCCTAAAGTAAACTCAACCCAACACTGATTTAAGCCCTAGCACAAATATTTGAGTCCCACCTGATTTTTGAGCAACAGAAGAGTTGCATTAAACATCCAGTTTAGCATCTCCAATTTCTTTTGTGGGGTTTTGAAATCTACCCATGCTGGTGAACAAGGTCCAGGGAGTAGTGTGTAAATGTCCAAGTTAAGTAGTCTCCCAATTAAGAATTTGTCTCTGAGAGAATACAATTCTGTACCATTGAGCTGCAGCCTTAATCTTCCACACCAGTTGTCAGAGTACAGGGTTTGAATCCTCCCACATCCATTTGCTTATGGTGATTGAGCACTTAATTTTTGGGATTACCCAGTATTACTTTTTCCAGTGGGTTTACCTCGGTAACAGATAAAATAGTATTAATTTCAACTAAACCAAAATTAAAAACACATGGTCATATTTTAGCATTAAAAATGACCCTTTCGGGGCCTCCCCCCAGTTTTTGGCTTTGTCCAGAATCCTTGAGCATTTACTGAATTTTGCTCTTAAATTTGTGGCTTTCTGGTATTGTCCTGAACTACAATCACCAAATGTCACGCATGAGTTTGACCTTATCCTTCAAGCTGCTAATGTATCTTTAAATCTGTTCTTGATGTTTATGGCAGGGCTAACCAGGAAGTGTGAATTGACTAGATTGCAACTTAAGTGACTTGACTCCATATGCAAAATGGGGGTAAAAAGGTGGTGTGGATGAAGTTTTGTCATTCTTGAAGTTGTGGGGGCGTGTGGATTCTTCAGTGGGATGTACTCTTTCTCATGGTAGTGAGCTTAAATGCTTGTTTTTTTATCGCAAGCATATGAATGCACACAGTTGTACAAGTGGCTGTAATGGATCACATCTGTCAGTGTCCTGCATTCCAAAGTTGTAAAGGAAGGTCATGGCAAATGGACCATGAGCCATCTTTTTTGGTACTGTCCTCAGTTTGTTTTAACTGACTGCTTTGAATAAGCTGCAGAGCATGAATTTTTAATCTTAAAATAGTAAGAATACATTTGTTTCAGGCACAAACAAATGTGTGAAATTAGGAGTTTAATAGTGAGTGCATTTTCAATAAATGGTTTCAAAGTAAAGTTTACTGTTGCCCATGCTTTCATTATGAGGGCATGTTTATTAAATGGCTGTCTGTGTTTTTGCAGTAAACCAAATTTGTCACTAAAAGTAATCTGACATTGTGCATACAGTGTATCATAACTGGGGAGAGGGAAGTTGTGGGATGTTGGTTTGGCTGCAGGGGGAGTGGGGCAATAATCCATTACTATGACTCTGTCCTTATATGACCATGATCCCACTGTGCTCTTAAACTGCGTATCACTACATGGGGCATGTGACTTCTTTTTCTAATTTTTAAACCAGGTAAAAGCAACCCATGATTTCTCTGGTTAAGGATCTTAATCACTCGAGAGGTAGAATCGAACCCTGTACTGTTGGCTACAGGAAGCAGCTTGCCAATAGGGGTAATGCATTAATCCTTTGCAGGAACTCTAACCATGTGTTTTCCTTTTTCTGCCAAATCGCTGAGGGTTAATCCTTGAGGTTTATGGTCAGTCATGCCAGTTTCATAATTCAGATGGTCTGAAAATGCATGCTGCTTTAAAACCTGTTAACTTTAATTTCCCCTGTTTAATTTGCAGAACGTCACTAATTTTAATTTTGTTCTTTTACTCAGCTTGGTCATTGAGGAAACACCCTCACACTTGTTGCAGAAGGTCTATTTTTACACACCAGGTAGACTAATTGACGCTGCAGTACTACACTTGTGTTCTCCTTTTGGATGAGATGTAGAGGTCCTATATGCCCAAGTTGGTAGCAACTCTGGTGCATGGAAAAGATCCCACTGCACCTATTGAAAAGGTACCCTGGCTAAATTTTCCCTTAGCAGTATAAATGACCACCTTGGGTCCCCCCTGAAGAGGCCTGTAACCTAGTGAGACTAAACCTGGTCAAGGATATATTATAAAAAGTAAATCACTAAAGTCAGTCTCTGATGCTAGTGATTGAATACCTAGTTTTGAGTTCAAAGAATGTACGTCCCTATTTATGCAACACTCAAAGTGGCAGGCAACTCCAAACTAGAAAATGTTCCCTGGTCACTTAAGTGGCAGTCTGCCCACGGGGTTTACCTGGCTGACAAATGCATATAATTTAAAATTAGTCACTTTTGTCCAACTAGTTGGGCTTTGTCTAGAAGTACGTAAGGTATTTAACTGCAGTTACTGATTTGTTTCTGATTCTTGAGCAAAACTTGTGGTCAGGGAATTTGTACTGTGCACTTGTGCTATAAGTGAGCTGAGATGCATTTGTGGGCCATTCATGAATTCAGCTGATTTCAAGCAAATATGAAGTATATAGTTATACAAGTGGTCGAAACTGGCTGTATGCATACTCACATGTCTATCTCATTTTACCCACCACATTTTAAGCAACACCTGGAGAAGGGTTAAAGGTTCACTGAATTCCTAACTAGTGATAAGACCATGAGTAGTGTGCTTGTGTGTGGGTGTCCTGGACATTCAACTTTCTCTCAACTCGCTGAAGAGCTTTGTGTATGGAGAAACTTGTATTACAACTGCTGTACAACTTTTGTCAAGTCTTTACAACTTAAAATTTGTTGGTCCTTAACCTCAGTCTCTGCTCAGGAACAGTCCTTTATCAAATAACTTTAAATACAGTTTAGCCATGTTGTAAGCTTCCTTCCTAGTTGTCTTTCTTGCACAAAGTGGAACATATGGGCATAGTATCTTTTCTTTTGAAGAGAAGGTTGACTATATTTTTTTCTTTATGTACATTCATATTGCAAGCCTGCTCTTGGCTGTATAGCTTTATTCCTTGATGTGGTTATTTTTTTTTTGGGGGGGGAGGGGGGGGTATTTACTTGCCCATCTGGGACTTTGGACATTTACAACTAACTTTCTCCTAGGAATCTCTAATGGTTGAACTGGGTATGTAGAAAAACAAGCGTACTGTGAGCTTTCTCCCTGGTTAGTAAATGTTACACATTTATCCATGTGTCATATATCCATATATGAATATCCATTTATCAGTTATCTGCTTTAGCCAGATTGTCAACACACAAACATTCCTAGCCAGAATTTGTACCTGATCCAGTATGAATGTCATGTACCCTCTGCAAGCAATGCAACTACTGTATGTATAGATCTACTGTATATGTTCTTCTGTAACTACCATCGTTATTGCTGTGCTGAATGTATACAACTTTTTTCTAAAAGCATCTTTGTTTGTCAGTCAACCTTGGAGCTTTTCTCCCCGGGCCTCTGCTGAAAATGGACATATATCCAGTCGGACTATCCCAGTCAAATGTAAAATAAAATTCCACTGAGGCGGTCAACTTTCCATTGGCACATGTGGAATATTATGGATGCAGTTTCTTTTGCTTGCTACTATGGATATTATGGTAATGTCAAACCATACTAAGTTGACTGAACCTGAAGTCTCAACGTCCAGTAGATATCCTTAAATTATCTGTCACAAACTACAAATTCTTAAATTCTCCTGATACTTGTTCATATAGTTATCAATATAACTTGCAAAACTTTAAAATGTTCATCCAGAAAAAGTATTCAAATCCTGGAATGGATTACTGTTTCCAGACATTCCCTTTTGAGTGCTACTTGCAATTCTAATCTGGAACTAATTTTGCCGAATGTCTTTTCGAATGTTTCTCCTATGCCTCAGCATTTTTGATCTGGTAAATCTGGCAGTATTGGACTGTAAACTTTGTATCTCTGGAGTGTATACTGACAAACCTCCTCAGAAGGCCTTTCTCACTCCAATGTGTAATCCTTCAGAAAACTAGTATCTAACTTCAGTAGTTGGGGACCTATGCAGACTGCTTTGGTCACTGTGTCCACTATTGTACACAAGTGTAATTGCAGATTACAAAAAGTACAATGTTCAGGTCTAGGCGTGTGATCATTCCATTATATTCTGCACTCAGACCAGAGTATGCCCCCTTTGGTAACAATCCAATTTGAAACTACTTGAATGCCCACAGGACTTGAAATTAAGGACCCAAAGCATAACTATGACCACATCAAAATTCTGTCCCTCTTCTGCATCCTACAGGCTACTAAGGGGCCATCTTGGTGCAGGTCTTAACCTGTCAGACCTGCTGAATGTTCACAAGCTCAATGAGGCATAAACACCCCCCTCCATCTCTGTTACAATTAGAGATGTACACATGAGAATACCACTACTTTGGAGCATTCTTTGCCACATAAAGCAAAGTACTGTTACCCATCCATTTGTCCAGATTACATTTTTGATAGTGTAACTGCAAACCCATCCCTGGTTTAGCACTCTTGTTCCTCATGCATAGGAGCAATATGTAAAGGTTCATATTTTTGTGCTATTCGTGCTTAAAATAGGGCTGTATACTTCATAGGCATTTATAGCTAAGCTTCTAAAGACCTCCCTGGTCAATAGTTTAGTATGTACCAGTGAACTAATCCCAAGGTGATTCCTGAGGGAGATTTTTAAGCTGTCCAGTAATTGACAGTCTGCACCCCCAATGATGCAGAAAGGTTAATACGTTGATATTGCAGCACTGCAGGTAGGAAGAATGGGGAAAGTAGCTTTTTGCACTCGAGGGGCGCTTTTTCCTACTTTGTTTCTCACTATTGTGTGCAGATGACTGGCTTCTAGGAGAAGCTTCCAAAGTTTATAGTAAAGATGGGCAACTTCAAGTTTAAAAACTGGATTGGCTGTTGGCTGGGCAGTCTAGTATTCTGACTCTAAAATGCAGTGGGAGGATTAAAGGGAGTGACTGTACTTTCTGTGCTTCCAACAGCAAATGAGAGGAGGGAATCTTGTAGCAGAATGTACTTGAGGTAGACTGCCAGAGACTACTTAAGAATGCATCCAGAATAGGGATGAGATGTACATTTTCAAGGCTTCCTCAAACTTTCAAAGAGGTTATGAAAGATCTTCAGATGTGACTTATTCCCTTTAGGGGCTGCCTTTTTTTAAGACCAACGGAACCATAGCTCTCAACTTCCCATCTATTGAAGCCTTTACCTTGAATGTGTGACAGACCCTTTAAGAAAGTATGAAATGAGTTGTAATAAGGTAGACTTGAGAGATGAAATGGAACCAGTGTGGCTTTCATAATGCCAGGGTTGGTGGTGCAGTTAAAAGGGGGAAATCCCTGCCAGGTCCTAAAGATGGATTCATCAGTCTGCCTACTAATTAACACAAGCTTAGGAAAGGTTATGGTATGTAGACTGGGTCCTATCTAATGCTCTGCCTGCAGTATCACTAATGCAGGTCTTGGTTACACTATTTGTTGTCTCTTGACATTTTATAAAGTACTACACTGGCTTACAGAACCTAATTTGCTACTCTGAAGTGGATGGAGCCAGGATGGTCTCCTTCATGGAGGCTACTGCAAACGTACTCCATTGAGTTTCTGCATGGTGTATCCAATTAAATTATAACACTAAAAGGACCAATCTCTTCTGACATGTTTCAAGTACACTTGTATGTAGAATAAATCCCTGTTTTTTATTTTTGATGTGGTCCTTTATGTTGGAAGAAAAATCTGTCAAATGTTTTGAAGTCAACTATCTGGGAGATGTAAAACGGATTAATTGCTTTAATGTGTGAGGTACAGTGCAGACTTAGTGCTTGCCTTGTACCATGGAGGTTACCCATAGAGTAAATGTGTAGTGTGCTCCTGCTTAACTTAATATTTTTGGGCATCACAAGAATAACCCCTTTTTTTATTACAGACTCTAGAGCAGCATGGTGCGATTGACATTCTGGTGTCTAATGCAGCAGTGAATCCATTTGTAGGTAAAATAGTGGATTGCAGCAAGGAAATGTGGCAAAAGGTAAGTCTGCATCTGTTAATGGCTGTGAAATCATAAAGCTGAGTTTGTAGATTAACTGTAAAATGTATCCATCCAAAGTTAAATAACATGTGGTTGAGTACTTCTATTGGTTGTCTAATTCTGAACTATTACCAGAGAATAGTTGATCTGCTAATTGGTGTCTAAAATGCAGTGGGTAGCTGTCGTGGAGGGGGAGGAGTAGTATTCCCCAAGGGCGGTGTATGTGCTTGTAACAATCTGGTGAGGAATGAGATGAGCAGCATCTCAAACTGTGGACCCAAACTGTTCAGGTTTGAGTTGACTGTAGCCAAACCAGCATCTGCTAATCTATTGCAGAGTGGATTGTGTGCAGTTCCAGTTATGGAAATTATCAAGTTCCAATATTTTATTCGTAGACCTTGGCAGAGTGAAGTTTAGGACCCTCAAGGTTTTTATTTTTGCAACTTCCCCTTTTTAAACCATGCTGCCTATCTGTATGAATAGGGTGACCAGGTATTTGTGGCTGGGTCTTTAATTCATTAACCTCAGTTATAAAACTTCCCAACATTTTAATGTTTTACAGGCTTTAAGCATTGTTGAATCTAGTTGCCTTGGTTGCTAGACTTGCTCTTGAACTCTATTTCAGTACAATCAGCATAACAGACTTTATCAGCCTAACATTCTAGTTTCTTATCCCCTTTGCAAATGAGAGCAAAATGGCACTATACTACAACTCCCAATAGGGTGTTACTGCAAAGCAACACTTTGGTGCTACAGTAATGCCAGGGTATCGGAGGAAACTAGAATTTTCCTCTTTTCAATACAGCATTCTTACTAGTAATTGTTTAATCTTATTGAAAGGTGCTCTGAGGCAATGTATTAAATGTATGCACGTTACTCTTGACAAGCACATCTGTAATAAATGGTGGCATTTACTAAAATGGGATGAGCAGAGCCAAAAAATCATTTAGACCCAGGCTGATTTATGTAGGTCCAAGAGAATGGTGACTGAAGATGGGAACTGAAATGTGCATTAACACTGGAACATTTTCTGAGCAGAATAACCAATTCCTGAAATAAAGGAGTTGGATGTTCAGTAAAAATGATTAAAACCACTCCACTACAGATATTGTGCAGCGATGTGGTGCATCAGGAGAAGACAATTTAATGCCAAGGTCATATTTGGGTCAGGGTGACATGCATTGCTACAGCATAGAGTAGAAAAAAGGGCATGCACTAGGAAAGCTGGGCTGCTGCTATTCCAAGTCTTTTTGGATGACTTGGAAGGAAATGTTCCCTCATAAAATGCTAGTTTTCTAGCTAGTCTTAGTGAAGAGGCCATGATTCCGTCTAAAGATAGTAAAGGTAATGGCCCTCTAACGCCAGCAATAGGTGATTCTGTTTAAGTGGGTTTAGAAATTTTTCCCAGAGCTGCACTGCAGTGTTGCAGGCTGTTTTGTATTTCAGAGTAATGGCTGCCTTTCCGTTCAACATCTTGTAAGATAGTCAATAATATGTTATCCAAACCCTGGGACAGGCATTTACGTTTGCCTAACTACTCATCCAATAGCATAATCTTGGAACAAGAATCCAGTAGATCAACTTCTAATCTGTTTACAGCAAAATCCACAACCTCCCATATCTGAAAGGAAGCATTTAAGGTGCTAACTGATGGAAGCTTAATTTAGACTTCTATTCCTAGATGGGCATTGATGTGCCCAATATAGCAGCTATAATATCCTTAAGACATTTAGGAACTATACAGGCAATTATATAATTGGAGTACAGAGACTATTGTTCTAATTTTATTTTACATTTGTTGACCGGGATAGTCCTACTGGATGCATGTCCATTTTCAGCGGTAGCCCGGGGAGAAAAGCTCCAAGGGTAAGCAGATACAGCATTACATAATACCAGCATTACATATTACAAACGGACTATTTACAGAGATTACATAAGCAAGTTAAACAAGTTCCACAGGTTAGAGATAAGATGGTCAATGATATGTTATCCAAACCCTGGGACTGAGTCATTTATGTTTGACATCAGCTTTAGCCCAGATGTATGCCTTGTTTGTCCTCTGTATGCAGGGGAGACTTTGAACATTAAGTAGTCAATAGGCCAAACATCTTAACTGGGACAAATCTTATCCCTAGCAGTAAGATGCATAATCCTAAACTATCCATAACGCGTAACCATTAACTTGATATACACAAACTTCAAAGGTCCATTCTAGTAGTATGGAAAGGTGGTCTCTTGTAATATGTGGGATTGTCTAGGGCATATGGGTAGGTATGATTAGTGCCAAAAGAGCATAATTTAATTTAACTTCATGCTCTTAAAGTCTTTGGATAAGCTGTCCAGGTAACCTCGGAGTGAATGGATGTATATTACAGAACATTGTAATGTCATCCACAAACTTGCACACCCTTTGAGAGGACAATCTGATATTGAGACCAAAAAGCTGGGGACCCAACAGAGCTCCAAGGAATGCCCCTCAATACATTTGTATTCAAAGCTACAGTCTTATTCTAGCCTTGTATTTCCTGTTTTAGCCAGTCTGCCACACACCTTACCACATATGGTTCAGTTTTCAGCTTAACCATATCCAATGGCATGAGACCTTGTTAAAAGTCTTGCCATATCTAAATTGCAACTGCAAAACCATTATCCAAAGAGCTAATGACTAGTCATTCCTGCCTCAAACTTATAATTTACAAGTTTGGAAACCATACTGGAAAATACCTGAGCTTGTTTTCAAACGTGCATTAAATGTATGGTATGCTAGAAACTTTTTCCTAGTATGCATGCAAGGCCCATTGGCCTCGCGTATCAACAGTACTACTGGGTTTACATTTCTGAAATGGAGTAACTGCAGTCTCCTACATCCTGGGCACAAAGCCTTCATCTGATTTCTGAAACAGTAAAGCAAGGTCTTGGATTTTCACCTATTCACTTAAAAAAATAACCAACTATGTGAGGGCTAGCTAGTGATTTTTCTATGGCCTCAGCAGAAATCTCGGGACTAGCACACTACTCAAAATATTAATGGACCCGCAGGGCCTTTAAACCACATCCAGAGGACACAAGTAATTCTGCAACTTAAACCAATTTAGTTCTGCTCCTATGGCACAAAATCTAGGGAGAATGGAGATATCTTGAAGGTGCCGAAGGCCTTGTTCCTGGCATTATGTAATCTGTCAGTTTAGCAGTAAAGTATTTGCATTGAACATTTTCAAGATATAAATTGCATGGTGCATGTATTAACAGTTTAGTGTAGTCAGGAGTATTTTAAATATGGGTGAGTCTCTTCAGTGACTGCTTAAAATAAGCAAGTACTCTAGTTAAGAAATAGGCTGGACAAAAGCAATTTTAATATGCTGTGATCTTGGACCACTGGGATGGGGTGTAAATGTGTAGTAATCCCATTTTACAAGGATGACTGTCTAGAGTAATACCTTTCATTTAAGCTATAAATGAGCTTTTTGTAAAAAAAACAATGAATGTTCGGTGGGAATCTAAGGCTGCAGCTGAAGAAAATTGTATATTCTGTTCTGAATGAAATTTGTGATTTGTTTACTACATGGGGACGAGCTGTTTGCAGGTCCAAGCAATAATCTTGAGTTATGAATATTCCTTGCTAAGTAAAATGCACTTTAAAAGTACAATGGCAGGCTGGAGAAAGTTTGGAATCCATGTGATGTGAATGAGGGCACCCTCTTAATAGTCTTAAGATATGCTAATGCATTTAATAGAAGAGTGCATTGTGCACATATTTTGGGCTAAAAGTTAGTTTTCTGAAGGCATTCGGGCTGTTTTTCACATGAGGGGAACAGAGGTAAAAACTGCAATCAATTGTAAGTGAAAACTTGGTTTGTAGTGTGTTTTAGCATGGGTAACATTTTAGATTGGTTAATGCCTGTGCATGCAGCTGTCTGTCAATTGCTTCTATCTGGAGGTTTAAACTTGAAGGTGTACATAGTTTTGCAACTTAAGTTAATAGGGTATGATGGGTGTTTTGAAAATGTATTTAGTTGCTAAAGACTAAGTTTTTTGAATGACCGTTTCAAATGAAGACTAAAAACTGCATGAAAGATTAACCTAATAGTGTGTGCATGTAATGTCCGGGTTTTTAATTCTACTTTCATATGTAATGGATGGAAATTGCTTATAAAGGCTCCTCTAGCCATATCTTGCAACATAATGGCCTTACAGGGTCTGGTCAAGAAAATGAGTGCAAATAGCAATGCTGCTGAAGACTTGTTTGGAAAGAAGTGAGCATGTGAATTTGACAGGGTTTCAGGATGGATTTCCAACAAAATTGGGGATGAGAAATGAGTAATTGGGGTTTCAATAGTGAGAGGAAACATATGGTAGATTTATGGTAGCAAGGTGCTGTTGGTAATGGCATAGGATTATGCTGGAATGAATTTTTATTCCATCAAAAACTGCTATGGAGCTTAATATAGTTTTGGGAGAAATCCACTTTCAGCAGGGAATATTACTCCTAGGTGGGGAGGTTTGAAGGGAAGAAAGTGATGAAGGTCTGGAATATTTTAGCAGTATTGGAGGAAGTCCAACAATGTAGCCACCAAAGACTAAACTCAGACCCAGCTTCATACAAACCCATTTTGATTTTAAACCATTGAGGCATTTGTGTATATGGGCTAAAAGAATAGCAAAAGTGCTGTCAAAATTGATAACTAGATCAAGGTTGTGTGGCGATAGAACAATGATCCACAGGGAAGCAGAATGTAAGAATACCACTGGTAGGTATTGATGCAGTGAAAGCATTTGATAGAGTAACCTGGGTTTCTGAGTAGGCCAGTGGAAGCATTTGCATTCCCTGATGCACTAAGGTTAATTTTGAAGATGTATAACTGATCTGAGGCAAGAATTAGTGGAAGGGCTTCTCTGAAGAGGAACCAGGTGGGTTTCTTTACTTCCCTGGGCTATTGGCTTTATAAGAGAACTGACATAAGGGACTCAGAAATGCAAGGGCATAATTGATGATGATCAAAAGTTGGCTTTATTTGCAGATGGCCTTTTCTGGATTTATGCACAAAATCTGTGCTGTGGAACACTTGAGACTGAAGTCTTTCAGGATGCAAAATTAAGAAAATAGATTATAGCTATAAAACTATTTATCCCTTTGAATTCCAGCAATAGCCATACCTCTGGGGAGACCAGATGAAGCATTTAAGAAGATGGATTATAAAGGCTTCTGTTATGGCTAAGGATATGTGGGAAGAGAAGATACAAAAACCTGAGAAACTGGAAGCTCTGTATATGGAACGAAAGATGGAAAGCAGTGAATAATGTTTAGTCCCTTTATTACATAACTCTGGCGCATTTTTCTCCACTGGAAGAAAAGTTGTGGACAGTAAGAATTTCTATGAGGGAGAGGACAAGAGTTGGATGAGCTGAGCTTCCCAATAGAACAAGGTGGCTTATGATCTGATTTGAAGGGATAGATTAAAGCTATGCAGTTAAGACTAGCAGAAGATTAAAAATGGAAAAGTGGTGGTGGAGGGAGCAAGTTCAAAAGTGTGATTTTTTTGAATACAGATCCTTAAGGAGAATGACCATACAGAATAGTTTATGAAGTAGCAGGAAGTGTACCCCTCATGTTGGATTATTTCTTAGAATAGAGTTTGACAGTAGGGACAACTACAAAAGTAGGGGCAAGAAAATGTCCAAGGGAAGACTGGAATTTACTGGAGAACTGGCGAGGGAACCAATACTAGAGGGGAAAGTGGGATGAGGCCACTGTTTGGACTATAGGCTATACTGTTTTCCTTACTAAGGAGTGATTTGGAGTAAGGCGAAGAGGGTTAATGGAATCTTGAGACCTGCTCTGGTAGGGTTTTTAGTTGCACCTTGGAACACGATGCTGATGAAGTGGTGATTCAACACTTTTGCCATAATAAAATTATCAGAGGTCCCAAAAAATTGGGAAGAGACCGAAAAGGTAATTTACGAGAGAATAGTGGGAGGACATTCATGGCTCCCAGTTATGCAACAGTCCTAGAGGTTTAGGAATATCCAAAGTATTTCCTTGGGTAGCTAGCAAATGCTGTTGGAGGTATGATGGAAAAGAGGTAACTGTAGTTTTTATATATATATATATATATATATATATATATATAGAGTGTAATGAGTCTGAAGATTTAAAAATTCCTTATAGACTTCTGTCAGAAAAATTGGGTGAACAAATGGCTGTAACGAAGTGCTGCTTCAAAAAGCATCTGAATTGCCTAGATGTAGTTGACAATCCATTTAATTCTGCTGACTGTCAAATTACAAAATGGCAGTCCATCTAAACCAACTGCATTTAACTCTTATAAACTATAAGAACTGCAAGTGGGATCTTTGAAAAGGGGAGGAGCAAATTACATATACAGATTTTCCTTGTAGCCAGTCCATTACACACCTCCATTTCTATGCAACTGTTTTCTGTTAATGTTTAAATAACCTTTATCACTTAGGCAAACTGCATTTAAGCTATACTAGAATTCACATTGGTCTTAAGAAATTGGTGCTGGGATTGAGGCAAAAGCACCTCTTATAAGGCTATTGCAGTTGACCCTTTGCTATGCAGTACTCAATTGTAAACTTCTCTAAACGGAGGAGGAAATGTACAATTTAGGGAGACATGGTTCAAACATGGTGGTTTACTGTAACATCCAAGGCTATGGTGGTATCGGCTTTAGGAAAAATGGATTGGGTTGAGATTCCATGTTCACTAAACTTTAAGGTCAAATCTCTTGGCTGAAGCTTTCCTGTCCGCATTAGAATAGGGGACAAATGTTTTATGCATCATACACTAAATGAATTTTAGCTTTAATACTGAATTAACGATGTGTTCAACATTTTGAACTTGTAATCGCATGGAGTGATTTGAATGCAAACCTCATTTGCAGGGAGACCTCTCCCAAAACTGAATTATTGAAGCTACTGCTTATCTTGTACCAACATGGGGATTTTGGGCTGAATGAATATTCTGGATATTGTCCTTTTGTAGTTTTCTTCCAAACTGGCAGTTGCTAAGTGAAGGGCAATTTTAGATTTCAGATGTTGTATCCTTTAGCAAATGCATACTAATCCAAAAAAATATTCTAGCAATTTTCTAAGAGCAAGATTTAATACCAGTCCCTAACTTGTGCCTTTGTCTCTGATTCTTAAGCTCTCAGTTGGAGCTATAGTGCTCTGAAAATTCAAAAGTGAACAAATTTATAATGGTCCCATAATTAGTGTTTTGTATTACTGGGCTAGTGATTAAGACATATGAGGGCTAAGCTGAGGAGGGACTGAAGACATGGTGCCCAACTGTAGAACCATGGATATGCCTGTTAATAACGGAGGAATGTTTGATACATGCGTATCAGTTGTCTTTGCCCTCCATGATGGGATAACATTTGTGCAAGTTGGGTAGAGGAGTGCACTTTTGTTCCCAATTTAAACATTTGAAAGTTCAAGCTTCTGTTTGTAACTTTCAACTTCTCTCTAAAATCTGAGAAAGCTTTACATGTAGCTTGTCAACTGGTGATCAGCAGTATTGCCCTTTTTTCTTTTGCTGATGAAGAAATAATGCTATCTTGGAGCAGATTTTAGCAAGCTTACCCAAGCCATCAAATTGGGGCAGGGGATGCTTATTGAGTGGATTAATTAGTGACCACTTGATCAAATTCCTTGGCTGATTTTTAGTTACTTGATGGGGATACTTTTTGAGCCATTTCAAAGTACATGGCCAAATTGTCAAACCATATGGTTGAGACAATGTGGTCTACTATTTAGTCAAATATGAACCCAAATGCCCATGGAAAGTGCTTTTGTAGGGGGAAAGTCTCCCTGCACCCTCACCTCTTGATTGTATATATAAACTCAGATCCCACTACAGTGGGGAAAAATATCAAATTCCTTTATTCCCCCACTGTACTGAGATCCAAGTCAGTTTGGACTGAATTGTTGACCATATGATCTCTACCATACTGGGTTCAATAATTTGGCTGTTTATTGAATTATCACGTATGGGAGGAAACATTACATTTTTATAAATTTTATTTTTTTTATTTTGCATTTGTTTACTGGGATAGTCCAACTGGATACACTTCCATTTTCAGTGGAAGCCTGGGGAGAAAAGCTTCACAGACAGACTTGCATAGATTACACAAGTAAGCAAACCATTATAAAGTATATACAATGGCTTAGTAGTGTTCCCTAGTAGGAACACTCAATTCTCATGGACAGACTCCATTAAAAGTAAGATGAATCAGATTGGAAGCAGAGCTTGGCGACTTAATACAAGTTGATACTTGCAGAATATGCTTTTTAGTTTATAACTTAATCAGGGTTGGTACATGTGCTTAACCAATTCACTGAGATGCTGTGTTTTTTTAAGAGACTTTGAGGATTGTAGTGTTATGTAGTTTGGCAACTAATTCCAGGTTTTACCAACAAAGTTGGCAAACGGGGATTCACTAAAGTTAGCTTTGTGGGTTTGGACCAGTAGTTTATTGGCTAACTGGTTGCGATATGGCTTACTTGAGGGGGTATCCTCGGGTTGGTACAAAATTTTGTGCACTATTAAGAGTTGAATTGAATTAAGCTGGGCAGTTCTAGCCACTCTAGTTTAGTTTAAGGTTCTGGCAGTGGTGGGTCCCTATAGGTGGAGCCAGTGGCGAAATCTGGCAATATGATTGTAGCTATGGGGACTGCTTGCGATTTGGTTTTGAGTACAGTCTGCATATGAGTAGGTGTGATTGGGCGATTGCATTCCTAACCAGTGGGGTTAAAAATGTTTATATACAGTGATCCAAGCTTCTTATTGATTGGTTTTGTTGACCTGTAGGTCAAATTTGTGTCTTTTTATAGCCCCTAGCCGTTTGTGATTATCTGGGGAAATAGTGGTACCATGGTTGTGACAGTGAACGTGTGGTGGATCTACTAGTGGGGGAGAAGAGTAGAAGTTTAGTTTTATTGGGGTTCAGAAGTAGGCATTGGTTGGTGAGCCAGTTCTCGATGGTGTTGAATGTATTTTGGGTTAAGGTATGAAGTTCAGATGGGGAGTTGGCTGAGCAGATCAGTGGAATCTGCATGTTGAATGCAGGTAGCTTTAGGGGATAGTGTGAAGGTTAAAAATGGACCTAGTGTGGACCCTTGAGGGACACGGTGAGGTAGCTGGCTGGAGAGTTTGCCCTGCCATAGTACCAACCTGTTTACCAGTCCGGTAGGAATGGAACCACTGGATAGGCTTGTTGAGGGAAATAGATTTTAAAGAACGAATGAGAACATGGTTGACCATGTCAAAACCTTTTGATAGGTCAAGAAAGAGGGCGGAGGTTAGCCTATTGTCATTCCTGTTTTATGGCAGTAGTGAAGGAAAGGAGGGCTGAGGTGGTGCTGTGATATGGCCTGAAACCATGCTGGGAGTTGGATAGTAATTCTGTGTAAGGTATTGCATTAGTTGATTGTGTACACATTTCTACATTATTTTGGCAAGTGGAGAGTGGCAATGGGTCAATAGTTGGATATATCTGAGGACCCGCCACCTTTATGGAGTGGGATGAAGTCAGATTTTCCAGAGGGAGGGGATAGTGTTTTCAGATAAGGTTCTGTCTATTAGGATAGATATGGGATATACAATGGCATCTGCAGCTATTTGTAGGCCCTCTGCAGGGAGGAGATCAGCAGTGAGTGTGGTAGGTTTTAGTGTTTTGATAAACTAGTGTATATTGGTTGGAAGCTAAATTCAGGGTGATTACTGGGTAGATTAGGCATGTGACTTAAGTTAGAGGGGGTTAGTTGATTTGTCAAGGATTGGATCGTTTCAGTGAAAGTTATTAAAGGCGCTAGCTATGGTCTCTGGGGAACTATGGATGTAGTTAGCTGGGGTTGGGGTGGTGGAATGACCTGGAAAAGTAGTTTATTTAAGGCTGCCCAGAACTTTTGAGGGTTATGGTGTTTTTTGTAGGAGGTTTTGGTAGAAGCTTTTTTATCCAGTAAGTTTTTTTGCATCATTCCGAAGTTGACTATATTTTAGGTGGTTAAGTGGGGCTTTAATTCTCCAGCTGGCTCAGGCTCTGTTTCTAGTTTTGATTTTTAGCTTTGGTATCTTGAGCCATGGTGCTGTATTTGATCTAGTTTTTATTGTATGTGCTTGGAGCATGGGAATCAAGGATACTTAAGAATTTAGTGTTGATCTATGGCAGCCTCTAATGTTGGATTTTTTTTAGTTTTGACCAGTCAACTGCTTTATATTTTGGAATATAGCAGCATCAGTTTTTCCTTTTTATATTTGGGCTGGTGAGGGTTTCCTGCCTTATGTTTTATGATGTAGGTTAGACTATGGTCACTGAGGTAATCGGGGAGAGTACCAGCTGTGTACAGTTGGGGTTGGTTATCGACTAGGATCCAGTGTGGGATACTTTCCCAGTTGGCTTGTTTATCCTAGAGGGAGAGGTTATGGTCTGTTTAAACCCAAATAAGTTTATATGGGTGGGGGGGGGGGGTCAGAAGAGCCAGTTGGTGTTAAAATCACAACTATGGTTTCTTGGGGGGTAGGTAGTGGATAACCAGTAAAGGAGATGATCTAGGGTATTTAGGTTGTTGCCTGGTGAATGTATGCACATGCAAGGTTTTGTTTTGGTTAATCTGTAGCTTGGTTATGAGGAGATCCATTTTATTGAATTGGGGAGGTTGAATGGTGTCAGTATTTTTGTAAAGGACTGCTATCCCATCTTTCCTTGTAGCACGGTCCAACTGGTGAATATTGTATTTTGGAGGTAGTATCTCATTGTCGGTAGTACTGGGTTTTAGCCAGGTTTCTGTAAGACTGTCTGGGGAGTGGGTTGCTAGAAGGGCGTGTAGGTTGGGAATCTTAATATTTCTAATATTTAGTTTAAATGCTAGGAGGGAACTAGTGGGAGTATTCATGGGTAGCTTGACTGTGGGGGTTGTGGTAGGAGCGTGGAGGTTATTGGATGTGGGTGGGCCAGGGTTGGGATGAATGTCTGTTATAAGGTTAGTGATGGGATATTCCGAGCTTTAGGAGTAAGTTTTATGTAGTCTGTCTTTAGGATTGTTTTGTGGCTGTACAGGGGTGGTAATTTTAGAGGGTGGTATATTCAGGATGGTAGTGTTTGAAGTTGTGGGTGTCTGACCATTTGGGTAGTAAATACAATGGTCAAGTGTTCGTAGGCAGTGAGATGGTAAAATAAACAGTATAGGCATTTGGGTAATTTAGTATTTTTTTTGCTTGCATTTTGTTAGGGGGTGGGCCAAATTTTGATGGCTGACTGTGCTAACAGGGTGTGAAAGAATGGGAGAAGGAAATGGGTTAAGGGGACAGGGTTGCTCCGGTGATGTGTGAGGTGCTGATTGGTACTTAGCAGGAGGGGAGTGGCAGTCTGGTTTAAATTTAGCACTAGGGGCAGGTGGTATTTGGTTGCAATTGAATGTCGCATCTATGCAGTTAATTGAACATAACCGTGCTTTCAATACCACCTTCTCTTAAACCTCATTTCTTGTATTCCCACATTTCCCATTTTTTATATAATTTGTTCCTAACCTTTTATAAAGATCCCACTTAATTTATTTTACTATATTCACCAGTACTGCTTAGTTTGCACTTTGCCAAAGAATCATTTCTAGAAAATGGGAATCTGCCACCAGAATTGAACCCAGCAGGGCCTTACTGGGTCTAGGCATTTCAAGTCCTGTTTCACTGCAAAGTTCTTAATTGCACCAATTTGCTTGTCCATTATTTTTGATAGTGTAGTCTGTAGGAAAATTTTAGTCTGACAACTTCATTACACTCCCCAAAAATGTTTCCAATTACATCTTCTGTCACAACCAACACGTTCAATCTACCTGAATTCTTTGGAATCTGCATTTGCTCCCAAATGTACTTTCTCCCATTGTTTGTGAACAGTTCATCTGGGGTTACATTGGCTTGATGCAATTAGCCAGTTGTGCTGCCAGTCTGAATAACCTGAAGGCTTTTTCTGCTCCAAATAAAGGGATGCTTCAGACCATGTCTGCTATGTTTTGTTTCAGCTGCCTTTAGATAATTGTGTACCTGAGCTGTGGAGAAAAACTGGTCTCAGCCGTATTTAAGAAATGTATTGGCAACTTGGGTAATAGAGCCGTATTTACCTTACCTGTGTAAGGAAATGTACTTTAACAATGCTAGGTAATTTGCAGATAGTCCATTCAGCTTCAGCCAGGTTAAAGCATTTACTATTTAAGGTATTTGATGCCCCATTCTAACATGCGTCCATTAAAGTCTCTAAGTTGATACCACAATCGTGTACCTGCCTGAATTGCAGATTCAGTCTGGGTCAAAATGGCTTGTTGACCTGTTGGTCATAATTGGTTTGACAAATTTGTTGTAGGCACTATTTTGACTGCTTCCCCAATGGCTGGAATAGTCTGGCTAGACGTTTGCTAATTTTGTAGCATTTCAAGAAGTTTGGCTGATTTTATGGGAGTACCTGCCAAACTGTCATGGCAGATATGACAACTTGCCTTGTTTCTGTGCTTTGAATTTATCAATATGCTATTAATGGGCTATTGTGTCAAACTGAAGATAGGGCTGTGGAAGTCCATAGCTGATCAGCTGACTTCCAGAAATGGTGTGAATCAAATATCAAGTAAGCATAGAGTTTAACATTTTAAAAACTGTGCTAGTCCTTAAGACTGTGGCTGGAACTGCTTTGTAGAGTGTTCAGATTTCTGTATATACTCTGCTTATAGACTGGAAAGAATTGAGTACTAACACTAGGCAAATTCTAGCAATGAGGGGTAATCTGCAGCACTTTTTGCCCTGATGAATATTAAAATACTGTCTTGTATACTTTGCACTTTTAAACAATCTGCAGCATTCTGTTTTCTTCCCCCATATTCCGTGATCTTACCCACTTAACTCTACAATATTCTGAATTCCATTAAATAAACTTTTCTGCATATTTCCTGATATAATATTTTAACCAGCATGTTGTAATTAACATGTCACTACCTTTTAAACTACCTGAATGCTGTCAGTTTTGAAGCTGTTTGGCTACTTCTCGCAGTGTAAGTCTCAAATTGTATAAACATCATCCTATGCATGTAAAAATGTACACAACCTTGTACACATACTGTGCTCATCATGAAAAGTGTTAAATGTAAAGCTTGATCTGATCATCATCATCATTCATTCCTTACACATGGGTATCTGTTCTGACTTCTGAACAGAGCCAGCCATTTTCCAAGCTTGCGTCTGCTTCACTCTCGAGCTAAACTCTTACCCACAATCCCCTCTCCCTGTTACCTTAGATTCGTTTGCCGCATTGCCATTTGGTCTTATCAAGCTGCTTCTCTTGAGCTAAGTAGTTTGTTGTATAATGGTCGTTTATATTACTTTTCTGTCAAGTTTCTTCGTTGTCTTGTACCCAATCACATCTCGTGACCATATTTTCTTGGTTTTCTTTCCTCTACCTTTTTACTGCAAGGTATTCTCCCCTTAAAATCGTTGGTAATCTTTCCCTTTTTTCATACTTTTGGGTATTCTTTTGTACCATTGTTGGTACCCTTTTTCTTTCTAATTTTTCTATCATGACAGGTAAAGGTAGTCTGGGGTTTAAACTGTGTTCTGACTGGACAAACTACCTACTTCTGATGCACACTTTGTGCGTTTATTGTTTGGGGGTGTCCCACTTATCTGTTGACCTGCCCTGTACTATCTGTGTAAACTTTTTCAAATAGAACTTTGTTGGAAAGGAAAAAGTTGTTGAAGGGACTTCTTAAATCTCCCTTTTCAGAGGCTATTTCTGGGTCTGAGGCCTTAACCCCTCCTAGAGCCCATAAAATCTTTAATGTCTGGAATTAAAGATAAGCTCACTAAACTAGGTATAAATCCTTATGTCACAAGATGGGTTGCCAACTGGCTCACGGACAGAACCCACACTGAAAGTAGCGGGTTCCAAATCTGACTTCAGACCAGTGGAATACCACAGGGTTCAGTCCTGGGCCCCCTCCTGTTTGGTATCTACTTCTCTGAAGTGCAGGCTAACACAGAAGGTCTTTGGCTAACAGTTGCAGATGACTGCAAACTAGGAGCCATAATCAAAACTCCTAACTATGTGGACAAATTACAAAAGGGCCTCAGATACCTGGTGTCAAAGCCATGGCCTGACACTCGATGCCAAAAAGTGTATTGTCATCCCCTTTGGTAAAAACTCATGCTGAAAATGTGAGACCTTGGGACACAGGTGGACAGTAGTCTCATTTGATCACATTGCCACATTGGTCAGGAAACCTTACATGGCTCATCTCCTCACAAAAGGATTCTCATCCAGAAAGAGGTCATTGTTCCCCTCTACTAATAACTCATTGTACCCATTATAGAGTACAATGCCCCTTTTGGTATGTACCTCACAAGACCTCTACAACTGGAAAGTCCACAGAAATGCCTCTGAGGATTACTGGCCTCAGATGCCCTGCACAGACTCTCAAACTACAGCTTTACTCAATCGCATATCTCCTACTCTGAGGCTATCTCTGCCTAACGTACAAAGCTATGTCAAACCCAGAGCTGTTGGACATCCTCCACTTAAAGAAATCCCAATCCCTCCGAGCTACACGCTCTAGGGACCTAAACCTTGTCACCACAATAAACAGAACATGCTGGAGGGATAGATTCCTGTCCCAGAGATTTCACATACTCTGGAACAGACTACCTATCTATGTCGAGCAGAGCTCATTAGCACTCAAGAAAAATCTTAATTGGAAGGGAAATTAACCCCAGGGATCACGTCTGTTGCTCTGCTCTACAGGGGCACAGGTAAATAATTTTCTTGGGTGGTGAAAGCCAGAGTACATTTTTGGCTAGGCTAATATAGGCCCTAGGGCCAATAGCCTAGTACCTATGAACCTATGTACCTACCAAGGCTAAATCTTTGCCTCCGTCCTGGCTGGGGACTCCCACCAACCAAAACCTAAAAAGGCTCACGTTTTGGCTCCAGAGCTCACTCAGTCAGCCAGAGTGCTTTTGGTGCCTAGACCTTTGTCACGGAGGCCTTTGGCTCCATTAGTGATCTTGGCTCAGTCTTCTCCTGCAGCCTTCACTATATCTGCACTGAGGGGCTCCTCTGTTCAGACTACCACTGTATCTGCACAGACCGTTCAGTCGGCACAGACCTTGACCACATCTGCTCGGACATCTTACTCAGAACAGACTCCTTTATTGTTGACAAGTTTAGTCAGTTCCAGCTTTGGTACCAGCAGCCACTTCGGCACCGATCCCTGTGTTGATGCAGACCATGACTTGGGCACCGATTGACTTTGGTGCAGACGCCCATAGTCCAGTCTCTCTCTGCACCATTGTGTGGACTGGTGAGATGGGCACAGAATTTGCCTTTTCTGTGGACAGGCCTATTTCTCCCTCTCTCAGAAGTTCACTAGAAGCCTTTCTGAACACTGATGCATCTTGTGGATCAGGTGCTCTAGGCCAGAGGTATCCCACCCCCCAGGAACTATCCCTCCTTGGGAGGTGATCGCCCATCTCCAAAGACTACTCCTTCATTGCCTTCGAAGTCCATGGATATAGCAGTCTTCCCCTTCTGCAGTTCCCTTTATGGATCTCATTAAGGAACTGCAGTTGCCTTTATGGCAGGAAAGTTTTGCTACGACCCAGGATGTCAGTTGTGACACGCATACTTTGCTGCTCCACAGCCATCCAGGGACTCTGGGTTGGCAGGCTGAGCCACTTAGGGGAGGGGGTGACCCCTGCCCTAGACATTCCCTCTTCAGGTGGACCAGCCTTCCAACTGATGGAGATGGCTTTCACTGCTGCTGGCACTACTGGACGGTCTATCCCTCCGCCCTCCTCTGGTACACTGGTTTCACAAGTCGCACAGAGCAGACACTGGTGCAAGGGCCTCGGGACATACTCCCACAGGAAACCCCTTTTCCACAGTCTTCCCCAGCTTCTCCCACTGAGGAAGTCCACCGGAAAAGTTTGTGTGAGAGGAAGCACATGGACTCTACAGAGGAGTCAGTCACTGAAGAGACATTTTGATGAGGGGGAAGGGTCCTCTGTCACCCTCTGAGGTATCCTTTGGTGATATCCTGAAACAGAGGTGACTGGCAGTCCTCTAATCCAATCTGAGGAATCTGTTCCTGCAGGCCTTTTGCGCCTGGCCCCCTACCACCTGGGTTACTCCACCTGCCGATTAACTTGTCTGGCTTATCGTGCAGTGTGCTTGGAAGGCTCCTGCCACTGTCAAAACTATTCCCCGGAGGCCAGATAACATTTTGTCCCCTCCTGCTAGGGTTCCCCATTGGTCAAAAGGTCTTCCTGTGGATGCTTTGGTGGTGGCTGCAACAAAGGATCTGGCAGAAAAAAAGCTAGACTGTCCATCCACCTAAGGGTCCCGGGCACTGGACAGGATAGGGAAGTGCACCTTTGCATCAGCGACCTTTACTATCTGGTCCCTGAATTGTATGGCACCCTTTACCAGGCTTCAAAGGGATCCAATTTCTTAGCTCTCTGAAACCTTAGCTGGTGCAGTGTCTGAGGTCCATGGCAGTGGCCTCTCAGCTGGCCACCGTTGAGTCAATATCAAACTCCTCTGTGATGCATCACACATCAGAAGGAGCAGCTAGAGTGGCAGGTTCAGCTGCAGTCTTGAGACTATGCACCTGGATGCGCTTAATTTTGCAGAACCTTTAAGGCTTCCTTTCTTAATGCTCCCATTTGAGGCCTTATTGTTTGGACCCAAAGTTAAAAGCACACTGGCCAGATGTGAACAGGATGGTAAGACCCTTTCTGCCATAGGTGTCGACTACTTTTCCCCTCAACGTGCTTTCTCCCAAAACCGAGTGGGAAGATATGGTTCAAGAAATCTCTGGGTCCTTTCTGTGACATAGGCAGAGTTCTCCCCTAGAGGCAGAGGGGGAAACTCTTAGGGAAGACTCCTTTCGGGGCAGAGGGGGTCTGTGTAACCAGTGTTCCAGGGATTTTCCCTGGCAAATCCTACCAGCGCTCCTGAAGAGCGGCCCAACTCCTTTCCTGTGGAGGTGGTTGGGGGATGTTTCTCCTTGTACCCTTCTGCCTGGCTAACCATCACCACCGATTCTTGGGTACAAAGGATTATAGCCAGAGGTTCATATCCCCTTCGATCTTTGTCCTGTTCCTTCAAAAAATCTTCCCAATGTTCCACCCAGTCAATGGGAAGAAGCAGCACTAAAGATAGAAAAGCTGCCAGGAAAGTCATCCAAATAGTCCCTCCAGACCAGATAGAATCTGGATTCTACTCAAGACTCTTTGGTGCCAAAGAAAACCAGGGACTGGAGACCAATTTTGGATCTCTGTGTATTGAACAAGTTTGTGTACAAAAATTCCGGATGGTCACTAGTCCCCCCCCCCCCCCTGCTTTTGGAAAAAGACTATTGGATGTGCTCTAGATCTTCAAGATGCGTACTACTACATAAAAGTGAACAGGCCATCAAGAAGATTTCTGCACTTTGTGCAGGAGCCAGTCACTACCAGTTCAGAGTACTGCCCTTTGGACTCTCTACAGCCCTCAAGAGTGTTCACAAAAAGTGCGTGGCAGTTGTCACAGCTCACTTGTGACTTCAAGGATTCCAGGTGTTTCCATACCTGGATGAATGGCTCATTTCTGCCCCTACCAGACATCTACTAGAAGAAGCCCTGGCATACTCTCTCCTCACTGCACAAAGGCTAGGCATAACCATAAACTGGCAAAAATCCAATCTCACCCAATCTGTCGACAGAATTCATAGGTGTTATCTTGGACACAACTGCAGAGCAGCCATTCCAGAGCACAGAATTTTAAGGATAAAGCAACTGATTCCAGTCCTTTCAAGGGAGAAATCCATGGCTCACTCTGTTCTACAGCTGTTGGGTTCCATGGCAGCCTCCATCACCATTGTCCCCCTGGCCAGGCTTCACATGAGGCTTCTGCTCACCCAATGGTATCCTTTTCAGAATCCTCTTTCAGCCATGATTCGAGTAACCCACAGGTGCAAACAGGATTTAAATTGGTGGATGACCATCTGTCACAATGGTCTCTCCCTTTTCCCCCAGCAACCCAAGGCCACAGTGACCATGGACACCTCCCTGGTGGGGGCGCTATGTCAGGGACAGACAGTCCAAGGCAATTGGTCTGAACTGGAGGCCCATCTGCATATAAATGTTCTAGAGCAGAGCAGTGCTTCTGGCATTGCAAGCATTCCATCCCCTGCTGCAGTCTGACAATTGCAATTTCAATATGGCGGTCTGGTAAATCAACAAGCAAGGTGGAGCCAAATCGTACCCCATTTTGTCTAGAGGCCATGAGGATAGGGCAATGGGTGATGGCTACAAACTGTTTTCTTCTAGCAATGCACATTCCTGGGAGTTCCAACGTGATAGCAGACCCTCAGTAGGTGCATTCTTCAACCTCACAAGTGGTTCCTGAATCGCTTGATAGCGGCAGAGATCTTCCACCACTGGGGCCATCCTTGCTGTGACCTCCTTGCATCCCCGACCAACTGCAAATGCAGCAACTACTTCACCCGGATTCCCTCTCTGGGATAGTCACCCAGGGACACTAGTCCACAATTGGCCCTTGGGTCTTATCACATTCCCACCCTTCCCCTCATTCCCCAGTTTCTGAAGAAAGCCCATCGGTTGAAGAGCAAGGTGATCATCATAGCACCATATTGGCCTCTACAGATTTGGTTCCCCTTCCTTTGGCCTCGCCTACTAGATCGACCATGGATTCTCCATCCAACCCTGGAGTTGATCTCGCATCCACAGAACCTGATTTATCCCAGCTTTTGAACAACCTGAAGCTCCCAGCTTGGCTAATCAATTTCCCTTGATTGCCAGGCAGAATGATCTTTACCAGTGTAACATTCTCATTGCATCTTGAGTCTTCCACTAGAATTACTTACCTGAGCAAGTGGAAGATTTACCTGTTGGCTGAAAGATAAACAAGTAGATCTCTTCTCAGCACCAGTGTGTAATACTAGACTATCTGGCCAACCTTTTCCAATCAGGTCTATCCGTCTCTACCATTAGAGTTCATTTGGCTGCAATTTCTAATTTTCATGAGGGCGTCCCAAGATTCCTCATGTCCCACATTGTGCAAGACCTTCATAAAAGGTGTGAATCAACTGAAGCCACCTTTTTAGAGAACCTGTTCAACCATGGGATTAGTTCTACAAGCTCTGACAATGCCACCTTTCAAACCAGCCTCTTGCGACCTCAAGCATTTGTCATGGAAAGCCTTGTTTTTGGCTGCCATTACTTCTGCCAGACATATTTCTGCGCTTCAGGCTTTGTGTATCAAGAGTCCATACTTGATTTTTCAGTGTCTGAGAACTAATCCATTTCTGCCAAAAGTGATCTCTGAAATGTCTATTAATCAAACCATTGAATTGCCAGTTTTCTTTCCCAATCATTCAAACAGAGGAGAGTATTGCCTACATACCCTAGATATCCACAGGCAAATCTGTTTTTACTTAAAACAGGACTAGGTCCTTTCGTAAATCTGACCAGTTATTTTTGGCCTTTTCTGGACCTAGATTAGGATCTGCTGTTGCCAAGGTCACATTAGCTAGATGGTTGAAGACTGTGACCTTCATTTATACACAAATCTTGTTGCCTACTACCATGAAAGCTCATTCATGTCTGTAGCAACTTCTGCTGCTGCCTTCCATGCCAGAGTTTCTTTACATGACATCTGTGTAGCTGCAACTTGGGCTATGCCTCATACCTTCAATCATTGCAAATTGGATTTCTTCAGGGGAAGAGCATTTTTTGGTTCTATGGTGCTCTGGAATGTCCTTCCATGAGAGCCTCCCAGGAATAGAGGTATCTGGGGAATGAAGATTAACATCCGATAAGTTGCGTCTTACCACAATGTTCCATCTGTTCATCTGTATTGTTAATCCTCATTCAGTCATTACGACCTTCCCCCCCTCCTGTGGTTTCTAGTGGATCTCACCATCCGGTTCTCAGGTTATTTGACCAGAGGTAGCCTCTACCTTTTTTGACTTAAACTCAATTTGAGGTAACAGGGAGAGGGGATTGTGGGTAAGTTTGAAGCCGACACGAGCTTGGAAAATGGTTATCAACAATACAGATGGAATGTTATAGTAAGACCCAACTTCTTTTTTCTGTTAATACAATTCTAACAAATCCTGTGCCTCCATTCCCATTTGTTGACCAGGTAGGTTTACTGGACACTTAAGAAATCCAATTCTAAAACAAAACATTGCTTTGGACTGCCCTCAAATTTAAGTGGTAATCCCCTGACCCCCCCCCCCCCCATGCACAGAAGTCTTTCATGCTGTCTGAGACCAGTCACCAGTGGAGTCCCCCAGGGTTCTTTGCTAGGACCTCTCCTGTTTGGCATCTACTTTTCTGTAGTAAAAACCAATACTGAAGGACTCTGGCTGACTAAGTCTAAATGCTAAATACATTGTACTCTGGGAATTCATTTAACCCAGGGAACTACCACATTGATATGCCCCTAAAAGCTGACCCAGTTTGGATTTTGGAACTTGTGTGGACAGTGACTTAACTCTTGACAAACATTTCTATTGTCAGCCCTTCTGTACTGGGCAGCTTGTAAAGAGGTTTGTCTAGATCTAGGCAAGTTTGTCCCCTTCACTTAGCCCAAATTAGTCCAAGCATTGAATATCATGCCCACTTTATGTATCTGTCCAGATGCATGCAACCACTGGAACACGGACAGACCCCTTACTATTAGGATACAAGGCCTAAACATGTCCTACATGGACTTAAAGCCCCTGTCATGATACTCTGTATCCTGCAGACTGAGGTGACCTGGCATGCAAGGCATCCTCTGACCCATTACTGACTTTGCTGCAAATCAAAGAAACTGTCACTTCGATTCACAAATGCAAATGGGAGAAAAATTACATTTCTTTGGGCTCAATGTGCATATAAAACAGTAAATTTAACATCTCTATAAACTATTATAGAGACAGTTGACAGGCAATACATGCATTATTGCACTGATTTAAGATGGTCACTCATTAGCTTGTTTTAACTGGAAAATGCACTTAAGCGATTTAAGGCCTATATTTATATTGCACAGTATGGCAGTTCACTTTGCGGTCTGGGTGCGTTTTAAGACCTTGTTACATATTGCACTATAAAGGCTTCTGTACTGATTACTGCCTTGATGTTCGGTGTGAAGGGTACTGTTCCTAGAGTTCAGTAACCCAATGGCTAGTGGAAAGAAGCAGAGTTTTGTGATTTTTGCAGCATATATGCATCAAAAGTGCCTTCCTGATAAATGTGAGCTCAGCTTGTAAACAGGATGCATGCTATCCTTGGTTATTTTCCTTTCCCTGCTGAGACATCTGGACATGTGCAGGTTTAGTAAGGATGAGTGAGTTCCTGGTCTCCTGCTGCTTTCACTACCTTCTGGAGGGACTGGTGTGTTCAGAAGCGGAGCAGCTTCCACACCATACTGTAAAGCTGTCCTCTTAGAAGGTTGTGAGCTGTTAATGGTAGGTTTGCTGTCCTCAACCTTAGCAAGAAGTGAGGCTGTTTATGTGCCTTCTTAATGGCATTAATGTCAAGTCTTCAGTGTGCACTCCCAGACGTTGTGCTTTGAGTGGAGTGCTCTGTTGCTCTTCCTGTAGTCCAATTTTCTTTTGTTTTGACATTTGGTGCAAGATTAACCCCAACTTATGAACTGATTCAACACCTCTCAATAGGCTGTCTAGTCATTCCTGATGTGGCCCACAACTTTCATATTCTGCAAATTTGTACAGTTGAGTTAGTATGGTGAAAAGCAAGGGGCTTGGGGCACATCCCTTTGGGACTAGTGTTTAGGGTGATTCTCTCAGATGTGTATTCTTGCCTACACACTTTCTGGGGTCAAAGTCCAGAATCCAGTTGCATAGTAGTGCTGATGCCCAGTTGAACCAGTTTTCTGATCAGATTTTGTGGCATGACTTGAAAACTGAAGTCTAGCCTCACATAGCTGTTATCCAGGTGGTCCAGAGATAAGTGGGGTGCCAAAGAAATAGCATCTCTTGTGTAGTGATTGGGTCTGTATGCAAACTGGAGTGGATTGATCTGCAGGCAGTTCAGATGTTACATCTTTTGACAAGTCTCAAAGCATTTCATCAGAGGGGTGCTATAGGAGTCATTTTAGGTTAGCAAGTGGGGACTTCTTTGGCATGTGTACTTGAAACATTTGGACACTGGCTCAAGTTGGTGAGTTGTCTTGGAGTGCATTTTAGTTGGTCCAGTCTGAGCACTCTTCCAAGGATGTTATGGGGTCCAGATGCTTTCCTGGAGTTCATGGCTAAATAGGCTAGCTGCCTTTGTGGGCCATTTTAAGCCTAGCCAATTTCCATCTTGATATCAGCAGGGTTGAGGCCGAGCTCTTACTCGCTCTTTTTTTTTCTTCTCTGCTGCTGTCATGTTCCCTTCCTCACCACTACTAAAGTAGATGAGCTTGTTTAGGAATTCCGTATCATCACACTAAAGACTGGGGCCTGTAATCTTACTCTAGATGTTCTGCCAGAGTTCATCCCTGTCCATATTAAAGTGCACCCTACATCTGTGGATGGAAACAGAACTCCAGGACTGCCCTGTACTAGTAATGGACCACAGCAGTTCCTTTATGCTTAAATCCTAGCATGGATCCCCCTCTGTTAACTGTAGTATGATCCAGTTATTGGGTGTAATGTACAACTATCAACCATGGGATGGGTTAAGCTAATCTATAACCAAATGTGATGAAGTTATTTCAACCACAAAAAGGGAAATTGGCTAGGCTTAAAATGGCCCACAAGGGCAGCTAGCCTATTTAATTAGCTATGAACCTATGAATCGCATGCAACTTTGCAAGTAATCCTGCGGAGTCATTTTTAATGCATCTTCTGTTTCTCCAACTTCTCCTTTCCATTTGCCCTCTCTTAATCCGTGTATTCCCATTTTTTACTTTTCCTCAACGTGTTGCTAAACAACTCTTAAGGAAAAAATATGGATATCAAAGCTGCCTTTAGAATGTTTAGTTCCCTGTAACTTTAGTAAAATAAGTTTGTAGAAATGTGCACGTGTAAGATTATCTTGAGACAATTTCAATACACTGGCCTGAAATTTGCTTGTTGGTTGCAAAACTCTTTATGAATTGTTTCCATATGTAAACCCATAACTTTACAAGTGGTGAAATTAGTTTGCAAACTTCAATTTTTTTCACAAACCATAGACTAAAATTTCTTGACACTTTTTTTTTTTTACTTTGACTTGCTATACACCAAACACAATTCCAGGTCATATTAGTTGTCACTATTTTGCTAGGAATCCAACTCTGAATCTTCTGATTTGCAAAGCTTGGATGTTCACTGTAAACACACATTTTGCATCCCTAAACATTTCAGCCATATAACAGCTTAACTTGTCAGATTTTAATCAATTTCTTTCCTATTACAATTTCTCTGTTGGATTTATTTCAACTGTAGGAAAGTCACTGTTCTAAATTTTAGCCCGTCTCTTGTCTGCATGTATTAAACAATTGCTTCTCACTCCACTCGTCAGGGAAGTACTTATGGTCGGTACGTAATTTAATTTGGACTCCAGTTTGCATGTGATGTTTATACTTCATATGCTTAAATTTACACTTTCTTCCTTAGCAATAGTTGTATTGAACAATTTGGTCTGACCATACTAAGTGGCATGACTTAACATTCTAGTGTTTCAAAAGCCTGCAGATTGCCCTCAGTGGCATTTTAGTGAAACTAGTTTCACAAACACAATCCAACCACTGTAAAACCCAAAACAATTCTAGAGCTCTTTCCTTTCTGTTAAACCCTGGCACAGAGCAACCCCTTTCCACATCCCGATAACACCATTGGAAATTGCCTCGGTCTTCAACTCTTACTTCGTAGAAACCATAGCCAAACTCGCTACTTCCTTCCATCCTCACCTCATATTAACCACTCTTCTGATCACAACCCTCCTGCTAACCCTCACTCTACATTCTCTCTCCCTATCCCTACTGCTACCATAAGCAAACTTCTCAAGCTAAAATCAGTTGCACCCCCTGACGACCTATCCCCAGAAGACAGTAAAATGTCAGCTAGGACCATCTACCACATTAGCATACTTAATAGGTCAATACAGGAATCCTACATGCCTATCTGGAAAAGCATATATTCTCACCTACATAAAGGTGGCAGCTGCATAGATGCCTCCAGTTTCTAACCTATCTCAAATCCTAAAGTATTTACATCCAGCTCCAGCAATATATACTGAATAAGTCTATCTCCTTGTCAACATGACTTTCGCCCTGCCCATAGTACCACCACTGCTCCCTTATGAACACAGTAAAAGCTCATAATGAAGGCAAACTATTTTCCTCGACCCATCTAAGGCTTTACATATCCCCCACTCCCTACTCTAAGCTTTCCACTTTTTGGTATGTCCCCACCAACCTTACTCTCCCCCCCCCCCCCAAATACCTGTCCAGTAGAAAACCACTAGATGGCTAAACCCCTCACCATTCCTTATATACTCCCACAGGGGTCCCTAAAGGGTCCATATTAAGACCTCTCATGTGCATATTGAATGGAGTTGTTGGTAAGAGTTGTAGTTAAGAGTACTCAGTTTGTACCACCAAACTACTCAAACAGCAAGCATTCTCTTCCACTGCAAATTGGATTACTAACCACCTTGCACTCTATCCCAATAAAACCAAACTTCACTCCTAAGAGTACCACCCCAATAAACCAGACTTTAAAATTATATTCACTAAACAAAACTGCCATAGTCTCATACACAACTAGGTATTATCATAGGTGAAAGCTTAACCTTTGACCAGCACATTCACATCAGAATAACCTACCAAAAACTTGAAACCCTTTAGACACGCTTCCTTAACCTCTCTACCAAACCCTTAGCTCTACCTTCCTACTGCCATCCCTATTATATGGTGCCCCTATTCTCACTAACATACAAACCTCCCTAAAAACCAAAATGGAAGCCTACAATAAAATCGCCAAATTTGCAGTTTACCTTCAAAATGTTGAATGCTAAATAGTTGAAAATGAATTGGTTGAATGCACTAGGTTAGACTAATTTTATTTCAACATTTTGATTATTCAAACTCTCTCAATAGCAAAATTATCTAATTTGCCCATTTCTGCACTGTAGTGTGATATCAGTTACTATAAGTAGGGGTGTGTGGGGGCACAGCCCCCCACATGGGGGGGTGCAGGGGGCCATCACCCCCTGCAAAAGAGGTGATCTCATTGCTTTTTCACTTTGATCATTCAAAGTTTTCGGTTTAGATGTTTTTCAACCAAATTAACATTCGACATTATGGCATTCAACATTTTGAAGGTAAACCCAAATTTGCATCTAATGCCACATTCCCCCCACCATTGTTTCTCACTTTGCACACACATGGCTGGAACTACCACAATACTTTACCAACGACTCTCTGTAGCTCGCATCTAAACGACTCTCTGTGGCTCGCATCTAAACGACTCTCTGTAGCTCGCATCTAAACGACTCTCTGTAGCTCGCATCTAAACGACTCTCTGTAGCTCGCATCTAAACGACTCTCTGTAGCTCGCATCTAAACGACTCTCTGTAGCTCGCATCTAAACGACTCTCTGTAGCTCGCATCTAAACGACTCTCTGTAGCTCGCATCTAAACGACTCTGTAGCTCGCATCCTCTGTAGCTCCATCTAAACGACTCTCTGTAGCTCGCATCTAAACGACTCTCTGTAGCTCGCATCTAAACGACTCTCTGTAGCTCGCATCTAAACGACTCTCTGTAGCTCGCATCTAAACGACTCTCTGTAGCTCGCATCTAAACGACTCTCTGTAGCTCGCATCTAAACCCCTTGGATCAGAAAATGAGACCTTACTGCTCATCCAAACTCTAACTCATGCCCATCACCACTCAGATCCACTAAGGATGCAAACGCCTTCAAAAACGCCCTTCACCTCCACTTATCCATTAGCAGTGCTCTTGCTCCAGACCCCATGTAACCTGACCTATCCCACACTTTCATCTCTTGCACACCCCTAACCATTTCAGCCTGTAACACTCAACTCTATTTCTTCATGTACTGCCCATGACTTGGACACTTTCTTTTTGCTGCACACTATTTCATTGTATATCATTGTTAATGGATTATATTCTGTTAAACTTTAGCTTTGTAGCTGTCTTGACTTTGTAGTTAACTGCTTTAACATATCTATTGGAGCCCTTCTCCCCAGGTCTCCACTGAAAACTGGCTCATTCTGGCCCAGTGGACACTCCTCATACAAATTTTAATTTTTTATATAAACGCAGTATAAAATGCATTTTATCCATAAATCTGACATTTTTTTTTTCCTCCTTGAAAGTGTGACAAATCAATATAAAGTGTGTTGCAACATCTAAGCCCCTTGGACACCTTTCCCTTTAGTGCATCTTCCTGAAAAGATTTTTGATTTACTGTACTTGCACTAAGCTTTTCACACTGCAAATGCCTATATTTGAATTTCTGTAGCACTTGTGTATGCATTTTTCAGTTTCAAATCATTGTAAAATGTCCCATAGAAATTTCCTTTACGAAGCCTTCAGCATAAAGAAATACTTTAAAATAAAAACTGAGACCTGCATAAACCTTGGACTTTTTGTAATGAATGGGGTACACCCATGTACACAAATGCTTCAATAGTCTGAATATGCATTGCTTGCAGTGAATGCCCTGCAAGGTTTTCCAATATTGGGACACATTAGCTTTCATGCAATTTTTTCTTTAAAGTGCTTGTGTTAAAACAATCTGCATCTGAAGTCCTGTCATTAAGACAACAGTATACCACCATTAAAGGTCCACACTGTTCAGGTAGATTTAAAGAAAAAATAAACAATCTGGTTAGAAATGTACAAGTCATTTTGGCTGCAGCCAGTATCTGAAAATTTTTTTGCAGCAGTGACTGTCTTATTTTCCTAAAAACACATTTGGAATTGAAACCTAGTTTAATGCCTCTGTTCTCCCTTTAAGGGATATGGCATTCTCATAGAATGGAATGCAGTGTCTTTGCCTAGGTATTTGCAAGAGTTTTTTCTTGTCCAGAGCTATACAGCAGCGATTGTGTATTGGATCATGCAGTATATCCATGATGCTTTCCAAGACCAAAAGGCATTCATTTAGAATTGTTTATTGCCAACATCTACAAGATTGTCCACTGTCTTTCAGATTGAAACTCTGAAATGGTACCTGCTTTCATTTTTTTTCTGACAAAACGTACTGTCATGGACCTGAAATTCATGCTACCTTGGTACCCTCATCAGCCTTGGGTCTACTTTGTTTCATTGAAAGCTAATTTCACTGAATGTGAATTCACCCTGACCAAATCCGTTACTCATTTCACCGAATCTAATTTCACTGACTAAAAGCTTCAAAAGAACACAACCCAAAGACTTGCATACTTACACCAATGACCAACTTTGGGCAACACCCCCACACCTCTAACTATATACCAACTCTAGGATCACACTAAGGAACCAGCCATATATCTTTTACTTGGCTTGCAGTACTCTACAGTGACTGTACTTAAGTGAAATGAGTTTCTCTGAAATGAGTTCAGTAATTTGAGCTTTCAGCAATTTGGTTAGCATGAATTCAAATTCAGTGAAATGAGTTTTCAATGAATCAAAGTAGACCCATCAGTCTAAATCAGGATATCCAGATGGTTAGTCCATGGGCTAATTCTAGAAAATGGAATTCTCAACTTACGGCTTTCTCAACTTCTCAACTTACAGCTTTTTATCCCCTTTCTGCCATCTGTCCTTGTGTAGGCAGATAACATGCTAGGTTCTTTAGGAAAAATTGGTTGGTATGCCAGAGTTGAGGTTCCTTATTACAGTCCATTCTTCAGTAAATCTACATACAAGCAGTTTAAAGCAAGACATTTTATTCAGAATAGTTTGACGGCATAAAGTGAATTCCTAACATTTCATGTAATCCAACATGTGACTGCAGACTACAGGCTTTTACACGAAAAATAGAATAGTTCTAGAAAATTTCTTAGTCATTCATTGCATATTTCTACTGTATGTCCTCTAGAAACTGCTAGTACTCTATTTCAACATCTCATTACTGTTTTGGTTTTCATGACTTCATCTATGTAGTACACAAGCTGGGTCTGTTATAGAACATGTAACAAAGGCTAATATTTTAGTAGGGTGACCCTTGGCTATAGATTGTACCCTGACCCCATATGTGAAAATGGGGGGGGGGGGTTGTGGATGAGTTTTATCGAGCTTTCAACGTAGTTTGACACCTTGTCTTGTAGAATACACACATTTTCTGATCTAAAATACACCCATTTTGTCAGTTGTAATGTCTGGAATTGGTGTACTGGAGAAAATCCATTGTGACACCTATATTTTGATATTTCAATATTAACTCAATCTATTTTCTTTTAGCATGCATCAAAGATGGATTTGTGTAAGTAAAAAGTCATAACTTCCAGATGCATTACTTTGGGGTAGGAGTAAACTCAGTTGGCATAACCAAGGCACTAAATATAATTTAACACCTTTATCCCCACACGTTTAACAATGTCTGTACACCCTAATAGCAAAGAACCCATTGCAAACAGTCTTCTGCATTATACATAATGCTTTCTTTTTGACTTGTGTGTGGCAGGAGTTTTCACTGTGATGCCTTAAACTCCCAGTAATAGGCCCACCGGATATATGCAAATGACACCTTAAGGACATCAAATATTTCATTTGTGGTTTCTGAATGATGCTGACTTTTTTTAAAACTTTAGGGATACATTCAGGCCAATAAAATCTAAACTGTACTAGCTGTGGACTTCCATATTTTTGCCTTATGACCTCATCAGCACTAATTTTTTTTTAATTTTATGGAAGTCTACTTTTGTCAACATCTGATAGTCAAAGCAATTTGGCAGACCAGATAAATTCTCTGGGTAGGGGAATTTGCCCTTGCTCCAAAATTGTATGATCTGAGTTGGTTTATAATTGAGGGGGACTTTCCCCCTGCAAAACTTAACTTTGCATGCTCCAAGATTGACAGCGCACATAATAGCAGGTCTATGTGAATCTCAATCACTTGGTGTCTGTTCATGTTGATGGTGCAGTTTGAAGGCAAGTAACACTTGTGTGCACTATTTGTGTGTAAAATAAGCTAAAGTCCAGTCTTCCCTGAAGTTTCACTCCTGGACATTCTACATGTATTCCTATAAAATTTTCTATACCACCTGCAATTCTTTTATATGCTTTATAGCATTCAATACTTCAGTTGGAGTATATTGCTTTCAGTTTTCTATTAATTGCCATTTTGACTACCAGTAGCATTGAATGTAGTAAGGATTACAATGTGTAGGAAATTCAGTTTCTGTATCCCAGCTACAAGGAATAATTTTACTTAAAATTTTCTCCCCCAACATTTCTCCCAAAGATCTCGGTTAGGAATTTTAAAAATCTGCCAGTCACTACAGTCCCCAAAAATGCTTCCAAAAACCCAGGTTTTCAATTACACCTGACATTTGCTATCTACTTAGAAATTCTCTAAAGTATGCTTGTGGTACAAGTACATATGCAAATGCTTCCAAGCAAAAAAAATCCTAAATCTTATTCTAGGCTTTGTATACTTGGAAGCCACATATGTCCTCAGTTCCATTGTAAATTGCCTTTCCAGTCCCCCCAGTCTTTAAATTCCTGATTTATTTCTGTAAATTCCTGATAGTTATGCAGCACTTTATGCCTAACTAAATATTCACTTGATAGCAACCACTTCTGTTCTAAATTTAACTAAAAATTCTACCAGAGCTGATCTTTTAACTTGACACTCCCTTGGTCCCTTTGCCTTCCTTACCAGGGATTATTATATAGACAGTCTCCAACCTGCAGTAGTTGACCCCCCCCCCCACTCTTGCCTTTCCCTGCCTAGCTATTTCCTACCAAGTACTTTGACTCCTTTGCTAACCTTCTCCAATAAATTTCAGCCCCTTTTGCCTAGTAAATCTCCATTCCAATGCTGGCGTAGTAAAGTAACTTGTCTGCTACTTTATAAATCTCTCTAGCTGCACTCTGAACCTGTCCAAAAATTGTACTTTCCTTATTTCATAAACTCCCAGTTTCAGCTTTTTCCGCTTTGATTCATAATCTTCTGCTTGCATTACGCATTTGAGCCTCAACTGTGTAGCTCTGAAATACCTTTAAATCTGGTAATCCTAAACCACCTTGTTCTATGGGGCTTAACTCGTCCCAACTTGATTCGTGCCCTCTTCTTGCGAAATTCCTTCAATTCTTTATAGTCCAACTTACTTGGTTAAAATATTTCTGAACTGTATACAATTAAATATTTTCAACGCTCGTACTTGCAGTATTCACTGAAGAGATTCCAATTTAACTTGTTCTTTTCTCTTCCCATGGATCCTTGGCTGTTGTAGTGGAATACTTTTAATGCTTGCACCAGAATCTGTACCCATAAATATGGGAATTGCTGAACCAATTGGTATGTTGGAACTTAATTTACTGCTGTAGCCTGTGCCTCAATTAGGAAATGCTTCAGCAATGTTGAGAGAAAATAGCCTACCCATTTTCAATACTTAGATAAACAGTCGGATTAGAACAAAAGTTCCAACCATTTGGAAGACTTCCCACAACACCACAAAGGAGGCAAATCTGAGCTAGTTAACTACTGTCCTATTGCTATCTTACATTACTTGCAAACAAATCTATCCCATACACAATACACAGCATGGTTTCCACCCACCACAGTACTACTGCCAGTTATCTTTCACCAACCCAATAAATCATCATAGGAACAATTTCAAATGTATCCTCCCTTAGATCCATCAGCCTTCAGTATGGCTTCACACAAACTTCTAACCACCCTCAGCAGTAAACCTTTCCCCATTGTACTCAGTTCTCCTTGCCAATGTATAGTTGCTGGCATCCAGTCAGTCTTGCAACAATCACCCCTTCCTGTGACCATAGGCGTTCCCCAGGGCTCCATTCTAGGTCCCCTTCTATTCACTCTCTCTCCATACCTGTCCCACATGCATCCCTTAGTACACATTACTCCATAGTAACATGTGCCGCCCCTTCTATAAGAATTACAATCGGACACCACTCCTTTCTATAAGTGAAATATGGCTAACAAACTCCCCTCTTATCCTGAATCCTATCAAAACAAAACTTAATACGGTTCCACCCAAATAAAACTACCTTCCTCCTCTTTCAATATTGAATCTACAAACAACCATCTCCCACTGCTCATACTAAGCTGCTGGGGGTTGAAATGGGCAATAACGAGATTAGACATCCACATCTGAAGCCATAAAGTGCACAAAAAACTAGGTCCTTTGTATAGGAAAAGTACCTCAAATGCAAGCCATGATAGCTCACACATTTTATCTCAACCCTGCTGTAAACATCATCCTTATCAACCTCAAAAATCTGACCTTGCAAAACTTGAAACGTGCTATAACAATTGCTAGATTTGCAACCGACTCAAACTGTAGGTCTAATCACTGTAAAGTACTTGGGCAGCTCAACTGGCTCGAGCTTCCCCAACTCCTGCTTTACCAACTATGTCCCAGAAAATACCAAGACCTGCCCTGTAAAACCTACTACAACCATACTCTAGTACCAAAACTTTAATAGCGAATGCCTGAAGCTTCCAGTGCCAGTCAAGATGGGGAATTAAACACTCTAGCTAAAATCTCCCAACATAACATCCACCACAAGCTCTGCACATTTTTAACATTTACCAAACTCTCCTATCCAAAAAATGGATGTCCATGTCTTGCTCCTGACGAGACAACTTAATACTGCTTCTATATTCACTCTCATATCCGCTTTAAAATATAAATTGTATCCAGTACAATGTTGGCTATGCCTGTATAGAACACTTTTCATATTTTCTGCTGTCTTCAGCTGTCATATATGTTTTACTTGAATCTGTTAGATATATTATGTGGAACTTTTCTCCCTGGGCCTCCACTGAAAAGGACTTACCAGGAAAGTCAGACTGGACACATGTAAAAGTTTTCATAATTGTAGCTAAAGCTGAAGGTCAAATCCTGCCTAGAAAAGGCATGATATCCCAATTGAACACCTTGTCAAAGCTTTAGGGCACCTTTCATGCACCTCAACTGCAGGGAGACTTTGAGAGCTTCATAAAGAGTGGTTAAGGTAGCAAAAGCTTGAGCTGCTGAAGTAAATTACCACTGAGGTTTGTGGAATTAAGCCTGCAAACATAATTTCAAGCCAGGCAGACAAGTTCCCGTCAGAGGAATAATACCTTCCACTTTTGTGAACGTTAGTTTTATGAAAGTTTTCTTTTGGTGATTTTATGTATGGTGGACAGGTATTTTCCATTCTTCTGCATATAGAAGTGTATAGTCCCTATCTACTAGATTTAGGGACACTAGTCTGGTTTGAGTTTTAGTATGTCGTTTTTTTTTTCTCGAGGGTTACAAACACGGTTTCCCCGTCTCTGGACGGTTTCCCAACCTAGTTCTGTGGCTAGGTTGTCCTCAATGGGCAAGGGAGAACCACTGGTTCTGCCTGAACCTTGGGCTGATGCCCATGGCTTGAGTTGGTCTGTTTCTGAGGTTTTTCTAGGAAAAGGAAACCAGACCTTTTTCTCCTGTTGTACCCTTTTTCCTCTGAAGGAAGATTTGTTGGTATTCACTAAGGGGTTGTCTCCTTTTAACATGTTGGATCTTGCTTCTTTGCTTCTGACAGGAAGCAGTTTCCCTCCACCTCTGACTCTTGTGAGGGAGAAGAATGTTTCTTGTGCCGAAAATTAGAATATTCGGTCTCTGAAGAGTCTCTAAACATTTCTTTCCAGAATCCTTATTCTTTCTGACTTAATGTCAGAATTCTCAGTGGATCTGTACTGAAAGTTTGTACCAGAGGAAATGTTATAACCTGTTTGGATTGACCTTGCCAACAGCTTATTCCAGTTTTAATGGCCCTGGAAGTGTCTTGACAGGAAGTGACATTCAACCAAAATGCCTTAAATTTTATAAGTTCTCAAATGTCTGATCTAATCTTAAGGCAGATCCTGATAATTTATTGCTATAATTAAACTTTGCTCAGGCTAATTCTTTTTAAAAGTATGGGAAATGTCAGTTGTATTCCTCTTCTACCTTGGCTTAGAGTTTTAAATTACCAAGCTTATATGCTTGTTTTAGTTGGCTAATTTTGAAAACATGAGCAACTTTCTCCAGTCTGCCTGCTTCTGATTTCAAAACCTACAAATTACCATATTTCCTGGGTTGCACTTAATGAGTTCGAAGTGCAGTCTGTTAAACTATCAGCTCTTGGTCTTTCCCTTAGAGCAGTGGATAACCCAAAGGACATTTAGACCATGGCTCCAGTAATTGCCTTAATCTACAGAATGCAATAGTCTTTCCATATTTTACTTTTCCATGTTACTTTGATAGTCTTTTCAGTCAGGATTCCTTGGATTTTGTCAGGAACTGACTTATTTCCTGAAGGCTAGTGCTTTTTGAGTAACCTCCTAGAGACTTGAATTGGAAGTTTCTTCAGCTGGACAAGGTATGTCTTTCTAAACTTTTAAGACTGTCTCTAGATACTAAGATTTTGTGGCATCTGATCATCCTGTTAGCTAGACTTAATGAAGAAAATTTAGTAGCTCCTCATCTGTATGGTCACATCAGCACCAACTGAGTTTTTTAACTTCATTGCTATTTTTTGTGAGGAGAGTTGATGTGGATCTAGTGAGCTAAGCCTCCCTTTCCTGACATCCTGTCAGTATCTCAGATTCCTTAGACTTTGCACTGGAAGCAATGCAATGAGGGCACTGCTACTGTTTTAAGTGCAACTGGCCAAAAGGGAGAATTGCCACAGGCTTCCATACAAAGTAGGTCTACTCAGTGGTCTAATAATCCCCAATCTTGAAACGGACTGCTAGATGAGAAGCGATTCCTTTTTAAGGCATCTTTTTCTGAGGACTTGCAGCAGGTATTAAAGCTATAGGATCTGCCATTAGAAGTTGAATGAGATTGCCTGGTGCCATTCTAAGAACCAGTATCCTTTTTAAGGCCAAGGTGCCTCTAATTTGAGAATTGCTGACCTATGCATAGCATTCTCTTCCATCAAGTATACAAGTAAATTTAGAATAGAGAAGGCTATGAAAATTGTAAAAGCAAAAATGTGACCATGAGGAGTGTTATGGTAGCCCTAACATTTTACAGGTTAAGGGGAAGTGGCTATAGAATGTTCATTGGTAAACGTTCAGCTTTCAGCCTATGATTACTTCTAAGAAGGCTTCTCCATTCAGTTCAATGGACCTCCTCTAAATCTCCAAGAAGGTACTACATTTTTTTAGTGTTTCCAAAGTAGTTTTAACTTGGATTAACTGTAGAGCTTAATGGATGTTCAGTTATACAACTGAACTAGATTTATTTTGGTATAGAAGTATATAATCTTTATAGATGTAGATCTTTACATGTATGTCTGCATCTATGTAGATCTGTAGATGTATTGAAGCAGAGATGCAATGTCTATTGGTTTAAATGTTGGTGTATATAATGTATATTGTACAGATACACGTGTATATACATACACATGTATGCACATGTATACATTGTGTATATGGATTCGCTTCAGAATGTCAAATTGCCAAAACTTTGAATTTCATATGGTTGAGACCATATGATTGAAGTTTTAAAATTTCAAAACTCTGAAATTAATCCAAAAAATACAAAACCAAGTTTCTCTGTTTTTTGCTGGGGGACCAGCCCCCTGCAACCCCCACATCCCACTACTTAAATATACAAACTCCGAGATCACACTACATTGAGGAAAAGGGAAATCACCCATTCCTCATTGTATGCAGATCTCCATTCAGAATTTCGAGACTTCAAAACTGAATTTCATATGGTCGAGACCTTATGAAATTCAGTTTTGTAAATTTGACATTCTGAAGGGAACCCGAGGGTGGGAAGTTTACACACACCTGTTAAAATGCCAGATTTTTGTGATGAGACCACCAACTCTAACTTTTCCCACTTTTAATGTGACCTATAACCTGTACAATTCAATTGTAAAACAAATCTGTTATGGGAAAATATAAAGTACAAAAAATTTAAGGTCATTTTCCCATAACAGATGGATACAGTGAATCTGCAAGTCTGAGCCCTCCCAGACCTTTCTATGTTGGAGGGAAGCCTAGCTCATCAGTGGGAGTGGTAAGCCTATCTACCACAAGAGAAGTGGCATCTGATCCACAATTATAGTTTATTGGCTGTTTGGGCAGGTTTTCTACCCCTTTCAACTTTCTGCTTTAAAAGCCTGCGTTTGAGGGGGTTTGTAGAGTGATGCTGAACTACCAATACAAGAAAATCTGCACAATTTTTCCCTTGGAATGTGCTTGGTCTTTTATTACTTGCACTTCAGTTAGCTTAATCGGCTGATACTTTAATGGGCTTTTGTAGCATTTATTGTAGCCCACTTGTGTGGTATCAACACAAGCTGTTCCTAGACAGTAACAGCACCAGAATTTGGTTGACAAACCCTCCTGGTATGATTGTAGGGCAAGTTCCTGTGCTTTCCTGCTATCCTGGTGCACTTGGGCATTCTGAGAGTGTGGCAGCTCTCTGATGTACACTAACAACCCTGTCTTCTTGCCTCCGAACACTCGTACATATGAGAGCCACTTGTATCACCAAACTGGAAGCAGTGCATGCTCCAACCAAGACTGGACTAGCTGGTCAAGAGGTCAACACCTGCAACTCTCTACATAGGACACTGGCCCTCCAAAACACCAACCATCACAAACCCTACTCCAGGTGTCCCTCAACCTAAGCCCTTAAGGCAAAACACTTTGCCCAATGTACTAATCCTAGGATACTCAATTGAGGCACACTGTCCCACTCACTAGGTTGAACAAGGTGACAGTTGTCTATCGGGTGCCAGGATCTGCCACAACGTGTGCACTCGGGTCACTCAAAGTACAAATGACTCATTGTCCATGTGGGTGTGAATGACCAGAGACATACCTCCCTGGACTACATGAAGAGATGTGATGGAACTCATGTGGCCCCAACAGTTACGAACCTAGCCCTTATCACTCTGGGTGACAGAATACTGCCAAGACAGTACAATTGACTTTAAAAATTGGCAAAGTTTCTAGTGTCATTCTAAGGGGATCCAGTATTAGTCTGCCTGGGATGAAATGAGACCTCTATGCTTTGCTAGACTGTCTGCATCTCACGCCTGGGATTCTGGGTACTGGCTAAGGCTCTTGCCACCCCTATAGTGCCTTTTTAGGCAGTATTCCAAAGACCAAAATTCCACTAACTGCTACAAACAAATGCAATCTTGTTATGCTCCTCAGTGCTAGAAGTCTAAATCTCAAGGTGCACTCACAGCTCTCCTCAAAATGGAGAGTGTCGACATCTGTGCTGCAACGGAAACCTGATTTAGAGGCAGAACACACCCCTGTGCTCCCAGGCTACAACTCATTCCATACCTTTCGGCCCCAGAATATAGCCAGAAGCTCCAAAGGTGGTGGTGTCTGCATATTAAAGGATATGCACACAAACTGGTAGCCTAGCATAATGCATCAGAGGTGCTTCATGTACAACTAACACTGGGTAAGACTGCGATACAAGTCATAGCCTGCTACAGAACCCAAAACTGGTCCCTAGACTAAAGTTCCTAAGCACCCTGGAATCTATAAAGGTCCAACTCAATACTCGTACTAGGTGACCAACTACCCTTCCATTAGCTGGGAAAACTATTAAGGTACCAATTTACATGCCCAACAGTTTCTGGAATTTTCAATTCCAATTACCCTGACAAGCTCATTCTGACCCCCATTAGAGGAAGCAACATCCTCTACCATGATCACCATGGTAGACCATTGCTCCACACCTATAATCAATTCCTCTGTGGTTAAATCTGACCACAAACTGATCAGCATAGAAATCTCCATCTCTCCTACACCTCCTGCTAAGGTGACCATCCTGAAAAACTTTTCTAAAGCTGACTTTGGGCTCCTAAAAAATAGAGGTGGCTCCATTGGCACCCATGCCAATGGAAAATAGCTGCAAGACTGGTGAATCATACACCAATGCACTGTACAAGCGCATCCACAAATGCCTGGAACTTGCCATACCAAATAGAACTAAGACGCTCCAAAAATAGGGACAAACGCTGTTGCAGAACGAATAGAACTAAGACACTGTTGCGGAACGAACACTGTTGCGGAACGAACACTGTTGCGGAACGAACACTGTTGCGGAACGAACACTGTTGCGGAACGAACACTGTTGCGGAACGAACACTGTTGCGGAACGAACCACACACCACCACAATGCCTTGTATAGCTATATCAAAAACCTCCAAGGCAATACCCAGATTTGCTCTGCATTATTGCACAATGGCACTGCCTATTCTAAGCCAAAGTACTAGCGGACAGATTCAGTACCAGCTTTACCCCTCCCCCCAAGGGCCCTATCACAATACCAGAGACCCTGGTACTCGCCACTTCTGCTGCACAGGTAAAAGCTGTATTGTCCAAAGAATACAGCATCCATGGGACCTGATATCCCTGGCTGCATCCTGGATGAGCTACAGAACTAACTGGCACCTCAAGCTGTCCCTAATGAATGGTGCATTGCTACACTCCATAAAGGGGGAGAGATTACAGACCCTAGGAACTATCTTCCCATTAGCCTGAGTCTGGTATGCAAAGCTATGGAGCACATAATCATGGACCTGCTTAAAGATATAGGCAATCTCCAAACTCTTGACCCCACAGTTGGCTGTAAGGTGATCCTGCCTGCTGAGCCTGATTGACTTTGAGGCAGTCACCAAGGCTGTGGATGAGGGTAAGGCAGTGCATGCAGCCTACCTCTACCTGGCTAAGGCCTGTGATACCATTCCCCACTCTGGTATCATTGATAAACTCACCAAACTATTGATCAATCCTTGCATCACTAGGTGGGTTGCAAATTGGCTCAGACAGGACCCACAGAGCAAAAGTTGTGGATTCCAAGTCACTGACCAGTCATTAGTCCCACAGGGCACAGTCCTGGACCTTCTGCTTAGCATCTACTACGTCCAGGCCAGCACAGAAGGACTCTGACCAAGTTTGCTGATGACTGCAAGCCAGGCATAAACTCAAGTGATGCAGACCTCCTATGAAAGGTACTCTGAGACCAGTGATTGGTGTGGGAACCATGACCTGAAGCTTACCAAAAAATGCATTATTCCCTTTGGAAAAAATTCAGTTCCCTCAAATTACCATGTTGATGGGAGCCCACTGAATACTGAAGGGTCCATGAGAGATCTGGGCACCCAGGGCGACTGCCACTTTACCTTCAACCACCACATTGCCACTGTGGTCAGTCCTACATAGCACATCTTTTAACCAAGGGTTTTACATCCAGGAAGGGAAGGTACTCATCCCTCATTCAACCGATCCTCTAATAGAACTCCTGTTTGGCATGTACCTAACCACACCAACAGCTGGAGAGGTCGCAAGTACCTCACAAAAAGTATCCTGTGCCTTAAAACACATCCTACACACACCGACTTCAGCTGTTCAGTCTCGTCTACTTAGAGGTGATCTCTGCTCAACTTAAAGCCATGTCCAACCCAGCGCTAATTGAAATGCTACACTTAAAGAAATCCCAATGTGCCACATGCTCCAGAGATCACTACCTCATTGCACAATTAACGGAACATGCTGGAGGGACAGGTTCATCTCCCAAAGACTGCCCATACTCTGGAATAAGCTTCCTATTCATGTTCAGTAGAGCACCTCACTGGCCATCTGTTTTGAGTGAATGGGTAACTTAAGTTCACCCCACGGATCACTCCATTGCTCTGGGGCACTATGAACTAACAGGTGGCATGGTGCCTGGGCAACTTTTTTGGAGTAGGCTTGTAAAGGCTCCAGGATCATTAGCCTAGTACACACCTATGAATTTGTAAGCTGGTTGCCCAAGTGTGTACATCCTTAAACTATTACTTTGTTGAAGCACCTTTTGATTTTAATTGCAGCATTTAGTTTTTTGGGGTAGGAGTCTATCTGCATAGCACATCTTGACTTAGCAATATTTGCCCACTCTTCCTTGCAAAAGCACTCAATTTGTCAGATTGCAAGGGCATCTCTTGTGCACAGCCCTCTTCAGGTCACCCCACAGATTTTCTATTGGATTTAAGTATGGTCTCTGGCTGGGCCATTCCAAAACTATTTTTTTCTGGTGAAGCCATTCTTTTGTTTTGGATATATGCTTGGGGTCATTGTCATGTTGAAAGGTTAAATTCCTCATCTTCAGCTTTCTTAGCAGATGCCTGAAGGTCTAGGGCCAAAAGTGACTGGTATTTGGAACTATTCATAATTCCCTCCACCTTGACTAAAGCCCCAGTTCCAGCTGAAGAAAACTAAGCATGATACTGCCACCATGCTTCACTGTGGGGATGGCATTCTTTTGATGCAAAGTTTTTTGTGCACAACACCTTTTGTAATTGTGCTCAAAGTTCAACCTTTTGTCAATGACCATAGCACTTTCCCATATGCTTTTGAGAGATTAGGCATTTTGCAAATTTTAGCCAGGCTTGGATGTTTTTCTGCATAATAAAAGGCTTCTGAATTGTAGCCCTACCCCATAGTCCAGACATATGGAGGATATGGGAGATTATCACATGTAGTATACAAACCAGTACTTGCCAGTAACTCTTGCAGCTCCTTCAGTGTTGTAGGTCTCTTGTCAGCCTTCCTGACCAGTTTGTCTCCAGTTTGAGACTTCCACTTTGCAAAGGCACTGTCCCATATTCTCCACTTTTTGAATGTCTGGTGTCAGTGTTCCATGGTATCCCCAGTACTGTGAATTTTGTACCCTTCTGACAGTTTTCAATAATGAGATCCCTTTGCTTTGAAAGTTCTCTGCAAACCATGATTTTCACTGTAGCAGGCAACTGAGTAAATGTCAGGAAAATCCTCCTAGGACAGCTGAACTTTATTTGGGATCCATCAGTCTCTCCAATTGATGGCAAGTGTATCCAAGAAGACAATGCTGTAAATCAAAAGGTGCTGGAGCCAGCTTATTGTATGTTTTATATTTTTCCCCTAACTGATTAGTTTTTCTATTTTGTACAGGTTATAGGTCACATTAAAGGTGGGAAGTTTTAAAATGATTTATTGTGTAACTTTTTAATATCACAAAAACCTGGCATTTCAACAGGGGTGTGTACACAAAGACACTGTCCCATGTGAGGTGACTGGTGTGCAATTACTAGGCTATTGGTCTTGAGGCCCTTGTAAGCTTAGCCAAGAGTTTAGCCCATGTTTAGACAAATCCGCACCCAATGCCCCTGCCCAGCAAGGACATGGGTGGAATCCTAGGGTTATTTTGTTTCCCATCCAGTTATCCCGGTTGTGCTTAGAGGTACTATGCTTGATGTGGAGAGTGTATTCCATCAATGGGTAGTCTCTGGGTCACATCTGTCCTGCTAACGAGTCCTGTTGTCACAGGCAAGGTTGAGGGCACATGTGCGGGTTACTTGAGTGGAGCTTTACCTTGTGGATATGCAGCGGTCCAAGCTGGGGTCCATGATCACCTTGTAATCCCAGACAGTGGTCACCTCCAAGTCTGTATGAAACTGAGTAGAGGATAGGGTTTTTAACCTGTGTATGGTAGATGTTTGAGGCCCTGGATTCTCCTGGTGAGGAACCTCTATAGTCTCTCATACTACTGCATGTGCTTTGTAAGGTATATGTTGAAAGGGGCGTTGTACTCAATGGGCCATATAAGGGAAGAACACAGCGATGTGATCTCCTTGTCCTTGGATGATATCTTTGCTTATGAGGTGGGCCATGTAGAAGGCTTTCCATAGAATGGAAGCAGCATGGTGGTCAAAAGTCAGGTTGCTATCAACCTGGTTGCCCAAATCCCTCATGACTACGTGCTCATCACATTGTTAATGTGATTTGTGGGCATGTTACTCAAAGGGGATGATGCATTTTTTGTTGAGCTTGACAGTTTCTGGCATCAGTCATTTGAGCCCCTCTTGGAGGATGTCCACATCACTAGGGGGAATTGACGGCACCCAGCTTGCAGTCCTCCACAAACTTGGTCATCCATAGCCCACTGGCTTTGACCTGCACCTCAAGTGTATCCCAAATAAGAGGCCTCAAGACCAAACCCTGTGGTACACTGTTACAGGTCTGCTTGAGGTGGCTTGGCTGACTCACTGATGGAACCCACCTAACTTGCTACCCATCTGGTAACATATGGATTGTCTGAGCATTTCTATTATGCCAGAGTGGGGAATAGTGTCAAAGGCTTTGGCCAGGTGAAGGGTGTGCAGTCTTCCCTTCATCTGTGGACGTCTCGGACGTCTACCAAATTTAGCAGACATTACCTCCCCTTGACAAAGCAAAACTTTGGGACTGAGTGTTTGGAGATTGCCAGTGTCTGAGGTCCATGATCTGTTCTATATCTTTGCAGATCAGGCTAGGTAGGCTGATGGGTCTATAATTTCCTGGATTGGTGGATGCTCCACCTTTGTGCAAAAGGATAACTGGCTGTACTCCATTCAGCTGGGACGAAGCCAGTACTCTGGCTTTGGTTGAATAGGGTGCTTAATGGTGCTGTAAGTTCCTGGCTGAGTTCATAGTATGCAACCTGGGATATTGGGTCCCATGGAGGCTGTATTTTTGCTTTTGAGAGCAGTGAGGGTGCTGAGGGGTGTAGTTTTCGCTGAATCTGTCAACCAGCAGGTTTGCTAGATCTACCACCAGTTCTGAACAGATCTGGGTACTTCCTTTGTTGCAGACTTGTATGAAGGCCTTGTGATTCTTTAGTACATGTGGCCAATTTGGACTCTGAACTTTGCTTTGGAGGCTTTCACTAGTGGTCTTAGCTTGTTCAGGCTAAGGAGACATTACTTCCAATTGGGAACCTACTCCTTGGTCTTGGACAATTTTCCTTTTTTATACAGATGTATATATTTATATTGCATACATTTTATATTTAGATACATAATATACATATTCATATGTAATGTGTGCAAATATATGCATGATGTACACATGTATACAATGTGTAATGTATATAATTTAAAATATACAATGCATGATGTACACTTGTACAGTGTGCAATGTATATAATTTAGAATATAATATTTATAAACATATGTATAATACATATTGTAAAGTATTGTGTATATATAATTACATATAGATAATAGAAGTGTAATGGTGTTTTTTGATCAGGGAAGCAGATTAGTCCAGAGGGCCTGTTTGTAGAAGTCCAGGAACTGGAACACATTTTACTTAAAGTAGACCAACTAGGAAGTATGGAAAAACTATGCAGGTTCTGATGGCCCCTTAAAAATTCTGTGATTTTATACACTAAGGATAGTGAAGAATAATGCAAAACAATATTGCCTAGAACCATATGTACCTATTTACGTGGTGGGAGGATGTGGGCTAAAGACTGGGTTAAGCTGGAATGGTATGTTAAAGGTTTGGGTGGATTAGTCTGTGGGGAAGAGGAAGCCAGTGTGAAATTCCTGTAGTGTCCTTGTGGTTTTTTAAGTTGTAAGAATATTTTGCCTTGCGGTAGTGGCCTCCAAAAACATGCGTGAATGGGTGTGCCTTTGCTGAAGGTTGGGCTGGCAACTCAGCACCATAAACATCTACTGCCAATCATTAGCGGACCGGAGGTCCACTGTGGTGACCCCTAACCAGGAAAAGCCGAAAAGAGAAATGTTTTTGTAATGGACTTGCTGAGAATGCTGTTCTCCTGTTCTAGTCTTCATAATTTGCTTTTAACTAGAATTTTAGAATGGCTAAGGCATATTGAAGGCTATGGAGTGCATGAGCATTTTCTAATTTAGTGTTTGATATTTGAGCAGTCTATAGAATGGAACTCTAGGTGGTCAGTGCCACAAAACTTGGTTTGGGTTACTTGTACTGTTTTCGATATCATAATTTCCCTTGTATGTTTTCTGTGCAAACAGTTTTACTTTTGTTTAGTAGCAGACATTCCAATATCTGTTTAGTGTGGGGTTTAATTGGATTCATGTTTATGAACATGAGTAATCCGCATGTTACATTAGTAATTATATTGTCCATATAATAAGACTCTAATATGATTAGTTATGGTGTCTGGCAGCAGCTATGTGTTGGCAAAGAGTATTACATGGATCTTAATTGTCTTAAATATTCTAGTTGGCTGCAAAATTATAGAAATTGTTTAATATGGGGAGAATTTTAGACCAGCGATATCTGCTGTTGCATCTTTGTGTTGGTTATCCAGGATGCTTTCTAGTGTGTAGTTCTGAGGACTAATGCGCTTGTATGCCATTGTTAGTCAATGGTGAGAAGTATCAAGATTCTTCAAGCTGGACTAGTTAGCATTTGTTTAGGAATTGACTGAGCAAAGGAATTGAATCCTTGTCGATGAAGGTCTAGGGAGAAGATCTATTGCATACAAGTTGATGCGTAGCGACGGATCATAAAATGCAAGGATATAGGTAACCTGTTTAGAGGATGGCTAGATAAAGTTATCTAGTAGGACCATCCTCTTAAGTCTGGTCTCTGAGAGGTAATGGCTAGTTTATAGCAACTTATTCCAAATGCTTTAACTTTTGGGTTAGTACCATTGTGGCTGCTGGCATTTTCATAGGTGACCTGAGGGGCATTGGGGAGCCTCACCTACATTTTGGAGCTGATGGCACTGGTGGCCTCCAACAGCAGCATGGAAGAGGCCTAAAGGAAGCAATGTCACAGAGAAGCTATCTAGAGTTCGGAGAGAAGTATTTGATATGGAGCTTCATAATGTAAAGATTCCTGTGGTAGATGTTGCAAATGAACAGCATTTCTCCACTTCATGGAGAAGGAAGAAAGTCTGAGGTGGTACAGATGACCGAACATGCATCGGGAAGGCTTGTAGATACTTTCATGTATTACAAAGTTTTTAGTTGCTGAATACTTTATGTAAAAAGTATTGTGCAAATCTGGTTAGGTTTTAGGAGTACAAATACTTTGTTTTGCTAACAAGCAGGGATTTCGCCTTTAAGTCTATTTGTTCATTAGTGTCTTACTCTGCTGTCTGCGATTGCAACTATATGTACCAGGCCATGCACTTTCTGCTTTAGTTACCCCAGTTGTTTTTTAATGCCTGTAACTGAGGCGAGAGTAGCATTTACCTATAGTAAAAGTATGGGTAGAAGGCAGTGTAGTGTCTACTTCATAACAAATGGTCTAACATGCAGTTTATTATCTAGGCAGGTATAAAAGTATATAAGTTTAAATCCTACAAATTTTAATGAAAGTTGATGGCACCATGACTGCTACCAGTGTCCCCTTATAATCTCTGGACAGGAATAAATGTGCCTTCCTCTGAGGAATATTTGAGCAGTCTTGAATGGGTGCATATCCAGCTTTCATATCTTAAGTGGGCAGAGTAACACTTAATCTGTAAATACAGTAGGGTCAAAAGAAATGGCTGTAGACCTCTCCCATTTGGGAGAGATTGAAATTTGAGGTGCATTCTGTATTGGCTACAGTGTTTAAAACCCAAGAAATAAGGAAGGTAATGCAGCGTATTGTTTTAAACATGAAATGTAACTTGATAAAATGTAACACATGTATCCTGAGCTCTGAGGTACAGCATGCAGTGCTTGTCTGAACAGGCACTTGTATAGTCACCAAGCCAGACAAGGGTCAGAAGTTAGTGAAGCTAATGCTAGGCTAGTCTATTTTGTTCCAGTTTCAAACTGGGAATCTAGCATGAATAACGACAGTAGCTGAGGGTTACAAGTGCCTAATTCAATACAAGTAGGAGCCAAACCGCAGTGTCTTTCTGGAAGAAAGCCATTCTATCCTTTGGTATGGTATGGCTATTACAGCAGTGGGACACGTTAAGTTCTAAAGCCAAAGATTTTAGGATCATTTGGCTGTTTTGTTCTGCTAATTCCTAAAGCCAATGGAAAGATGTCAGTATCCAACAGGTGCAATCACTTTTTAATGATTGGAAGAAACATGCTAGCTTACAGGTCTCTCCTTCAGTTTCTACCTCTGTCAGAGGAAATGACATCTGCAGTATGTATAGCAGATGTGAACTACATCAGCAAAATTACTGTACAACAATTTAGTGTCCTAGTGTACAAAACCAAACTTTTCCAAAAGCTTTACATCTAGCGAACATCCACCCTCATAGGGCACCACCTGCTTTCAGGGGGGCAAAATGGATTTTTTAGAGTGATGCCCATCCAGTTTGAGTCTTCAAGGTAGATGGCATATCTGACTCCACACCAATGGTGTGGAATGTCTTGCTTCTAGCATCACAGTAACTTGAAGCATATGACAAATGCAAAATTTTTGTGAACAGTTTTAAGCTATAAAAACTGCACTGGTGGCAATGTTAAGTGCATTTATAACTTTCATAAATATATTGCGCACAACCCAGATTAGTTTTAAACATTCCTAAACATTCTCTTATCTAGGAAATTGTACAATATGGGCATATACTGTTAACCAAACAAGCTTTTTCACATTACAAGAAATTCCTGTTGAGTGCATGTTTGAATTTACAGAAATGTGAAAACGTATATGCTTTACAGAAATATGAAAACATATGTTTGGTTGTATAATTAGCAATACGAATACCTCAAGAAGTGCATCTTTCAATGTAAATATCAAAAGCTTCACTTTGCCATGCAACAGTTTTTACTTCACTTTTGAAGTACATGTATGCAAATATTTTCATAATTGACAAACTAGTAATATTTCTAATGACCTAAATGGACATTTGTCCTGTCTCCCTCCATGGTATATCACACCATACCCCCTCTAACATGTAGGGCTATCAGTTATGGAAATATGAAGTGATTTCTGTACTGCAGCACAACTAGATTAAAGAAGCCAGACCCCATAAGGAGCTGTTTGAACCGGAAATGTGCAAAAAAAAAAAACATAGGCTTGAATTATGTATAGGACATTTTATTAGACTGGATAAGCATTAGAATGGATTCCTTTACTTTTGGAGGTTTTGTCCTTTGTAAAAGTCTGTAGCAGATTTGCAGATGTGAAAGATGGAGCATGGGTTCTTTAGTGGCATGAAAGGCATGGGGTCACCCCATAGTTTAACACAATGCAGGTATAATGTTTTGAGGTTGTCATGGTGTGATGTCCCTGCACTGGCCCGGTAATCAAGGAATCTCTAACCTCACTACTAACAGTGAGGTATGTGCACATTGGGAGGATACAAATACACAGTGAAGTAAAGTTTCCCTTAAGTACACAGATCAGTCCGTCTGGGGCTGGTTTCTCCCTCTCTCCAGATCCCCAATAATACTCCACACTGGCACAGCTATAGGGTTAAGATCTCGGCCAAGTGGTCAAGCCAAAACCTCCAGCACCCTTTGTCCAACCAGTGCTTCATGTCCCTGCCCTAGTAGCTGACTGAGATTTCTGTTATATGCAAACAGACCTTCCTGGGGAAGGCTGGCACAGGTTCACTAGCTATGCCTCCTTCTGCCCAGCCTAAAAAGGCACCAGCCACCCTTATCTGCTACTTTAAGGCTCTTCCCAAAGGGTGACCAATTCTGCTGTGTAATGTTACTATTATCCAAATGCTAAGTGTGACCAAACGAAGGCTATTAGTGGCCTGTACAGTGTCATCAAATATGCAAGTACTCAAAGAGCTTAAATATCTCTAAACCAGCCACAATTAAAAGGTTTAAATGCATTTAATAAAAAGCACAAGACTATAGTCTAACTCAATACAGAGTTCAAAATCACAGGAAATATTTTAAAACGTGGACAGTCTTGCATAAATAAAGAACATCTAGACTGATCTTACGGTTTTCCGATCTCTAGGAGATGTTATGATCCAAGTCTTGCAGAGCAAGGCAAATACAGATGTGCTGAAGATGGATGTTAGATCAGACAAGATACAAAATACAGACTTTCTCTGAGATGGTTCTTAAATTGCTGTCGCATTTCTGCTGGGTTAGCTCTGATTACATCATTCTTGTCGCCTGTCTTTTTTTCCGGGCTAACAAACTTAAGTATTTGGCATGGGTGCCAACTTGTCTGCCAGAAGCTTGTCTGGAACTGGAAGTTGTAAAAGTTATACACTTGAAACCTGTAATTTCTGTTTCCAGATATAATTTCTATCTGTAGACATTGTTTTCTAGCTATGGTAGGCAGAATAGTAAAACTCTACTTGTCAACTTATTGTTTTAGTTTTGGAAGTTAATTGTTTTCCAGTAGGATACACTGGTTGTTACTTGAAGCGTAGTACAGAACATGCAGTTCAAGACGCCAGTAGTTTAATATACACAACGTATAGTTTTCTTACATTTTATAAGATTGAGTGTGCGGACGTGTTGCTCGTTGCAAGTGTGCGGACGTGAGCAGCAATATTCTCATTAGTAACCTCTGCCTTTCTAATTCTGTTGTATGTTTGGGTAAGCACATGTCAGGATTTCCTAATGTCCCTTCAGGCAACTATTTAGAAATAAACTCTGGTTTAAGGACGGGGGTTGTCTAAGAAGGCATCAAAATCTCTAAATTAGTCTAAGGCTGCAATCTGTACTGTAGGTAGCATGAAATCTGGCTTTAAGTGCAGTTTTGGCACTTAAGTCGCAGTAACAATGTAGTCTTCAAATAAGTGCAGTTCTTACTGTAGGTTTTTACTTTTGGAAACAAAGTAAAACTTCTGTTTCAGCAAATTTAATTGGCAATGCAAAACGTGTACTGTTCTAGACAAAATTTTATAGCATGAAAAACCACTTAAAGCCCTTGGAAATGGTTTTGGTCATGAAAATGCAGTTTCTACATTAAGAGGAAGGTCCAAGTTTCTCAAATCACTTTTGTACAGGGTCTGACTGTTAATGGCAATTTTGCAGTAATCACCAAGACCAGTTTGTCTTGTATAACTTCCAAAACTAGCTTTTCCTAGGATGTATACTCATCCCAATCATGACATTGTATCAGCAAATGCCTTATCTGCAGACATGGACAGTGCTGTTCCAGCTGTGTACTTTTTTACTGTCTTTGAACCTTAAACCTATTAGCAACTGTAATGAAGTTGGTACACTAATCCAGCCAAACAGAATGACTTTGCTTTTAGTTAGCAGCTGTGCAACAGTTGCTTATGACTGCAGTCGCACATTATACATTGGATGTCACAAGATGTACAAATTGAAACAATGCAGCCTTAGTATGACCATGTACATAGTTGTAATTGTATACCATTTAGCATAATGGGAGGGATCTAATGCGTAATGCAGCATCCAACTAATCACAGAACGCTAGGTGTGAATGCACAATGTCCCATGATTCTGTACGACTTCCACTAGTATGACAGTAAAAACATGCAGCTGTTTCTTCATGGACTCTTCCATGTCTAATTGAAGTTAACCTAAACCTAATCTCTGAAACCACGACAAGACTTGGCAGCTGTCCATGCAAGCACCCAGGCATACCTCTACATCTAAGTGCAAGAAATCTGGGCAAAGCCTATAGTGGTGAACTAATGCCCAAAATCTGGGACAGATTGCCTCATAGAAATGTTGTATAATTGCTAGTGTAACTTGTATTGGCCTGAATTTTCTGAAGAATAAGTCTTCAAATAAAGCTCAAATGTATGTTGGTGACTTCAATCATAGATTTGCCAAAAGTTTTCATGAGCTGATGTAAAATATGATGCAAGAATCCAGAGTTGAGAGGTATGCACTCAGATACTTAAATGTCGTCAGTACTCATGTTTTATGGTGATGGGTTCAATGCTGTATTTACAATGAACTGGAGGCTGGCAGAAAATTTTCATCAGGAATTCAAAGCCTACATGGTCATTTTTCTACCGTCTCGCTGCAATGTGCACACGGTAGCGACAAAACAGTTTTCATAAACTCAAAGGTGTGCACCTCCATGCAAACAAGATAAACTGTAGCATGCCAATTACAGCATAAGCAGCTGTAATTGCACACTAATCAACAAATCCAACATGGTGGAGCTATTTAACAAGCTCTAAAGCAATCCTGTAGAATCTGTAGGCTTTCCCTGTGAATTCCAAAACTTTTGGAATGCATCTATGGAAAGAGTCTACAGGTACAGAATGACACATTTGGCTATGAATGCATTGAAATGCTAACTGCTATGAAATGACTTGTCCCTGCAACATGTCTACAGATTTAATACAGAATATTCCATGTGAAGGTGTCGTATACCTGTGAAATTACCTGAAACTTGCCCACGCCGTCAGTACACTTGTAACTAATGCAGGCGAGTGTAAGTGTGTGCTACTCAAAATATAAAACTGTTCATAGTTAAATGTCAGTATATGCAGTATGTAGCTGACTTAAATGCAGGCATATCTTGAAATCAGTAGTACTCTGTGCAGATGTATCCCAAAATGTCCTCTTCTGTGTTCATCATGCACTTTGGCTCCCCTTCATTTTCCCTTGCTATCTGGTGTAGATTCAGGGATGTCCGCATGGTGATGTAAATGGTGTGAACTCGTATCTACTACATGAAGTATTTGGGATTCAGCTGTTGTAAACAGTGCAGGCACTCCCTCCATTTGTTTAATGGATGGCAACTGATCTGATTATCAGGTGGGTGTCAGGTTAAACTTAATGTTGTATGCATGTCTGTCAAGATTGGAAATTCAAATAAGCAGTGTACAATTCACAGCTTCTGTTTTATTAACATCCAACCTCTTTGTTGGCAAATTGCTCAATGCATCGCTTAGTGCAACCACAGGAAACTGAGGAATGAATGGAAGGTTTGGCTGTGCTTTTCATTTTCATCGGCAAAAGGGAGACCTTAGAATAAGTACATAAGGGAATATCTTGACTATATTCTAGTGACAGCATTGCTAATGTCTGACAATTAGTAGAGTCTCTGGAATACACCTGCTACTCAGCTGACACTAGCAGACTGTTAATGCAGTGATGCATTCCTTTTTGGGGCCAGATGGTGCTGGGTTTGAATGCAACTATAGTACTTAACTATTGTGTGACTGTTGGTACTTCATGTGCACCATTGTGCAATAATGCATGAAAGAAATGGAAGATAGGATCGAGGTGAAATGGAGGGCAAGCAGGGGAAAAATTAAATGGAAAGCAATAGAGAAATGTGCAGGTGGAAGGTAGGAAAAAAATAGCTGTCCATTTAAACAGCAAAAATTGATATGCAGAATTAGTATCAGAATTTGGACAGTCTCCTGAGGGGGTGACTACAGCAGAAGCATTGTGTACCCAAGTGACCGAATGAAGTGCGACACTTGTGCAAAATGGAGAGCTATGTATGGCATGATTTTTTTGTGGGATAGATGCTTTTTTGAGGAATGTTGGGGAAGTGACTATCTGGGTCTGGTAAGTTGGGCAGGTGAGGAAGCAATTGCAGATTGGGACAGTGAGGGATGATGGTGGACACCATGGATGGGGTGAGGTTGGGGACATCAGGACCCATGTTGAGCTGCATGACAGAATAGTGCTCACCCACAGGACTGTTCTCACTGTCACCTCACTCCAGTCTGGAGTGCGATGTCTCCTGGTACCTTGTAAAATGAGGGAGAGCAGCCTGTGCAGAACACAACCATATGCACCATCCCTGGCAACTCTGCAGGTGATAAACTCACCACCTCTGCCACTACTCCCAGAGGGAACCACTGGCCTGCCTCCAGGGCAGGACTACCTGAGGGTGCAGGTAGTGCAGGGATGGTGCTGATGGGCTGGCTCCCAGATGTGATGGGCAACTCTAATGGAGCTGGTGTAGTGGGGGCAGGCCTACCACATTGTGGTACACATGACATGGACACGTGTATATATTTTGAGAATATACTTAAAACAAAATGAAATTTGAAGATTTTAGAGTTGGGGTGAGAAATTGACATAATTAATTTAATACAATTTGACACTCTACCTTTTAAGACGACCACCCCCATCTAACTTGAGACTTCCAGCTTCTAACAGATGCACATTATACTACATACTGCAGCAAGTACTGCTTTGCATGTGCATATATGCATGTTCTGATTATACAGATTTGATTACAACAGGACACGTGTTCCACTGGTATAGAGCGTTTACTTTAAATCTTTAAGTTGCACATATTTGAAACATTAGCAGTATTGTATGTGGTATTTGAACTCACAATCTGACTAAAGTCTAATATTCTATTCTTGGTTTGAGCTACAGACTAATGCATGCATACTTCAGTTTGTGCATGCTCAATTTAATTGAGTTTTATAGAATTATCTAACTTAATGCTTCAATAACACTACTCTACTCTTCTGCATACATACCACATGCCTCCCTCATTCTCTTCAGTCTAGTGCCATGGGTCCTAACACTGACCTTATGAATGCCAGTCTTGCCTATATTCAGTGTTTAAGCTTTACAAGTACTCTGTACTTGCACATCTGTGGGATGCCTGCAGACCTATATTCCTCTGATAAAGGGCATCACTCTTCCTGTGATGTAGGTCACTGAAGTGGCATCTACATTGGTTGGCAGTGGATACAGCCCAGGCCCAACTCAAGCTTCTGACTTCTAGGAGCCAGAATAGTCCCCCTGCAGCAGCCTGGCACTCTGTTTCAGTGAGGCTAATGAATCTTTGCCTGGGCATTGGGTGCCATAAATCTTGCACCCGGTCCTCAAATGCCTGTTTACCATACATCGAGTGATGGACGGATGGTTTCCTGCCAGTTCCAATGGTTTACTGGCAGTGTGCAGAGTGCACTGCTTACCACTGCGCAAACTGTGCTCTGCAGAGTGCACCCCTTGAGCCCAGTGTTTGAGAAGGTAAGCAGTGCATAAGTGGCAAGCGGTGAGGAATTGCATAATTACAGTTGTAATTGTGGGTTATTGAATGTACAGGCAGTTTGTTGGGCAAATGTGAAGGCCATGCCACTCCAGATAGGAATGTAGTACACAGTATACCTACAGTCATACATTTGATGGATACATAATGTGAACTGGGACAAATGTATGGAATATACTGTTTGAACCCAGGACCGTCTATGGTAGTCCTACACTTGTACCTGTTGCACAAGATGGTTTAGAAAACATTTGTCTGCAGTTCATTGCTATAAACTGTAGTCTACCTACAGTTAAAAGGCAGCACACCCTGTACTAGAACCAGAACCATCTGTACTCCAGCCCTACTCTTAACACCTACTGCCACAGGACTAGTTACATCAGTGGCATTAATTGAATGCATCTGGTTTGTGGCTGGCTGGGTTTGGTCCGTTTCCTAAATGGTTTAGTTGGCCAGTGTACACACTGTCGTGCTTCATGCAAATGACAAGCACAGCCAAAACTTCCAATTTCCTCTGTTCCTGTGATTGAGCTATGTGCCACATTGTGCCAATACTGGCCAAAACAGATGTTGCACAAAGAAAAGGAAGGGGTAAATTGAAATAAGGAAAATGCAACAATGGTGACTTTGACCCTCTGCCAGAGAAACCACTTTGCAGCAAAGAACTTGAAGTCGTTCTTCACGCAAACTACAAATGCACAGTTTATGGTTTATCAGGGTTCCCGTAGTGTCCCTGTGCAACTTGTAGTGTTTTACAATTTCCATGTTGTGTAGGTTGTGAAAGGTTAAACTTTGCCTGAATTCTTCTCAGCCTAGGCCTATTGGCAGGAGCCGCAGCATGTGCTTCAGCCTGTAGCACAAATGGATTAAAGCAACAGCCCCTAACATTCTGTCCATGTAGACTGTCCAGTTTTCAAATCTGCAGGAGAAACCAGCATGATCTACACTGCTGCTTTAGAGATATATAGCTTCACCACATTGGCTTGGTTGATAGAATGCTTATGCTGCAGTTGGCGTCTATAAAACTCACACCTGCTGTTTAACTGACCGAAAAGGAAAACCAAAAGGGGCAAGTAGTTGAAATGAGGAAAATCAATGTATGACATAATAAAATGACGGCCTTATGATAAACAACTTTGCAGTAAAGAACTGAACTTGTTCTCAACTGCAACAGAATGCAACTAATATCGAACCATAAACTTATTTGTACATTTATATTTGGGTGTAGTGCACTGGTGATCACAGCCTGTTAGGATTCTTTTGGCTTTTTCCCCATTATGATTATTGCTTGTAAGTATACATCTGTCTTGCCTTTCTGTGTTGGTCTTTCAGTTATTTGACCAGTACTGAGATGTGCACTGTAACCCATTCTATATCATTGCCCTTAAAATGTGAGGATATAAAGTGAAAATATATGCAGTGGATGACAAATGAAGGGCAGGTTGGCTGTTAAACAACCTGTGTATTGTATGCTGCTTGCTTGTCCATCCTTGCATGCAACACTTTCTATATCTAACCTGACAGCCAGTGGAAGTAGGGCAACCTGCAGTGGCTTCCTCCTCCCAAACAGTAATCAACACTGTTACATTCCATTAAATTAATCTGCACCACATATAAAAAGGCAGCAGTATAGATAGGCAAACTGATGGTGAGGAGAGTGTTTTATATGTTGGAGTACTACAAAAAATGCTTTTTCTTCAGGATGCATCTGTACAGGGGAGTACTGAACTTCAGAATGTAGGCTTCATTTTATCACCTACATACTGCATGTGCTGGAATGATTTAAGAATAATGTGAAGCAAAGACTTTACACTTTGTACATTAGTTAAGTGTACTGATGGCATGGGCATGTTTGTCATGCATTTCAGACTTGTATAGGATTGCCAATATGTGAAAATGGAATTGATGTACAAAATTTTCAATGACCGTTCCTTTGATGGTACTTTTAGCATTTCAAAGATGTTTTGTTGGCAAAATGGGTAATTTGCCTATTTTTTGGGGGGGGGAGGGAGACGTGAGTTACTATTTTAGTACAAACCAGGATATGTTCTTACTCCATGTATTGCATTCTGTTGGTTAGTATTTCACATCTGTAGACTTTCTCCAGTGGGTAGTAACTTGATTGTACCGTTTGTTTTATCTGGAAGCCTTATTTTGTAGTTGATACTTTTATATGGTGCAGTGGTTAGTGTTGCCTGACAGCAAGAGGTTCTCCCGTTCGATTCTTGGCTGGAGCGCCTACTGTGTAGTCGAGTGATATTAAAGACATGCAGGTAAGTGTGAGCGTGAATGGGCGTACCTTCATTGAAGGTTGGGTGTTGGGCTGGCAATTCAACACTAAAAATCCACTGCCAATCATGAGCGGACTGGGGTTCCACTGTGGTGACCCCCTAACCAGGAAAAGCCAAAAGACTTCTGTTTTTAGGATACCTATGAGCATGCTAACCAGCTGTCAGTCCAGAGACACCCCCCTTCACTAATGCAAAAAAAGATGTTATTGTAGATGGGTTTAGGCAACATGGTGCATTTTCTCCTGGAAAGAGGACTGGGAGAATATAGTACCTAGGATGCAAATTTGACAGCAGATTTGTCCATTATCTAAATACCATGGGTGGCCATTGCAGGCCATATAAACAGGTGCTCTGCAGGGCCACTGATATGATCAAATATTCACTGAGGAGAGCAGCTGCAATGGGCATGACCAGATGGTTACCAGGGGAGGGCCTGCTAGGAACCACCATTAACACCCAATGAAGAGTTCTTGACCAATAGAGATCCAGACTGCTCCCAGGAGAGTGCCATACAGCATGTCTTGGATGTTGGAGCAACAGTTTGAGACAGCAAGCGCATCCCAGGAGGATCTTCCAGGTAGGCTTAAACAGTTCAATACTGTTGTACAGAAAGAATTGACATTAACAACTTGTGTGGTCTCTCTTGGGGGGGGGGGGATTGAAGATTGCTACAGTTAAAAGCTTAGGTTTCAGTTGCCAGACATGTTCTTGATGAATTAAGTTAATGGACATATAAAGGGCTAAATGTATTAACCCCTGTATTACTGCCAATTGTAATTCTGTTGCCTCTTGATGTCTGCCAGGACAATCTGGACTACAGCAGAGTATGTGTTCTGCAGATGGTAAGCCACACTTGTCAGTACAGCTGAGCAGTTTCAAGAAATGTAGTGCGGTTATGATCTCAGGCCTGTTGCTGTACTGTTTGTAATGGTGGTAGAACTGTTCATTTTGTTGGCGCATACTGCAGTAGAGTAGTGCAGATATTTATTCCTGTTTCTTGCTTTTAATCACAGGTGATGACTTTAGAAGTGTGGGTCCTGTGCCACCAACGCAAGTGCATCAGCAGACTATGGTGGCCAAACTGAAGCACAGTTGGAGGGTGCAGAGTGAATTTGACAGAGGTTGACATATAGCCACCCCTGCATTTCCATCCGACACAACCAGTTGGCCTAAGACTACCCAGTCCACAGAGGCTGCAGATATTGGACAGGTGGAGGGCGAGGACATTTAATCAGGGAAGTGACTATTGTGGCTTCAAAGTGTGGGTGAGGTGCCACACAGGAGAATTGATGAGGGTGTTCGGAAGGGACCTGCTGTCCTTCCATCTGGTGCATGTGTCTCTCTAACCATGCCACTCAACATGTATTTAGGGTGGTCATGGAGGCACAGATATGTTCCCATAGGTGGTCAAATGCTCAGGGTTAAGGATGTTGGCAGTCTGACATGCGACTCCAGTGTTGCTGATTCAGTGCCTCAGATGAATGACCTGTTGGAATGAGTGGTGTCATGCAATCAGTGTCTGGTGCAACATCTGGGAGGGGAATGGCATCCTTGTGGGTGTAGGTCAGCCACATCTGGCACACCAATGTGGCCATGCCCGATCACACTGCCATAGTGGCAGTACTTCCACTGCTCAGTGAGTGCGCTGTCCACACCCAGACATGGCAGGCAATGGAGTCATGGACCTGGGTGACCCTGTGAAGGGAGCTCATCCAGCAGATATCAATGTTCAGATAGCACTGCATCTGACTGGGTGTGGATGTGCTAGTGCAACTTCTGGAAGAGCAAGCTTCCTGGTCGGGGATGACCACTAAGAACTGCCACCTCTACTATGCATAGCTCACACCTGTCAGACAAACATAGAGCCAATGCAGAGCTTGGCTGTGTTCATGCAGACACCTGTACACCACTTTCACCTGGAAGACCCCTACACACAATGGCCATTTGTTACTTATCCAAATGTCTGCCATCTTCTGTTTTTACTCACTTGCTAATCTTGTCTGCCTAGGCTTCCTGCCCTTCCATGCAACACCTTTTGCAAGTGACAACTGCCATATCCCTGTTTTCTCTTGAATTCAGGGATACACAAAGCCTTTGTCTAATGCTCGGGGTGCATAGCTAACTTGGTACTTATAGCTGCATTTGTGGTGTTGAACTGGTAATTGTACCTTTGGCTTATATTGGCCTTGGAAAGCTGGACAGTTGATAGCATCTATATTTCACAACTTTATAGTGAATGCTCTTGAGGGTTATGAAGTAAAATTGCAAAGTGCATCATTTTCTAACTTTCTCAAATTTTCCAGTTCAAACATGTGGTGCACACGTCACACCATCCTATTCAGATCTTAGGATTGTATGACAGCACTGTAGTCAAACCAAATCAGAACAGTTGTACAATATAATGCTCTTTTGTATGTACCACTTGAGATGCATGCAGCAGCTGGAGAGACCACAGGGCTTTCTCAGCAAGATAAGTTATAAAAAATACATGCAGCTGGAGATTTCTTCCTGGGCCTCCACTGAAAATTGGCTTTGTTCAAAGTTGCACTTCCCGGTAAATGTTAAATAACATTGGGCCTACATACCATGACATGATGTATGTGTATGGATTAAAAGCCATGTCATCTATCTGTCTAGTATAAGATCATGACATCTACCTGGCCTCCAGGTCAGTGTCTGACCATGCCCTGGTGGGATGACTGTGTACCCAAAAGTCTGATATAGCTGATGACAGCAGTGTCTGAATATGGCAAGTATCCCACATGCTGCTGTAAGAGGCCATCAAGCAGGAACTTGGTCAGATACAGTTTTCTGCAGTGAGAATAGAACCCCCTACCTAACTGCAGACTACAGAACTGTGTATGCAAGTGCCGTGGTACAAGTCCCACTTGGAGCATCTCTGACAACACTTTATAGCTGACCTCAGCAGTGTCTTGAGAATGTTACACATGCTGCTGTGCAATGCTCCCTGTAATGAGGAGCTCTCACCAGCTGACTGCAGTGGGAATAAAACCCCTATCTAAGTACAGACTACAGAACACAGTACTTGAGGCAAGCTCCACGGCACAAATTTAACTTTTGCAAGACTGCAGCTGAACTTTAGTACATGACGTCAGCAGGCCATGTGAGACGAGATGTTGGCAGGCCTGCGTAGGTATATGAGGCTACTATAATGGCCCTAGGTTCATGGTTTACTACACTAATGACCCTAGGGCCTCTTTTAGCCTAGCCAGGTTGTACCATTATTCCCTTGTAGACCAAGATATGTAGTCCATATTTGTAAATCCATGATTAGCAGTGGTTACCCCTGTAAGTGACATACCTGAACCATTTGGGGCAAATTTATAATTTCCCATCCAGTTGTCCAAGTTGCACTTGTAGGGTAATTGAGGAGCTCAGTTTTACATGAATTGAGTTCTTGCCATACGAGTGGCAAGAAACTCCAGCTCTACTCAGTGGCATACCGCCTGCTCAGAGGCGATCTGTGCCTGACGTATAAAGCCATGTCCAACCCGGAATTAATGGACATGCTGCACCTCAGAAAATCCAAATCCCATTGAGCTTACGCGCTCGAGAGACTTTAACCTCAGCACTGAAATAAATGGTACATGCTGGAGGGACAGATTCATAACCCAGAGGCTCCCTTCACTCGAATAAAATCCCAGTCCAGGTTAGGCAGAGTCCCTCTTTTCCTCTCCAAGAGGAATCTTGAGTGGATGGGAGATTGTAGGTTTACCCCGGGGTATCACTTGTGTCACTGTTAGACAGAGGCACAGTATACTAACCTCAAAAGGGCATAGCAAAATTCATTTAAAATGGGTGGCAAAAGCCAAACACACTCTGGCTAGACTTAAATGCCCTAGGGCATATAGCCTAGTATGAAACTTTGAACCTAATCTCTGGGAGATGGATCTACCTCCAGCATGTCCTGTTGGCTAGATTAAGGTCTGTAGAGCGAGGTGAGTTTTGTCCCATTTGATTTGTGGAGGTGCACAATTTCTATTAAGGCAGGGTTTGAGACTGCTCTGTAGGCCAAGCAAGTCTTCTCTCGGTAGTCTGATAGAATACAGTGACAGGGTTTTCAGTCTGTCCATGTAGGTCATGTGTTGAAGTCCGTGGGTTTTCTTGGTGAGAAACATCTTTGGCCTCTAGCTGCTGCAGGTGTCTGGTAAGTTGCATGGAAAAGGGAGCATTGACAAGTACAGTGGAGCTGTAACCTTAGTCTTGGATGCCATGCCCTTATGAAGTGTGCAGCATTAAGGCCTTCCTTACCAATGGACGCGTGATCAAAGTTGAGGTTGCTATCAACCTGCATTCCCAAATGTCACCATTGGGTTGGAGTTTAGGGGAGTATTAGTGTGAGATCCCTTTTCCAAAAGGGATAACAGTGCATTTTTTGGGTAAGTTTCTGCAACTGTGGCAACAATCATTCATGTATGCAAGCCCACTTTGTAGTACATCATTTGGGGATTCAGAGATTGCACCCAGTTTGCAGTCTGAACTTAGTGAACCACAGGCCATCTCTCTGCCTGAACTTCTGGGAGCTAGATTTCAAGTAGGAGGCCCAGCACAGACCCTTGTAAAGCCATTGGTAACCTCTCTGCTGGTACAGGTGGAATTCCCAACTATAACTTTATACATTTCTATTGGTGAGCCAGTTGGCTACCCATCTAAGAATGTATGGGCTAATTCTGGAGGAGTTTCTTAATGGTGCTAGTGGGGGGTTGTCAAAGCCCTTGGTCACATCAGTGTACTGATTTGCCTTCATCCAGGGCTTTGCTCTTTAAGAATTGCACTAGGTTTAACAGGAGTTCTGCCTTTGACAAAGCCAAACTGGGTCTGCTCAACAGTTTGGTCATAAATGTCCTTGTTTTGAGGAGGTCCAAGATTTTCTCAATTGCCTTGCAGACAAGGCTGGTCAGGCTTGGACTATAGTTCCCTGGGTCAGTTGAGTGACCCCCCCCCACCCATCTGTGCAAGGGGATTATGGTTGTAGCGTTCCACTCTGCTGGAACAAAGCCAGTACTTGGACTGTGGGTGAAGTTCTGGTAACTCTTTTAGACTGTTTAGTAAGCAGCCTGGGATATTATCGGATTCCATAGAGGCTTTTTGGCCTTGAGTGCAGTTATCGGTTTTTTTTTTTTTTTTGGAGAATATGTAGAGAACTAGGGACAATTGTGCTTTGGGGAATGATTGGTTGAGACTGGTGTGAAACTTTTGGCAAACCTGTCTTAAGTTGGCAATGTCCTCTGGTTCAGTAGGAGTGGTACGATCTACTATGAATTTGCAAAGCTGAGCTTTTCCTTTCACATTAGACATAGCTAAAGAATGCCTTGTGATTATACTTGGCTATGGCTGCAAATATAGTTTTGTAATTGGCTTTAGAGGACTTTACAAGATGTCTAATTTGCTTGTTTAAGCAATGGAGGGTGTTCTGCTAGACTGTTCCCTTTTATTCCTGGATACATTTTTTCTCTCGTAATCCATGCTATATGTCCACCAGGGGGGCTAGTTTTTAATCTGCAAGTTTTGATCCATTCTGGTACAGCTGTCTGTACCTTGTAAAGGTGTTTTATATACGGGGTATTTGTATACAACTCTAAGTTTTTACTGTCTGTGACAGGAGTTTGAAACTGTGTGCCATTACTTAGTAGCTGTAGTTTGAAGAAATTCATCTTTTATCCTTTTGGGGGGGGGTCGGGTAGAATTGTTACACTGACTTGTGTGGTCAGACCTTACCAGGGAGAGTCTTGCATGGGGTGGTGCAAGGTGAAGGACATTTGAGCCCCTTGTGGGGGGTACAGTCTGACTGTTCCACAGCATTTGTTTACAAAGTGCGTTTGAGATTGTGAGTGTGTGCCAGTTGTTGGAAAGGTGGTCATCCATACCTAGGGGGTTTGGCTGTATTGGTGACTAAAGTAGGTCCAGGAAGACCCCATGTGACTTGTGGTTCATGTTGGCAGACCTGTAGCCAACAGTGAAGTGGAGGGGGGGGGGGTCTTTCCTACTGTTTGACCTGGAGTAACTCTATGGAGTCTTGCTGCTTGACAAGTCTTGAGCTGTATTTTATGAAGATGGATACACCACATCTTTGGTTCTTTCACATTCATTTTATGGTCTAAACATGTGGAAGGCTTTAGCCTTTCATCTCCGGAGTGCTATGTGGCCCTAAACCATGTCAGACTGCACAACCATGGACATCTTCCAAGTAAGAAGTGCCTCCACTGTGTAGTTTCTGATGCTCCTAGCATTAAGCAGCATAACATTTTTTTCTTTTGAGGATATTTCTGTGGGAATTGACAGCCTAAAGTAGTGTGGGGGAGGCAAGTACCTTTGCCATGGATGGTCTTAAATCTGTCCCCTCTTGCGTTTCGGTTACTGGCCAAGCAGTGTGGTCTGTCTACCATATCATCCCAGGTTGACAAATGCTGAATCCCCCTGGACTGACACCAGTAGCCAAGCCTATTGAAGTCAGTAATTTGTAGTGAGGCATCATCCTGGGTGAAGGTATAATGCTGCTTAGGGCTATGGACATACCTGTCTGGGAGAGTCTGACCTCTGTCCTATCCATATAGTCCAGTGAGGTACATCTAAAGTTATTTACTCCAGCAATGGAGTACGACAAAGGTGCAACAGTACTTGAGACTTGAGTGCTTTGCTGGCTGTGGATCCTGGCACCTGACAGGCAGCTGACAGTGACTTTTTTTCCTTTTACAGCCTGGTGAGGGGTCATCTGTGGCTCACTATGGATTTGCCTGTGACTAAGACCTTTGTGTTGAGGTGTTTCCTTAAGGGCTTAATGGGTGAGGCACTGGTGCAGTGGGTTCTGTTTGGACTAATGTGTGCAGAAGGTTTGCAATTGCAAGGGCTGTGTTCTTTTGGTAAGCTGAGTACCTCTGCATATGTGGGTTTGTGTAGTGCACTTTTAAGTGCAATTGACAATCTGCATGCTCGGGTAACACGCCAGATATTCTAGTTTCATTGTATAGTTGCGTACTCGTCACTATAGATGAGGCAATAGAAGCTTAGCTCTGTTACTATGAGTACCCTTAAGCATAGTCATATGGTCATTGCTAGAGCAATTATTGAGAGCAACAACTGGTCCAGTATACAGTCCTACCATTAATGTCAACCAGCAACAAGGCTTGCCTGTTTCCAGCTAGCTTTTACAAAAGCTACATTTCAGTTTCTCCTACATGTTCCATGGACTTTGTAAACCAGTATGTACATAGTCCACTACCTTGGGCTGTCAATCCTCTCTTGGTTTGACTTCACCTCTCCTTAACCATTCCTGCATTTGTTCCTGAAACATGAGTTTCTTCCAGAAGTTTTCTATAATTGCAACTATATGCAATTTCTTGCGTTCTCATTTGGTCCTTCAACTTATTTTTTTGTGGCACATTCAGTTGCTGCCTGATTATCTACTTCTGGTTTGACTTTCATTCCTGCTTGACGCTGATATGCTTCTGCTAGAATAAGCAGAGAAGTCATCTGAGATTGTTTCAAAACTTTCAGTAAGTGTGGGTCCCACGACTGCAGATCTATACATGTAATTTCAAGGAGGCACATCCCTCCTTCAGAACTGGGAATATATTATCTTGGCATGTACTGATTTGAGTCATTTGAACATGAAGCATCCTTGTTCTATCAAATCTAGCCAACACATTTTGGGGCAGTCATTCCAAAATTTTTAGGACAGGAAGAGCAACACTGGTTTATAGCTTGAAAATTGGTCCTAGATGTCAACACTGCTTTCAGGATTAGTCTTGAGTATTACTAAATTTTATTTGCATTTGTTCGCATTTTATTCCTTCACTTTACAAATATTTGTACATGCCCTCTTGCTCCAGTTCTTTTATCACATTCTTGTCCCAAACTGAGGTTTTCCTGCTTTAAAGCTGCTTTTGCACATTTATAAAGACCAAATGACATTCTTGTATCTGAAAATTTTGACAACTTGCAGTTGTACTTTCAGTTCCTCATCTGAGCTGTACAATTTTAAATGAGTTTTAACACTGTTCTAAATGGAGACCTCTCAACCATCCCGAATAAATGTTTTTACTGAGTTTTGGGGCCACAGTAATGGGGTGGCACCCCATTATTTCCGATTTTCCAATCTTTTTTGGATTTTCATGCTTTCGGAGCTGATGTGTGCAATAATTGCTCCGTCTGCATGCTGCGAGTGTGAATACTGGGGGGGGGGGGTCATATGGTACTGTTGCTGAATGAATGCACCAGGAGTCTAGAATTGCCGTTCAGGAAGAACACAGGATTTAACTTTAACTGTGGAGCCCTAAGACTGCCATTCAGGCAGAACACACGCAGGAGGATTTATTTAAGTTTAAGCCATGCAGAGCCGAGCCAGACAGAAGGTACCGTGTCTTCCACATATTTAGAATGGGAGGGTTCCACGTACATAGAATGGGAGGGTTCCTGCAAGATGAGACAAAAGGCTTTTATCCTTTTCAACTAAGGTTTTGATTTAATTGCATACATTTCAGCAGATTTGGAAGGCCTGAGGTCTTGTATTGCAGACAGGTTTCATCTTTTTCCTAATTTTGCATTATGGGTTTATCAAGGAAACATTTGCTTTAACATTTTTTCAGAGGTCCCTCTCATTTGCAATATTTAAGTGGTATTGAATGCATCTGTTAAGGGTGAGGTAGGTTTGATTCCAGTTAAGTGCATTTATGTAGACATTGATAAATTCTGAAGTACATTGTAATGGTGACTAGAGGGCTTTTTATTGTAGTTCCTTGGAACTTAAATGGGTGTAGTCTGAGGTTACAGTTGGAGGTTTTGCTACAGTGGGTGGTGGCATGTAAGAGTTGTGTAAAGGGTTCAGGAAGTGAATAGCAAATACACTGCGTACCTTCTCTCAGTTAATGTTGGTTACCTAACATGATTTTTGTTTTATATCCAGGAAAGGATATTTTTAAGTCTGGAGGGAATGTTTTGTGGTGGATTTTAGATGGGTATGTGATTTTGATTCAGTGGAGTTCTTAGTCAGTATATTAACATTACTGAAACGAGGAATGTTATGTCAGTATTGAATGTGTAGGGTGTTTTTGTAGATTACCATTCCTCTCTGGCTATGCAGTCAGAATGAGTTTGAGAATGTCCCCAATGGAATAAATCTGGTGGCTTACAGGTACTGTTGCTCAAACCCTGTACCTTGGGTACAGGTAAAAAGCCTGAAGTTCCTAGCCACCATCACTTGTAAATTTATGCCTCAGAGTTTTGTTCTGTTCCTCAAATCTCCGATTTTCAGGAGCAGCAAAATGAAACCTTTTATTCTAGCAATTTTTTAAGTTTATAAGATCAGTATTTGAAATTGTCCCTATTTGGGGCTGTATTTCCCCCATTGGCTTTGTTCTGTATTTTTGTGCCAAGAGGTTGAGAGCTATGGTGAGAAGTGAATTCACTAAATGATAGCCATTTAAGTTGGTCTTCCTGTCTTTCAGGAAACTGATTTAGCTTAGTGATATGTTGCTCTGACTGTAGTGCACAGGGTTCTGGGTTCAAGACTTAGCAGTGAAAAGTACGGTGATGTAACATTTTATGCAAGCAACTTTCCAAAATTATACAAGCAATGTTTGTCTCTGGTTTTTGACCTTTTGCATCCCCCTTAATTGAAAATAAGTGCAAGAAGTCTATGGCTTGCACTACTGTGATTCTGTTATCATGGAAATGTTCTGAATAGGGCAGTTTTGTCATTATTGGTGCATGCAATTTTCTCCTTGCGTACTGGAAAAAATGTTAAAATGATTAATTTGAAATGCAGTTGTGTATGGAAATACTTATGATGGAAATGTTCTGAATAGAGCAGTTTTGTCATTGGTTAATGCATTTTTGTTTTGCCTACTGGAAAAATGTTTAAACAAATTTAAAATGTGCTTTAACAAGTCTAACTGTGCTGTATTATACAAGGAATATAATTTAGTCAGGAAGATGTATCAAAATGCATGTATGTTGTTTTGGGTTCAAGGGGCCTCTGATTTGAAAACAGCCCAAAGAAAATCTTTATCCACCACTGGCCAGATGCATTTTCTTTGGATGTGGTGTGGGTTTCAATGCTGTTTCAATGAATGAGTTTCAAGGGCAGAGACATTTTAATGCCAAGTCTATTCATTGAGACAGTATTGCTTTACTTAGCAGATCTCTTGGTATTTGTGCATTGTGCTATGAAATGTAGTAATAAAAAAAAAAAAATCCAAATCATTGTAGACGTAAAGCAGTATGTGTGCACTACCATTTATGGTAAATGGGGTGAAATAGCCAGGTATTGTGATATTGGAATGGCTGCAGGGGGGACTGATGCAATATTTTGGTTCTGTTTAGTTTGCATTTGAAAGTTGATCCATTTGAGTGGTTGGGGTTTTGTAATTATATATGCAAATGTTTACATTGATCATACAGTTTTGTACTTATTTCATGGGCCTTATCCAGATTTGATTCCAGGTTGAGAGGTATGTCTAGATGCCAAATTATAGCCATGGCCTAATCTGTTAAGTAGACATCTTAATGGGTTAAGGGCAAGACAGAAAAGCAGCGGTGAGTCACCCTGGAATAACCCCTTTTAATTTTTCTCCCTGGGATGATTTGTCCTTTGTCATTGCTTAATTGCAAAGTGGTCTGCCACTGTTTCAGTCACCCTAATGTAGTCTCAGTGTAGGGTGCATCTTGTACATTAACTTTTATCCATGAATGTGAGACCAAATGCTTTTTGTATTCAATCCATATCATACTTCCACTCTACAGTTCTCCACTATGACTTTAACATATGATCCTTTGTTCCATATGACTTTTATTGCCCTTTTGTTCTACTGCCATAAGTTTTTTTCTAAATGACTAAGCTGTCTGCAACAGTTCCCATGTGTAGTTTATACGTTGTTGGAAGGCATGTTACTGGTCTAATTTTTTGGGTAGCTTGCAGGTTAAGTAGGAGCATTGTTTTTCCTGTTGGCCAGGTTGGTGTCTTGAGGTGTGCATATAAATAGTGCTTACTCATGGCCACATCTTTGTGCAAAGATAATACTTTTAATCGAAAGTTAGGTACTGCATCTGGGCCTGGAGTTTACCAATTAGTTTTTGTTTCAATCTCTCTCTGGCTGTTCATCCCATTTCATATCCTGTACCTTTAAACTTATTTTGCTTTCCATTTAGCATCTTTGTTCTACAGGATCTTCGTAGATACTTCTCCAAAATGCATATCTTTTGGCAGTCTTTCTTTTACCTTGTTTCCCAATTCTCAAACTTGATTGTGTCATTAATTGCTTATTTTGTACCTTTCCTTTATCTGCTTTCTTAGTTTTTCTGCCTGTGCTGAGATTATTTGCAATAGTGCATAATGGGTCCTGGTCTGTTGTAATACTCCACATTGCTTTTATGTTTGTGTTTTTCTCTTCTCTCTTATATTACAATAGTAACACTTGACTTTATTACTTTTATAGTTTTCTGCATTCGGTACTTCCATGATGGTATTCCTCACTACCCTGTGTTCCTGTGGTCTAACTTTTGGTTATTTAGTAGCACAGTAATATATCCTGTTTACTTCTGTTATATCACATGGATCTCTATGGATAGTCCTAATTACTGTAGTCAAATTGACTGATTTATTGATCTTCTGCAGTCTTTCTTTGATATTGATGTTCTATTAAATCAAGCAACTTTTTTTAGCTCATTTACTTCTAAATTGAAGGCACATTGTTTTCTCATTTCCTGTGGGCATTCATGGAAAGTTTTTTATCGCATCTTCCTGTGGCATTCTCAAATTTAATCCTGTGCCATCTGTTGATCTGTCGTATGGGAACTCACTGGCCTATCACTCAACATTGAATGCATCAATTTCCTGTTCTACCCTTGCTGTCCAGCTTTAAGTGAAAGTTTATACTGGTTTCCTTTGGAAAGCTCCAAAATCTCATGGCACCTGACCAATTGATTCCCATTCTACTGGTTTCCCCTTAATTTGGATATCCATTGCGCTAACCTGTTTTGTTTTGAATTGGATGTTCTACACTGAATCCTTCACTTTGCAGGTACTCTATAACCTTCATTTCTATTTAACTTCATTACGAATATCCTTTTCCTCATGTTTTGCATTGTAAAGTTTCCCATGTCTGGATTCCTTTGCATGCATTTCTCCAAAAATCTTTGCTCTTTTTGTATTGGTTAGTTTTGCTTTTTCCTTTGCGTAAATATTGCACCATATCGGATCTTTCCCATGCTTATATTTTTAAATTCCCTCCAGATGCTTTTTCCAAATGGATCAATTTATTGATCTATGTACTGTTTTTTCACAAATCTGTTGTACTAATGAATACAAATTTTTATTTGAAGCTTCTGACCGTTTTTTCATGTGGAAGTATTCCTCTTGTTTATATGTTTGGAAATTATGGGCTTTTTGCATAATAAAAACGATACACAATTTTTATTATCCTCAATCCACTATCGCTTTATAGCTGCTCTTTGACCCATCTGTTTTTGAGTTTTGTGGACTAATACAATGGGGGGGGGGGGCATCCTCCTCTTGGGCCAGGCCCCATTGCAGGAATGTTTCCATATTTTGGGGGTTCTGCACTTCCAGTCCTGGCACCAGTGTCTACCAGAATTGGGCACTTTTTTATCCTGGGTCTTGTGCACCCAGCTATCTTTCATTTTTAACATACATCTGTCAATCTTCTTATGGCTGGTTCCGTTGGGGTTCGCCACAGCGGATCATCTGTTTCCATTTCTTCCTGTCCTCTGCATATTGCTCGCACTAACCACCTGCATGTTCTCTCTTACCACATCCATAAACCTTATCTTGGGCCTTCCTCTCTTCCTGTTACCTGGTAGTTTTCATCCTTAGCATCTTTTTCCCAGTATACTCAGCATCCCTCATCACATGTCCAAACCAACGTAATCTTGCCTCTGGCTTTGTCTCCAAACCTTCCAACCTGGGCTGACCCTCTAATATACTTATTCCTAATCCTGTCCACCCTCATCACACCGTGCAAATCTTAACATCTTTAACTCTGCCACATCCAGCTCAAATTCTTGCCTTTTTGTCAATGCCATGGTCTCCAACCCATATAACATAGCTGGTCTCACTACCCTCTTGTAGACCTTCCCTTTCACTCTTACAGGTACTCGTCTGTCACAAATCACTCCTGACGCTCTTCTCCACCCACTCCATCCTGCCTGTACTCCTTCACATCTCTTCCACACTCACCATTACTGTGAACTGTTTATCCCAAGTATTTAAACTCGTCCACCTTTGCCCACTCTACTCCTTGCATCCTCACCATTCCTCTATCCTCCCTCATTCACACAAATTCTTAGTCCTGCTGACCTTCATTCCTCTTCTCTGTAGAGCATATCTCCATCTCTCCAGGGTCTACTCCACCTGTTCCCTACTCTCACTACAGATCACAATCTCTTCTGCAAACATAGTCCACAGGGACTCCTGTCTGATCTGTCAACCTGTCCATCACCATTGCAACTAAGAAAGGGCTCAGAGCTGATCCTTGATGTAATTCCACCTCCACCTTAAACGCATCTCACTCCCACTGCAGACCTCACCACTGTCGCACTACCCTCGTGCATATCCTGTACCAGTCTTGCATACTTCTGACACTCCCGACTTCCTCATACAATACTACAACTCCTCTCTAGGCACGCTGTCATATGTTTTCTCTAAGTCTACAAAAACACAATGCAACTCCTACTGACCTCTGTACTTCTCAAGCAACACTGTGTAAACATTGCATCTGTAGTGCTCTCTCCCAGCATGAAACCATACTGCTGATCACTAATTGCATCCCTTCTTAACCTAGCTTCACTACTCTTTCCCATAACTTCATATGGTGACTGATCAGTTTAATCACTCTAGTTACTACACCTCTGCACATCACCCTTATTCTTAAAAATCTGTACCAAAACACTTCTCCATTCCTCAGGCATGCTCTCATTTTCCAAGATTTCATTAATCTGGTTAAGAACTACACTGCCATTTCACCTAAACACCTCCATGCTTCCACAGGTATGTCATCTGGACCAACAGCCTTTCCATTCTTCATAGCTATCCTTGCTTCCTCCTTGCTAATCCATTATACTTCATGATTTACTATCCATACATCATCCAACCTTCCCTCTCATTCTCTTCATTCATCAACCCCTCAAAGTACTCTTTCCATCTCCTCAACACACTCCTCGCTTGTGAGTATATTTCCCTCCTTTATCACCTTTACCTGCTGCACATCTTTCCTTGCTCTGTCCCTTGTCTAGCAGATCTGTACAGGTCTTTCTCCCTCCTTAGTGTCAAACCTTTCATACAACTCTTCATACGCCTTATCCTTGGCCTTCGCCACCTGTTTGCCATGCACCATCTCCTTATACTACTGTCTACTTCATCTTTGACAATCCCTCTTCTTCTTTTCCAGTCTTTCTCTGTATACTCTCCTGTACTTCCTCATTTCACCATGTCTCCTTGTCATCCTTCCACTGTCCAGATGTCATACCCAAGCATCTTTCTAGCCATCTCCCTTACTACCCAGCTATTTGGTAACTCTTCATTGCCACCTAGTGCCTGTCCTAACTCATCCCTGAACTCCACCTCACAATTACCCTTTTTCAGTTTCCACCATTTGATCCTTGGTGCTGCCCTCACACTCCTCCTCTTGATCACCAATGTCATCCTACAAACCACCATACTATGCTGCCTAATTACACTTTCCCCGGTCACCACTTTATAGTCTCAAAGCTCCTTCAAACTGGCCCTCCTACATAAGATAATCCACCTGTGTGCATTTTCCTCCACTCTTATGTCACCCTATGCTCCTCCCTCTTGTTAAAATACATATTCACGACAGCCATGTCCATCCTTTTCACAAAATCCACTACCATCTGACCACCTGCATTCCATTAACACCATACCTACCCATCACTTCCTCATACCCTCTGTTCCCTTCAATATGGCCATTGAAATCTGCTCCAATCACCACTCTTATCCTTGGGTACGGTCATAACTTCATCCAACTCGCTACAAAATGTTTCTTTCTACGTACATAACATGCGTCTGTCCATGATATATGCTATATAAATAGCCTATATATGTTGTCCTGATGAGATTTTGTGAAACTGGGCCCACCTCCTGAAGGTACTCGCCAAGACTTTTTCAGCAATACTTTCCTTTACTTAAGACTTCTCTCTCCATTCACACCCCTGTATATTGTCTCGAAATTCTGGGCTTTTTGCAAAATACATTTTTTTTTATCCTCAATAGTCCACTTTATCATCTTTATGGCTCCTTTGGCCTATCAGTTTTTGTGGTTTTCTTGTGGACCAAGACTTCGGGGGGGGGGGGCTTCCTCCCACTGGGCCTGGCCCCATTGTAGGAATGTTTCCAGGGTCAGTGAGCACTGCTTCACCAATATGAACAGTGTAGATTGCTGTGAACATGTCCACAAGCCTTAACACTGAGCTGAGAGGGGTGCTATGTATATCATTAGCAGAGATACTTCATTGCCAAAGGGGACAATCTGGCATGGTTTGCTATAAGGTTAATTTTGTGAGTTTGGCACCAATCATTTGTCAGCCACTTCTGTAATATGTTGCCATCACTGGGGGAATCTGTCCAATTAAGTAATCTGCAAACCACGGTAAACAGGCCACCTACAGTTGTCTGCACTTCAGGGAGGTAGTTTCCACTCAGTTGAGGGCCCAGTACAGATCCTCTAGGTATTCAGAGGTAAGTGGCTATGGGGGGGGGGGTGCAGTCCCCAACTTTGTGTTCTGTTGGTGAGCCATTTGGGTATTGAGCTAGTACTGTATGGCTTAATTCCTAATTGGGACACTTTCACGGAGACATGAGTGGGGGATATTGTCACACTGGATAACTATGGGTGGTATGTCTCTCTCTGTCAATGTCTTTTGGGTCAGTATCAGTTATCCACAAGATTCAATGGGCAAGATCTATCCTTGACAAACATGGTTTGACTGGAGTGCGTTTAACAGCACCTATGCCTCTGGATAAGGTCCATGTTGATCCCTTCCCTAGCCTTGCAGATGAGGCTCGTTATGGGTTAATAGCTGTAGTTCTGCAAGTTACCAGATTGGTGTGCATTGCATATAACGTTTGATATCCCCTCTATAGAAAGTGTGGAAAAAGTAGGGACCAGGGTTGCAGTGCTTTTTTTGGGGGACGCAAATATAGTTGTATTGTGAATGTGACATAATGTTAGGGCCCACAATTTGCAATGTTTCCATGTGTAATGTCATACACAAGACTTGGGCACTAAACAGCAGTAATAGTTGTGCAGTTTTCTTAGCATGGCAGGCAGTGGGTTTGTGCACAGGATTGATGTACACTCAAACATGTTTGCATATAGCTAAGTAGGGCAGAAACACGAGCCACATTTTAAGTCTGGTTAGTATAGTCTGAAACCTGCTATTTGACTCTTGGCAGCACGTATTAATGCATTGAGGCATTCCTTTCTGGAGTACAGGGCTCAAATCATTTTCTTTTGACCAGTGTTTTCTAGATGCGCCACTTGCCACAAACACAGGAAAAAGAGAAAATGAATGCAGACTTGTTAATCAGCTTTTCATGAAGCGCAGCAGTGTGAAAACTGGACAACAGGACCCACCAGGGAGCAGACAGGACCATGACTGCAATGAACTGCAACATAGACAAGTGTTCTCAACCCTCTTGTGGCAACAGGTGTAAGTGTAGGGCTACCATAGACATGGTCCTGGGCTCAAACACAGCATATTCCATACAATTTTACATTTGTTCCAATTCCCATTTATGTATCATCAAATGTGACTGGGTATAATGTGTACTATATTCCTGTAAGAATTTCTGCTATCTGGACTGGCATGGCCTTCACATTAGCCTAACACAATTGCCAGTATATCCAGTTACCCACAATTGCAACTGCAATTGGGTAATTTCTCACTGCTTGCTACTGTTGCATACCACCTACCATTGGGCAAATGCAGGGCTTAGAGGGTGTACTGCTGAGCACCATGTTTGCACAGTGGTAAGTGGTGCACACTTTCAAAACTACACACACACACACACACACACACACACACACACACACACACACACACAGTAAGTGAAGTGATAAGTTATTTTTTTAGTGAGCTTGGTGGGAAGCTGGCATTGGTGGGATACCATCAGTCTCCATTGCTGTTGACCCATGTTGGACGCTGCAACTATTCATGTGAGATTTAGGGTACAGAGATGGTGTCCAGGAGTCCAAGGTTTTTATTGAACTTGTGAAACACCACAGTGCTAGGCTGCTGCAGGGGGGACTGTTCCATCTCCCTATAAAAGTCAGGTGCTTGGGATAGTTTGGCCCTGGCTATATTCAGTGCCACTGGTATCCTCACTGGTGACCAATATAGCCAGCACTTTAGTGACCTAGGTTGTAGGAGGGATACTCCATGCTTGGATAGAGGAATATGGGCCTGCAGACATCCCACCAGTCTATCAACTACAGACTACTTGTAAGGCTTAAAAGCTGAATATAGGAAAGACTGGCATTCATAATCTGTTTTCCACAGCTGCCATGGAAAGGAAGGTCACTGTTGGGAACCATGGCACTAAATTGGCAAGGATGAGGGAGGCATGTGGTATGTATGCAGCAGAAGAGTAGATGTTTTTTGGTATTGTGGAGTTGTACCAAACTGTGCATGAATATCTCAACTGTAAAACTAAGTATGCATGCACTAGTCTAGCCCAAATTAAGAGTACAATATTGCACTAGTTGGAGGTTGTGGGTTCAAATACCACACTTCCCAAATATACAATATTGCTAATTCAGTTGTGTAACAAGGGTTTAAAGCAAAGGGTCTATACCAGTGGCACCTGCCCTGCTGTAAACTCATGTGTAATTGGAACGCATATGTGTAAAGTCGTATTTGCTGCAATCTGTAGTACAATTTATTTGCATTTGTTTACCAGGATGGTCCAGCTGGGCCAGAAGTGCCAATTTTCAATGGAGTCCCAAGGAGTAAAGCTCCACAAGACATTTCACATACAAAACAGAATTTACATTAATAAATACATTTAGTACATATTGGCAGCTTATACACTTGGTGAGGAGTGCATAAGTAATCATTCTTAAATCAGATATACAAGCCATACAGAGTATATGCATGAGAACATTCCATACAAGTGGTTTTCAACTAGCAAAATTTATATAGGACACTACGCAGTGGGTGCAAAGCGGATAAAAGAATTAGACTAGGTACTTAAACTTTTCATATGTTTAGGAGGTGTAATAGCGGAGTGATAGGCTGTATGAGTCCTGTTGCGGAAATCAAACTTCATGGGTATTGCAGATATAAAAGGTGGAGTAAGTTAGACTGGATGTGAAAGGAGGATGCCAGAGTAAAATGGGTGTGAGAATAGTTGATGGGTTGAAGTTGGGTTATATGAAATGTGGTGGCATATGTGTACAGCCAAGATGAGGTTTCAGAGATTTCTTGAAGGTTACTGAGTGGGTAAATCCGTGTTGGGGGGGAGGGGGTTCCAAAAGTTTTTTGATATAGCATCTGGCCAGCTGAAAGGTTGGGTTTTTCTGCATTTATGAGCAGTTGATTGTTGGATCAGAGTGGTCTGTTAGGATGGTATAAAGTAGAAGACAGAGCAGGGCAAATGGATTATGAATGAGTTTGAGCTGTAGTTGGATAAAGTTGAGATAGTTGGGAGTTAAAGCCATTTTAGGTTGCGTAAGCAGTGGCAGGGATGAGTAGAAGGCATTGGTTACAAATTTGGCAATTTTGTTGTAGCATGAGTTTAATGTTGGACTTTAGAGAAGAGTGAATGTTGGTGAGAAGGGGGCACTGTATATAAGAGTAATGAGGCAGGGGAAAGTCAGGCTGCACTGAGTAGATGTTTGTAGAGTGCCAAGCTTCCAGTCTTTGACATTAGACTGGATGCGCAGGTCAAATGTGAGGTCCTCTGATCAAACCTAGATGTTTTTGTGCTAGGTACACTGTTGATGGTAACATTCAGGGATTGGTAAAGTTCTCTTTGTAGGGGGAGGTGTGGACATTTTGTGGGCAAAGATTACTAGTTTGGTTTTGGGGTTCAAGGAAAGATTAGAGCAAATTTTAGGGGCGATGAGGGTATTTTGGGTGAGTTGCTGTAGTTCTGAGGCATTTGCAGTGCAGATAGTGGAGTCATAATGTGCACCTGTTAGGCACCGTTAGTCTTTTAGGGGGTGGTAGTCTTAAGAGTAAAGGTTAAAAGGCAAATTGCATTAATGCAGTGTATGTCTGCATGTGAAGGTACTAAGGTTTCATGTTTTCTCACTCCAACCCCTCATTCTTTTCATTTTCAGTGTCTGTCCATGTGTACCACATGAAATGCTCCACAGCAGGGTAGGCCTGCCCCTGCTCAGCTGGCTCTGGCACCATTGCCCAGCACATTTGGGGAGCCAACCTGGCAGCACCACCACTACTTACCCCTACACTACTCGGGTCCTTTGCCCTGGAGGATAGTCCAGTGGTTCCCTCCAGGAGCAGTGGCAGCTGTGGTGAGTTTCACCCATGCAAAGTTGCTAGGGATGGTGTATAGGGTTGTGCAGTGTACTGTTGGTGCATGCCTGCACTAGCTGGAGAGGCTGCTGTCATTTTACTTGGTAACAGGAGATGTCACATGCTCCAGCCAGTAGTAGAGTGAAATGAGTGTTGTGGGTGAGGACACTCACTGTCACCCAGCTTGATTACCATGGGTCCTGGATGCCCCATCTATGATGTCCACTGACCTAGTGTCAATCACTGGCCTGGTCTCTTGTCATCTGTCTGGTCTGCCTGCAATTGCTTTCTCACCTACCCAACTTGCCAGACCTAGGCATTCCTACTTCCCTTCCCCAACATTCCTGTCAAAAAAAGGCACCTGTCCCACAAACTCTTCATGCATAGCTCTCCATTTCACATGTTTTGACTCGCTTGATTCAGTCCAGTTTTGCTATACAACAGGATTGTGTTGTCACATCTCTGGAGGGGATGGTTCAAATTCTGCTAATATTCTGCATATACTTTCAGTTTTTACTGTTTAAAAAATTGATAGCTATGATTCTTTACTTACCCGTATCCTCCACATTCCTGTATTGCGTTCCATTTATTCACTGCTTGCTGTCAATTTCATCACTGCCCTATCTTCCTCATTTCTTTTTAATGTATTGTGTGAGGTGACTTCTGTGGAAGGTTGGGCACTGGGCTGGCAACTCTACACCATAAAACTCCACTGCCAATCATGAGTGGACAGGATTGCTGTGGTGACCCCTAATACATAAGTAGTTTAAAAGTAGATGTATTCAAACCCTGTATCCTATGGCCTCAAAAAGGAATGTATCACTGCATCAACACATGCTGCCACAGTCAGTTAAGTAGCAGGTGTATTCCAGAGACTCAATACTGTCAGATTTTGGCAATGCTGCTTGTTTGCACACTGCTTGGTGCACAAACCTGTATCTTGCATGTGTATGCACTTCAGTCATGCAAACCTGCTCATTCTATGGAAATGTGTATATAATGTAGTACTGCTGTTTACTGTCAATCTCTTGTGACATGAAATGTACACATGTACATATTGTAAATATCAAATTTGTACCATGTACCTAAGCATTTACACCTGCTCTAACATGAAATGTAAATTGTTCATTAATGTCTGTATCGAAAGGGAACATGTACCTAAGAAGTTACATCTGCATCTAGCATGAAACATAATTGTAAATTGTTTTCTATATTGTATCTGTTTCTAAACTTTGTAACATGGAACTTTACTCCCCAGGCCTCCACTGAAAATGGGCTCTGAGCCCAGTGGACATCCCCAGTCATCAAACTGGAAATAAAATTGCATGCAGAAACATAAACTGAGGGTCTTCTGTCACATTTAAAACCCTTCCATGTGTTGGCATTACCCTCCAAGCACTACAAACCTGGGGAGTGTATTTTCTCCACACACAACCATGCTACAAAATGTAATGTGTGCTATGCAATGTACATCTGGTAACATGCAGAACTAAAACTATTGGGCCCATACACCTAAAAAGGTTTTATCTGCAAAGCTAGTGCAGGAATCCGTATGGATCATATGCAGAGGGACCTTCAATACACATGACCCTACTTGTTTTGGTTTTGTAAAGGTTATATCTTGACCCTTGTGGAGTTCTTGGATACTGACCCCAAAGACCTGGTTAAGGGATAGCAGGGTGTACTGCCTTGATGGGGAAGAAACTGGGAACACTTTCTGGGAGTGTAATGAGTTGGTGGACTTTAAAGATTCCCTGTAGTCTGCACTGTCTGAGATGCTGGGTGAGAAAATTGAATTAACTAGGGAAATAACTTGTTATGACACCGAATCTGAATTGCCTAGACACAGTATGGCCTCATTGTCTACTTATGGCTGCCAAAAAAGCAATTACTAAAAGTGGAAATCTGTCTAAACCAAATTTACTAGAAGTAACAAAGATGGTAACTGATAAAGCTGGAGCTAGGATCTTTGGAAAATGGTAGAAGCAAATTACATGGGAAACGTGGGATCAGTACATGCAGAGGAGGAATGAAGTTTAAAAGGCAGGATTTGAATGAGCTGTATAAGTGACAATGACTGGATAAAAAAAGTTGTGTGTGTTTGCAGGTACAGTTTGCAAGTGATGCATGAACATTTAATAAAGATGTTTAAGACAATTTGTTATCAAAGGGTTTTGGCACTATCCCTCATTCTTGCCTTGTAGTGAACTCCCATCTGGGAATTGGGCCATACAGTACTAGATGGATAGACAATTGGCTCAGTGATGAAACACTCAAATTTGGGGAATGGACCTCCACCACTAGCCTGTCTACCAGTGGAATCCCACAAGGATCTGTGCTGGGTCTTCAACTGTTTGGGAAATCCTTTCCTGAAGCACAGGCAATGGATGGCCAGTGGTTTACCAAATTTGCAGATAACTTAACTGGATATACTCATATGGAGTCCCTGGTGAGCCTAACACACATTACAGTAGGGGCTGACGGACTAAAAGTTCATCCTGTCACCATACAATGACTCTGCCACCATAGTCTATGAAGTACCCCTTTTAATTTTGATATATAGCACCCCCCCAAAGCTCAAACAGACTTGGGAACATGTGTTAACCATCTATACTTTCACTATGTACCTATAGTGATGCAATCTGCACTGCACACACCATTCATATGGACATCACATCCAAGACAGCTTATCTCTGCTGTACTCTACCCTTATCGCTCCAATAATGGAGTACACTCTGTACCTCACCAGATACCTGCAACAAATGGAGAGAACACAGGGTTGTCTGGAAGACTACCAGGCCTACAAACATGGAAAGTGACATACCTGTTGCTGTACTTTGTATCCTGCAGGCTGTTGAGAGGTGATCTATGGCTGCCCTGCAGAACAGTCTTAGACCCTGCCCTTCTGAAAATGGACATCTGCAATTCAGATGGGACAATTTGTCCCAGGGTTCTCAATCTAGCCTGTGACACAGAACATGGGAGATGTGCATCCCACGATTCACACTCCTCTGTAATAGGCTCCCTCTGCATATGAAGCTGTGCTCCATGACCCTTTTCAAGCTCAACCATGACAACTGGTTGAGTAATTGTAAAGTCACCTCTGGGATGGCACTGTCCCTCATGGACAGGATCAGTTGGTGCTCTGCTAAAAATGACAATCCAGCTATGCTCAACAGTACTTGTTTTGACACAGGCAGGCTTCTGAACACCCTGGTTACTAGTAGCCTCATATGAACTTATATGCAGGCCTCCCAACCTGTTGTCTCCCACATTGCTGGCTGATTTTTCTTCTAGAAGTTCATTTGCACTCCTGTATGAATCACTTGTGCCATGGTGCTTGCTTTAAGTACTGTTTTGCAGTCTGTGTACTTAGGGGTTCTGTTCTCACTACAGTTAAGTGGGCAGGTGTTTGGGTTTGCTGTTGCTTGGCATTGGAACATTTTGCACCAGCATGTGGGACACTTAATACAGTGCTGATGTCCTCCACTACAAAGCATGGTCTGACGCTCAAGTCAAACCTGAGCTGTGGTACTTTGTGTAAAAGTGTTCTGTAGTCTGTACTTGGACAGGTAGGGGTTGTATTCTCACTGCAGTCAACTGAGTGGTTGCTTGACATTAGAGAGCATGTCCCACCAGCACGTGGGACATTTGTCTTAACAAACCACTGATGTAATCAGCTAGATCACTGTTTTGGATATGCAGTATTTCCACCAGGGAAGGGTCAGACTGACCTGAGGACCAGGCAGAAGTGACATCATCCTCTACAAAGTTTTTTCTCCATCTATCATATGGTGTGTAGGTCGTTATCTTGCTGAGAGCCCAGTGGTCTTTCCAGCTGCTACACGTCTGAGGTACATGTAAGAAAGCAATTATACTTGATACTACCATAGAATCCTAAGATCTCAATACATGTATAATCAAAGTTTAGATTGCTATCTAAATGTATTCCCAGTGCTTGCGTTGGAGTTTCTGCATAGCAGGATCTGTTAATGCTGTGATAACATGGTACTCCACTCTTCCCATAGACAGCATTTCAAACACATTTGTGCATTTGCTTTTACATTGTGTGCATTTGTTGCCATTCAGTTGTTGGCTCATCCTGTACTATATCACCATTGGTAGACTCATTCTTTCATATTGTGTGCAATCCGTAAACTTGGTAAGCCAAAGGCCATATACTTTAGCCTGAACTGTCAAATACAATTCAAACGGTGAATGGCCAAGCACAGATCCCTGGGGTTTGCCAATGGTGACACCTCTGCTGGTACAGTTTGATTCACCAACTTTCACGTGTTCTCAGTGAGCCAATTGTTTACTCAACTGACATAAGGCTTAATTCACAGCTTGGAGGTTTTCTCAGTGTGTGATTGCATCAAAACCATTGGCCAGATCACAATAAGCAGTATGCCCAGCCTTACCTTCATTCAGGTCCATCACAGTGAACCAATGAGCTGTGACATCGCGGATCACCTATGGTTGTCCCAGCACATGCATCTTCTCTTTGTTGTTGAATACACAGCAACATGTGGCCTGTTACCATACAAGGGTGTACATTAACATGCATCCACATGAGTTGGGGGGGGGGGCAGCACCTGATGTGTATGTATAGGCATCCTGACTTATCTGTGAGATGGACCAACATATAGTCATGGTCCTCTACATGTACACTTAATCCAGGTGTAAAACAGACCTGTATGAGTTATTACAGCTACATCATGTCCATTACATTTGATTGTCAGAGGTCATTGAGGGCATGCATAACAGTATCATCTTGTGGAACTTTAACAGGTGAAGGAATATGACACAGCCAGAGGAACTCGGTCAACACTGTCATGTGGCCATAAATAGCTACATCACCAAATGGGTAGAACAGTAAGACTCGGTGTCTACATGCATTTCAGGTGCAGTGATAAGGTTAGTGTAAGGTTAGTGTATCAGGGTGCTAGGATCTTTCCTGCCCATTAGTGTTGGACATTGGATGCATATGCTGTGTCCAAACAGCTGCCTGAAGGACTACAGCTTGTGGGCAATCATGGACTCTAACTGTGATATTATAATATAGATAGTATCAACCTACTAGAAGCTGCTGCCACAGCCATAACACCTGCATTGATCGGAGACATGGAGGGAATTTGAATCTGGGAAACTCGCACTGCCCAGATATAATGGGGACATAGGTCCCATACCCAGTCTGATTAGTGTGTAAATGGTACATCCGCCACTTGGTCCCACTGTTGACTACTCCCTTGACTAACAAGTACTGAGCATACCAACATCATGATTTCCAGCCTTCACCACACCAATAACTGCAATGCACCCTTCATGTACTTCCCTCATACCTCTTAGTACAAGAAATCTGGACAAAGGCCCAATAATGGTGACATACACTAAATATTGCTCTTAGTAAAGTAATTGGGTTTGAGTTAATATACAATTTCTGAAGGAAGGCTGAAACATGTCATTTGGTGTTTTCAATCCTCCAATCATCCCAGTGATTTGCCAGAAAACCACAAATGGAGGAACAGACCAAAAATGAGGCAAAAATCTGGACAGTTGAGATGGCCACCCTACATCCGTTCCAGTGACATAACTGGTGTACCACCTTTATCAGTGTGCTGTCACAGCTTATTGGCCATACCAAGGTGTTTCTATGAAATGACTGTTGTGGAGCATTTGCACCAGATGTATGTGTGCTACCTGTTCAGCTTATGCACACTGCATACATAGGTGTTTAACATTAATGGCATGTAGAGAATTTGACACTGGCTTGTGCCATAGATTTGTCATGCACTCATAGTATCTAGCCGGTATTGCCCTTACACTCACATGTGTAGCAGTGTCCCTAACACCTTCAGATATAGTACCAGGACTGTGATTACCCTCCGTGTGGATGTTTCCTAGTGTGTACAGGCTCATTTCACTCCATATCCCATAGTTCAGAGGAATGGGGATTAGTGGTGGTATTGTGATGGTCCATGATTGTGGTTGTAATGTTTGCCATGGTCTTCTACCTGTGCCCAAGTTGCTGGAGAACTGTACATGTTCGGGTATCTGCACAGCTTCCCAATATGCACCCTACCCCAATTGTATGCAAGATCCCTGATATCCTCTAAGGATGCTCATTATTTGCACACCCTCCCCATTGTCACCTTGACAGACTACACGTCTTCACAGTACAGTTTATTTTGATATGCACTTAGTGTTGCTGCTAAAACTCTTCCATTGACATTCCCTCTGCTGTACATGAAGTTTCACGTGTACTCTCTCCCTGTTTTAATTACAGTTCATCTGTGTCACTATTCAATACAAATTTTCCCTGTGATCATTTACATGGTAGTCCCTTGTCCTGTTTAACACCGCTTCAGTACAGAATGCCAGGAATGGGATATCACAATACTGTGCACTGTAGGTACTGGTCTGTATTGTTTGGACCATGCACTTCTCATTTGTACCTACCTGTCCAGATGTTTTCCTTATCAAATATGTGGCTTTCTGCCATATCACTGGGATGATCTCTGGACTAATGCTACTTAATATTACATACATTAGAGTGCATACCTCTCAACTGTCCTGATCTGTGCAGAATGTCCAGTTTCTCATTTGTGATCTTTTCCTCCACTTTTTTCCTGAAATGTCATTGGCATGTCAGAGTGCAGTCAAACCGACATTTCTGTTTCAAACTTCATGCTCTTCAGAAAGTTCATGCTGATGTGCAACCTATATTCTACTAAGTTTGGAAGTGCACTATTGTCTACCCCTAGTTCTGGCCCTTTGTCAATTTTTATGGCTGTCCACATTTCTCGCACTGAGGCTGACATTCTAACATTCCTATGCGACGTGTCAAATGTCCCTATTACTCAGGTGGCCTCTGTGCAGATATGTTGTAATAGAATGTCTGCTATATGCAAAGCCCTGGTGATCACTGTGGTATTCTGCACAAATCTATGCACAGTAGGTGCTCTGCCTTGCATGGAATTGCTATCTACCTTCGCTTACAAGGTTTCACGGCCAGCAACACTCTTGCAAGTCACAAAATCTAGCTTAGGAGCACTGTGCGTAATATGCATTGCGTGCTGCCACATACCATTGTGCCAGCACTTGAACTCAATCTAGGCTCTGCAAACCCTACACAGTTTATTGAATCCCAGTGGGTATTTTTAACTTGACTGTTTGAAAAGGATAGAGCAGTAGAGCTGGGAAACTACTGCAAAAGCTGAATATTACGATTTGAAAAGGTGGGTAAGTACGGCAATGCTTTTCAAGTTGTGCTATGGATTAAATCTTAACGGTAGTATTTTTGCTAACTAATATAAAGGGAAGTGCTGGTAAAAGGTTTGTCCTGTGTTTACACACTGAAGTTAAACCAGTCTATGCTCCCAGGATGTCTGCTAAACGAACCACTTCTGCCTAGTGAAGAAAAATAACATGCGTACAGAATGCCTACATTTCCTCAAATTTTCCTACTTTTATGCTCTAGGAATTTTCTCATTCAATCTGTTTTTTTAAGCATATGCTGTAAACCCATTTTTCCTATCTTTCAGCAAGATCAGTGGAATGGTTGAAAGCCCCTTTTCAGCTATGACCCAGGCTCATTAGGACCCAAATATGAAATGACTGACAGTGCGAACAAAATGTCAGGAATGTCTGCAAAATCTTGTAATGAGATAATGGTATACATAGTTGAAAATGCAGTATAGCTGCTGGGACAGTTTATCCATTGTTTCACACAGATGCAGGTAGATTTTTAGTCTGTTTCCTGTCTGCCAGCAGGTGGTTCCAAATGGAGAGGCTTGACTTCGTTGAAGCTTTCTTTCCCTGTGGCAGTTTTGAAATGAGGCCTAACAAGTGAAATGGCAGCTTCAATATCCCTGAGGGAAGGGGAGTCAATGGCTTAACTTTAGTGTTCTGTAGGTTTGGTCTACAGTGAACTAGTAGCAGTCCTTTAGAAGATTACAATGACAAGTGTGAACTGCTTGGAGTTTAAATCTGTAGACCTTATTTCCAATAGTCTGGTGTGTGTGGAATGCATTGTTAGAGGCAGGCTGTATTTGAATTTTGGGATTAGCACACTTGGCTAGTGTGAAGGGGTGACTACATAGGGAATTTTTTGAGGTTTTAACTGGCTAAGTCAACAGTCTGAGTGAAACTATGTATAGTGATCCCACATTATTTTTCAAGTCTACAGTTATGCAAAGATCTTTTTGTTTGACATTTGGAGAGTAATGTTTTTGATTTGGTGGAGGAAGGATCTTTTAGTTTGGCCACAATGCAGTAATTTGGGATTAAGCAGTTTAAAGTATAATACTTCAACCATCCATTTGAGGTTAAGTGAAGCCTTGGTCCAAGGAAGTGTGCTGTGGGATGTCCACATGTAATAAAACATTTGTTTTTCCAAGGGTGGTGCCAGTCAGTGCTGTATCCGATATAGGCCTCATTCAAAAGCAGTGGTGGCAGGGCAAACTGTGTAGCATTTGACTGATCTTGTACTCTGCCAAATCTGAGTGGGGGGTTGTATAGTCCTGTCCAATTAGTGGCTCTCCCCAGGGCAGCCTTGCTTTGAATCAGCAGTGATCACTTGTTCTGCTTCCTATTTGTTTTGCTTTTAGAAAATGTTTAAAATGTCATGATCAAGTATTCATGCTACTGTTTTAAATTTGTTTCAGATATTTGATGTAAATGTGACTGCAAGCTTCTTACTAGCAAAGCATGTTGTCCCGCACATGGAGAAACGGGGGTAAGTTTTGCGTTTAAGTGACTATAGAAAAATTGCTCGTGTTGGGCTAATCCTGCCACTTCTCTAGAATTAGAATTTTGAGTTGGCAGGAACTAGTATGGTAGAAATAGGACTTTGACAGTCACCATGCTGCATAATGTGTGTACATAAGGTTTAGCTGCCTTCTGCTATTTTCCAGGAGGCACTAAATTTGCTGTGATTAAGTGTTCAGTGACGGTGCATTTGTTCAGTCTTTATAGGTTATCCAGACTAATGCTGACTTGTGTGGTATTAATTGCATCTTTCACACTACTGGCAGCTGATGTAAATTACACATTCTGTTCTGAAAAGGGATTTGTCATAAAAAAAAAAAGGAGCCAAACACTGAATTGGCATCTTTCTCCACTAAATGCAGCCTATCCTTAGTTTGGTGTCCTTTGGCTAACCTGCCTTAAATTGGGGATATTTGCAGATCTAAGCATATGAAATTAAGCTTTACCAGACTTGGTACAGTGTAAGCTTTTATTATCCCAGAGCTGTTACTAGCAATATTTTACTTTAACTCTGCACACTAAAATATGTGGTCTTATGGATGACTGGTGAATACACAAGACAAAGGAAATTACTACAGCATAGTTTGTCTGTGCACCATTTCACTCTTGGGTTTCAGATGGGTTTTGCATTTTTGGACTTGGTGAGCTTGAAGGGTTGGTGATTGGAATTATGGGTCCTTAGGAGGAGGCATGTAGAAGTGGTTTTCCTTCCTCACAAGCTTCTGGAGGTATACTACCTTGTATCCCCTCCTGCAGAAAGTTGGGAGGGTTTGCCTATTTCACATGTTACCTCTGATATGGTCTTTAACATTAAGGTACAACATACATAGTAATTTTTTACAGATCAGGGTTGTAGCACAAGGTTATGGTGATTCAGAATATGCTTGCTTCAGATCATGTTAACAGCCTTTTTGAAGTATCTTCTGCTCAGGGCCTCAGTGTCAGTCTAGTATGTCCACCTTACTGTTATGGTCACATAAGCAGCTGCTGTTTTCAGTGCCATTGCTAACTGGCAAGGTATGATTTTTATTCTGCTGCTATTCAGATAAGGTTTGAGATGCACCAACCTACAGTTGCACTACTGCCAAGCAACTGGCAAGCAAGTATGATTGGAAGAAGACTTTAAATGAAATGGTGACGACTCTACAAGTAAAGTCGAAAAGACACAGATACTGGATGTACAGGATTCTAGGGTAAACCAGGTTATACTAGTTTTGCCTTGGTTTAATATAAAGTACTGTTCGCACTTCTGGAGTACGTCTTGTGAAACTTGAAGATTTATGCATCAGTCTCCACCAGGTCTGCCAGCTCATGGTGTGCCTTATCAGTATTTGGCTAGGGTAGGTAGATGTTCTGTGACAGTGGGCTCTGTATAGATGTGCACTTTGTATTCCATACACTGACAGTGGTTGTCTTTCAGCTTTTCCCAGTTAGGGGTTGCCACAGCCAAACTCCGGTGTGCTAATGATTGGCAGTTTCACGAACGCCAAGGTGCCAGCTCTACGTTCAACCTTCAACGAAGGTATGCCCATTTATGCATGTCTTTCAAATGCTCACCCAACAGTGGGGAGGACATGCAGACTCCACAGAGAAGGCACTCCCTGCACTCCAGCCAAGAATCGAATGGGAGAACCTCTTGCTGTGATGCAACAATGCTACCGCTGACAGTGGTGCAGAGCTAAAATTAACTCTTGCCCTTTAGTATGAAAGGTCAAACTTCGATAAAGATTGCTTTATCTTATTTGCCATTAAGATGACTGAAAACTGTTTGATTAGGGATGGTGAGAGAATTAAATGCTGTGATGCATCCCTGTCTGAAGGCTACCCTCTGGCAAATTAAACTTGGAATGAGCAGGCTAAGGAAAGCTCGTACTCTAGGTGTGTAAGCTGGACTAAAGTAAGCCAAGTTGAAACTGACTGTACTGTGTGCAATTGCAAACTGCATTTGAAAAATGAACCCCTCTGGATATTTAGAATGATGGGGACAAATGAAATTGTGTAGTCAGAAAGCATTAGAATAGTGAATGTATCTTTAGGTTACCCCCTTAAAATGGTAAGACCGCAGATGCTGCATTGCTATTCACACTGTACAGAATAGAATCCATATAGCTGGCTACTGTGTAGCTGAAACGTGCAGTAACAGAAGTATTAATACCACTAGAGTTTCATCTTGCAACTCTGTAGGAATGGAGAGCAAAGACAACACTCAACACCAGTGCTGGATGTTCCCATGTGAAGGACTGTTCTGTAAGTGAACAAGACCTCTTAATGTTCTACATTTTTGATCCTCCCTTCAGTCTTCATGGAGCTACTGCTGACCTGTTCCATGTGCCTTCCCCTGGGATCTCTCTCCATTCCTATTAACTGGCTTTTCCTGGATGATTTGAGGATAGCCGAACAGCTATTCTCAATATGCTTAAAATGCTTGTCAAGTCCAAAGACAATTTCTGACTCATTTCTCTGAACTGAAAGTACAATCTGAGCTGATGAATTCACCTGGGTGTCAGTGTTGCCCCCTCCTGCCAAAGGTTTGATGATGTGCTCTATACAGAATCTATTAAATACTGTGTGATTTTAAGTTATGGCTGTTCCAAGATCAGTAACAGAGGGGAGTTTTTCCTTTCCCATTGTTGCATGATCTCACTTGCCATATATGTCAGGTGTGTGTGGGGGGCTTGCTCCTGCAAGAACCTTTTTTCAATGGTTTGAGCCATTTGTTTCAGATTGCAATATTGAAATGGTGATTTTGGTGATTTTTTGATATTGCAGTAGATACAAAATTAATACTGATCAAATGTGAAAATATGATTCTTAACATTTTTTTTGTTCTGGCAGTGAGGTTCTCCGGTTCGATTCTCAGTTGGGGTGCCTTCTGTGCAGTCTGCATGTCCTCCCTGTGGTCGTGTGGGTTTCCTTTGGGTTCTCTGGTTTCCTCCCACATCCCAAAAACATGCTGTAGGTGGATTGGACACTCTAAATTGGCCCTAGGCGTGTGTGCATGTCTGCCTTCTGTGGAAGGTTGGGTGCCAGGCTGGCAACTTGACAACTCAACTGCCAATCATGAGCAGACAGGTGATCTGCTGTGGCAACCCCTAACTGGGAAAAGCTGAAAATGACTATACAAAATGTTCTTTGCTGCTAATAGATGACTGTTCCATAGTCACTGAAGCATGGTAGCACATCAGTCAATTCTTTACTACCCATATTCCAATTTAATTATACAATTTTCCTTGGTATAGAAGATGCCTTTTGGTATTCTGGCTGGCTGCCTGGCTAACTGCATTTGCTCTCAAAACTGTTCCACTGTTGCAGACTGCTTTTTGAAAGCTGTTGGCACCTCTCTATTCATATTTGACCAAATTAACACGTGCATTTCTTTAAATGCACTCAGGTGTTAAGCAAAATGTCCAAGAATTCACAGAAGTTAAACTAATGAAATTATTTGAAGTGCAGAGTGGATACAAAAGCTAAGCTGCATGACAGACGTGGTTTTATACTATCTTTTGAAGATCTTCAGCACTGCCTTACTGGCATGTGTTGAAGTTCCTTTCTGCCCTTCCTCCGGCAGTCTGTCAAAGCTCAGAACTTCTCCCACTGCCTGTCAGTGTGAAGAGTCAATCTGGCAGGACTAGGATAGTCCTTCACACTCTGGACCCATTTAGTTTCTCTGCCACAATCAGATCTCTTTAGATGCTCCCCTCCTGGTGATCCAAGATGCATATTGCATTTCAGAAAATGTTGCCCCCTCCCTCTGCCATTTCCATTAGTGATTAAATATATTCTGATTTGCTTAGTTTTTAAAGGAATACTGTGATTTAATATTCTAGTACAAGCCTCTCACTGTTTTGCTTGAGCTCTTTCTGACTTTGTGCAGTGTTTAACCCTTTTTACTGTTCTAGGCTTTTTAAAGGTGAAAGGGGGTTGCTGGACAAAGGCCATTTTACTGCAGTTCCTTTAATGCTGCCAGAACTGAATTTTTGGCTTTCTGAAGCTTGGTTTTAGTTTTGATAGGAAAACTTGCTGTTTTGGTGGTTTTCTCTGAGGTTATAATTAAAGGCCATTGAACATAATTACAGCATTTTAAGTGATTTTTTTTTTGCTTGAATCTCACATTTGCCCACCATTTTTCTTTAACACTTCTGACCAGTTCTTAAACTTGTATTCAATTCCTTGTCCAGTGTGTGGATTGATTGGATTGTGTAGAAGGGATCATAGAACCAGTCCTGAAAGAATGAGATTTCTACTACATAAATTTTGTGGTTACCACAAAAAAAAGTTGTGGAGACTGGGGTTGGAATCTGTCAAGGTCTTTTAGTGAAAGATGTTCTCTGCAATTGGGGCTTCCTCTGTTACCAGACAACTGCTTCTAGATGTCCTGGAGCTTTAAGGATGCTTATCGTCTGAATCCCTTTTTTGCTCTTCACTTCAGGAGATGGTGTGAACCAGACAAAAAATCTCAAATCAGTTTGTTTACCTTTGGGCCATCTACTGTAACCTGTCTATTCACAAAATGCCTTGCTGTAGTGGCACTGTCTGACTGTGTATTCATATTTTTCTGTACTTGGATCTGCAGTCTGCATCCAGGTATCTGGAATCACTGGAAGGTCTTAACCCTACTCTAAATTCCAAGTTTAAACTTTTCTGAGGTGCTTAACTTAGTCTCACTTTTGCCTGAAGACTAGATCCTGTCATGCTAGATGGTGTTTGGAATTCTCCCAAATAATTGTTGCCTCTGCTTGGGAATTCCTGAATTTTTGGACTCCTGGTATCTGTATCTTACCACTAGGCCATCCTTGCACCCAGTTGCTGGTGCTGCCTTTTATCAGACTAGAATGAGTGGTGTAGATATTTGTTCAGTATCATTCCAATAATTTTTCTTACCAGATATGCTGGTACAGTCTAAGACAGATTTGTCTGACTTCGTGGGAGTTGGTACAAGCCAGTTCAGACTAGAAGATGCATGGAAGCACATCAGTATAAAGGAGATGTTGGCACTGACTTGAAAGCTCCCACCATCTCTGGACCAGGGTTCCTGACCTGGTAGTCATGACTACAGGGATGTGATATTTCAACAATCCAGGGGGTATGAGACCTTGCCTCCTGTAACAATTGCCTTTGGCCCAAGATTGGGCTTTTTGGTGCTCAAGGCATTACACATCCCATCAGAGCAGAACATTATGGCAAGCAGGTGTTGTTGATCCTGGCAGACCAAATGGAAGCTTGAGGCAGTGTTCCAGGAATCTTGTGCTGATGTGGGGAGCACCTCACCTAAATCTGTTTGCTTTTCAAAACAGTTGAAGAAACTGGCATCCTTTGCAGCTGGACTTGGAGGACAGATGTTTTCATTCCCTTGGACAAGAATGTACCTGTATGCATTACCACCCTTTCTATTGATTCACAAGGTACTTCTGAAAGCTCAGAGAAATGCCAGTTTCAATGTGGTGAGCCCCTGTTGGCCCAGACAATCTTGGTCTTCCCTTTTTAATGTTAGCCAAAGGCAATTAACAGATTTCCTTTCACTCTGGATCTGCTCGCACAATTTCAGGGGGAAACTGCACCCTGTCAATTTCATTTGGCAGCCTGGATGATTCTTTACTCTGAGGCTGTTTTGCCATAAGGATGGGGAGTAGCTGAGATCAGAAAATCACCTTTTAGAAAATCTTAAGGTACAGATGGATGAGGCTTTCTAAGTGGTGCCTAAATGGAAGCAGAAGGTCCATTATGATATCACTCTGGTCTGAAATTTTGGTGTGAGCTACTTTAGGATAGCCTAGTGTATGCATCTGTTAAGGGGCATTTAGTGGCAATCTATGCTTTTCTGCCAATGGAGTCCCCCTTTCCTCTTTTGGTAGAACAGTTCAATGAAATTGCAGATGACTTGCCAAGCAGATCTCTCCTTCGTGAGACCCAAATTTTAGACCCCATTACCCTTTGAAATTGGTAGCTTGTGCTGATCTTGGGTTCTTATGGAAAGCTGGTTTGCTTTTTGCACTGATCTTAGGTTCTTATGGAAAGCTGGTTTGCTTTTTGCACTGAAGGTGTGTGTGAGCTGAAAGTTCTCAATGAGACTACCCTTTCTGTTTCCTTTAGGAGTAGGGTTGTGTTAAGCACTTAACCATTTTCACTCCAGCTTATTTCCTTAATTATTGTGGATAAACATTACTTTGTCCATGGGCAGGTCTGGTACTGTGATAGAACAAAGCTCTAAGGCTAGAACCCTTTTTATTTCCTTTTCTAAGGCCTAGAAAGGTCAACCTGTCTCTAAGCAATTTGTTGTATGTCTGTTGCTCTCTGGTATTTGCACCCACCATGGTGAGGCACATTGAGTAAGGTAAAGGCACTTGGCCTTTTCCTCGTCAGTGACCTTTTGAAAAGGAATGCACTTAAGTAATCCAGAGGCAGCATCTTGGTCCTCCATCCTTTCATAAAGCACAACAGATTATGCTTCTCTAGCTCCAGATGCTCCTGGACCTTTATCCTTCCTCTTCATAGGTTGGGTAAGGTTTGGGAATCTACCCATATGCCAGTAAGGCAGTGCATTTGAACATAGTAAGGTAAAGTTCCACTTGCATATAACAGTAGCAGTTTGTAGCGCACATTGCCTTACTCCTAGTACCCTCCCATTTCTTTATAGCTAGTTGTGGTTGCTGCTGCTTCTGTTCAGCTTTTTTGTGGCATTTAGTATGGAACCGTAGGTATTCACAAAGCTTGTTCTCAACTGCTCTTCCTGTGTAACCCTATAAAACAGTCTTGTGTTAAGGGCTGTCGTAGCCCTGCCAGATTGCCTTGCATGGCATGTGTGAAAAACAGTTTTGACAAACTGCATAGGGATGGTAGAAAGGGCACTTGTACACATGCTAGGGAACACATGCCCTCCCAGCAAGAATGCCAAAAGCAGATGGGATTGGCGTTCAAAGATGGCTGTACACTGAGTAACCACTTGTTTCTAGCTCTCCGTGTGAAAACACTTGGCAGAGAAGGCCAGTAGACTTGTGTTTATGGGTGAATTCCAGTAACTGGCTACTAAGTACAATGCCTGGATGCCAGGAATAAAAATACAGAAGACCTAGAAAGCTGCTACAAATAGTGAGGAAGAAACACTATAGAGGAGTTATGCAAATGTTCAAAAAGTAATGCAGCCTTCAGACATTACATCCAATAACAAAGAAGATGATGCAAGACAACTGCATGCAGACCTGGCTAAAGTACGTCAACACAGGGCTGGAGTAAATGGGAGAAGCTTTCAATATTCCGATGAGAAAGCTGCAAGAATCAGAAGTTGAAATGAAGAAATGGCTGGCCGAGACTGCTCTGGAAGAGAGGTTTCAAAGATAGAGAGGTTTCAAAAATAGAATTGGAGTACAGAGCATATGGGGAAAACTTATTTTCAGCTATACCAGAGAAGCTGGAAGGAACAGACTGCATTAGTTATGAAACCACAGATAAGCAACTGGACTGTTATTCCACACCAGGACTGGGCACATTTTGTGCGCTCCAAATCTAGCTATAAGAAAGAAATCTAGATCTCTAATAGCAAGGATGCAATCCTACCAGCAGAGTTTGTCAACTGTGGCAGGACAAAATACTGAAGAGGCAGTGCTTGTGGAGAATGATTACTCATTATAAACCTGGCAAAACTTCAATTCATCCCTGCATTCAGAGAATGTCTAGATGCAGGCATGAGACTGCTATATCCGGCTGTCTTAAAAGTGTTCCTCCGTGGAGCGATAATCACTTTTTGAAGTACATGCCAAGGAGGAAATACAGAAGTTTGTCCAAAAAAAAAAAGCTGTGAAAAATGATATTTTCATTGTTCCTCTGGTAATGAAGACCAGAGACTGCATCTGTGAAAACCTTTCCAGTATTTCAACAATGTTGAAGGGAGCATGAGTCTACTAGAATCAAGAGCCATTTGGAAATGAAGCAGACACATGATTAGGATGATGGAGAACTGTGAAAATCTAACTTAATGGATGACAATGCAATACATTTGAGTTGACAGCACAAGAATTTGGAAATGGACTTCAAAATGTGAGTGGAGAACTCGTATATGCCCTACTTCATGTAATTAATTTTAGCAAAAAATGCTTTGTGGAGGGCAAGAGGGGAGAATGCCGGCTAAAACACTTAGCATGCAAGGGAAGCCATGGAACAGATGCAGTACTATTTTTAGATCTAATGGGGATTGTGAACAGGTTTTTCTCTTGTGCAGTTTTGAGAAACCTAGGCAATGTAATGAAAAAAGGAAAAGGAGCCTGGTTAAGTGGGCATGACAAAGTTCAAATGTGTGTTCTTGCCTGGGGAAATGACTGATTTTAAGGACCTTTGTTTCAAGACTGAGCAGGTAAAATTGAATACAAGTTTTTTTCTAGCATTTGCAAATGTATACTAACCAGCATTTCTGCAGCTGCTCTTCATGCCTCCATGGAGGCAATCTGAGAGAAACTGGAAACAGTCGAAGGGGATTTGAGAAGCAGAAAACAGTGAAACTGACTAGGACACAATGTTTCCTGAAAACAATTGGGTTTTCAAGGTGTGACAGCTTTAATGTCAGACCTCAGTTTTTTGAAATGCAATGGGGTTAATATAAACAAGTGCTTTTGTTCACCCTTCTTTGCAGCGACTACATTTCTCAAAACTGATCAATGAAAATCCGGGGAGGAGATGGAGAACAGAAGGATCTGAGTGACAAATGTGTGCTTTTTCCCATGCTTGCATAGGGAAATGGGTAAAAACCCTAGGCATTATCCAATAACAAGTTTATTACAATGCTTTGTAAGGCTTTTTTCTGAAACAAGGTACCCTTAGCAGTTTTGTCTGGTTTGCATGTCAAGAAGTCAGATATGGCCTGGAGAGTTTACTGAAAGCATTAGTGTTCTCAACTGAGAAAAAGATGTACAAAATCAAATGGTACTAATAGCACAGGCTCTACCATGGGTCTTAGCATGACTTAACTTTTCTTTTTAGTTAATTTTAACCGGTCTGTGTAGCTTTCTTGGGAAGTAAACACTTCAGTATTTGAAGATGTACATAGTTACTGTTACCTTCATAGGTTTTAGAAGGGTTTTGTGGGAGGTGTTCTATTTGAGTATTTTCAAAAAAGTACACAAGGTGTGATATGGGTGCGAATGGATAGGACTCTTAACTGTACAAGACCAACCTGCTGAATAGTATATACATGTAACACAAGTTGGAACTAAACATGTAGCAAAAGAGCTGCTGTATATAAGGTGGTAAGAGCTATACAAGAATGATGCTTTCTGTAATGTCTATCTGAATGGTTTTGCAGGTATAAAAAAGTACTGAACTATATTAAATGTAGAGTGCACATAGCTATGCTACAATGGACAGACCTGAACATCTATATTTGATAGAGGTTTTCAGGATGATTATTCAGTGGAATATCTTGTGCAGAGAGTACTTGTATCAATTGCAAGCTCCAATAGTGAGAGAGAAAAAGATAATGGAATATGCATAGTATTAATGGGCTACTGGTTAGGGAGGATTACACTGGCATGCATTTACACTCCACCTAAAACTGCTGTAAAGGAGCTTAAGAAAATTCTGGGAGAAGTTATCAGCTTTCAGGAAGAAATACTTGTCTGGGGGGCCTAGAAGGGAAGTAGATTTTTGAAGAAACTTATGAAAATGTTTGGCGTAGAAGATGTGAAATTCAATATTAGAATCTCTGCATGAATTTGCATATTACTCAAGATGTGAAAACTGACTAGTCTAGATTTTTACAGGAAGTGCATTTAATTGAAGATCATGAAATGCACCCAGTAAACATTTCAGACCATGCACCAATTAAATTAAATGCAAGGTAATGAAATGAGTTTTCCCACCTATTTGTTAAAGAATTTAAGGAATAGGTTGTGGAAAATTCAGGAGCTACTACTAGAAGATGGAATTATCTTCTGAAAACATAGCTAAGGAGTGGGATAAAATTTCGTGGAGTTTACAAGTAGGTTTAAAATGGAGATGGTTAGAGTAACAATTTAGAGGGATTGACCAATGTTAAAATACTGCAAATAGGAGGAATTTCAGAACTAGCAACTGTAGAATGTTGAACTGAAAAGGAATTTTCTATATGCAAAAGTTGAGATTGCTGTTAAGCAACTTTTATAAGTCTAGAGAACAAATTTAGCACAACTTGGCAGCAGGGCAGTCACCAAGCTTAGGGAGCCTAGAACAAGGAAGATGAGACCCTGTAGAAGTATTAGAAATATTTTGGAAATTTATGAAGCTTTGTATAAAGCAAGAAATGAAGTCAAGTTATAAATGGAAATGTTTATGGAATTAAATATGCTAGAGTTAGATGTAGATGAGGCTCGATTACTAAATGGATAAGGGGGGATGAGAAGAGGGGATGAGATAAAAAAAAAAAAAAAAAATAGCAATGTATAACCATTCTACAGGAAAGTCCCCAGGAATAGTTTGTATTCCTGATGAAGTTAGGAGGGAAAGATTTGGAAGGTTCTGTTTCTCAGTATTTAAGAGAAGTACCAGCATCCTGGAAAGAAGGTGGTAAGTGATACCTAAACAGGGTAAAGGTCCATTGGCTCCAGATTCCATACAGGCCCATTTCAATACTAAACCTTGATTATAAAGTGTCTAATGGTTAAAAGAATGGCAAAAGTGATTCCAAAATTGATAAGATTAGTGTTTTTGTGGAGGGGAGTCAGACATTTGCTAATATTAACATTGCTCTACGGAGAAGCAGAATGTAAAAGTACCACTTTTTTATTGGGTCTTTATGCAGAGAAAGCATTTGACAGAGTAAACTGGGACTTCATGCAGGGCAGTGGAACTTGGAAGCATTTGTTTTCCCCAGTACAATTATAAGGTTGATTAGAAGAATGAGGGATTGGATGGGGTGAAGTATTGGGTGGGGTCCTCTCCCATAATTTAAGCTTCAGTAGAGGAACTAGGCAGGGTTGTCCGCTTTCTTCTTTGCATTCTATTTAGAACCATTGTCAAAAAATAAGGGACTTGGAAATTCAGTGGTATAATTGGTATGGTAGTTGGGAAAAGCTGTCTTTGTTTTCAGACACTTTTTTATACATGACAAAACCAGAAAGGGACATTAGTGTGGAGCATTTTAAGAAGTTTCAGATCTCTGGATACAAAATTAATGAAGCTAGAACAAAGGCAGTAGTGGTAAATTATGTACACACATTGGTCCAACAATATTCCACACTTATGGGGGACATGATAAAATGAAGTATTTGAGTATGGATCAAATGACTGGCAGCTAAGGATATACAGGAAGACTATAAACAGAAGAGGATTCAAAAATTGACTAAGTTTTGTTATATGGATACCAAGACAAAAGCCATTCATTTTTTAGCCATTAAAATGTTTAGTCCCTTTAGTCTCATCAACCAGAGAAGTTGTGGATTGCAATAGAGTTTAAGGATTTTGTGGGATGGGAAGACTAAGGGTCCAGTGGGATAAGATTGTAACAGTAGAACAAGATGGACCAGGATTACCTAATTTGAAGTGTTTTGGAGCAACACAATTAAGGCTCTTGTACATGGCACAAGCAGAAAAGGATGATGCTGACAGGGAGGAAGCTCAAACGAGTTTCGGATTTTGGATGCAGACTCTTGAGAACAAAATCAGAGATTGCTATAAAATAGGAGTATTCGAAGAACCAAACCAGCATGAGAATGGCAGATTTTGCTGATAGGGATGACTGTGGGTCAGGGATATGGATTAATAGGAAAGAGGGGGCTGGGATGTATTGGGGAGAATGGGCAAAGGAACCAAGGTATTGGGAGTAAACTAGAAAGGGAAAGGTAATAGAATGGAGAGGCCAATAATTTATCTGGAGTGCATGTTAGAGATTGCTTCCCTATCAGATTGATACCAGAGTATAGGAAGAGAAACTGGGGGCTCCTAAATGAAAGACCAGCACTGGTAGAGTTTTTGATGGAATCTAGAGCAGGAGCTGCCATTAAAGGAATAAAAGCATATAAAATATTGCACAAGAATCTGAGGAACATGGGACTGGGAAAGATTGGATAAGCAATTCAGAGACCATGGGGGATTTGGTTAACCCAAATATGCAGATCTTTGCCTGTAAGTGTACTTGGGGTATAAATACCTATGTAGACCCCAAAGAAATTTTCCTCTGGTGGATAGCAAATGTTGTAGGTGTGATGGGCAAGAGAGGTTGCTGAGAACATTTTTTGGGAGTGTAATGAGCTGGCAGACTTCAGGGATTCCCTGCAGACTGCTGTCTGAGATGCTGGGTGAGCAGAATGGACTGAGTGAGGAGATTTTTTATGCCACAGAATCAGAATTGCCTAGGCATAGTAAAGCCTTGCTGAATCTACTTATGGTGGCTGCCAAAAAAGCATTTATTAAAGTGGAAATCTGTCTAGACCAACTTTACTATAAGTAGTGAATATAGAGATAAACCTTGAATTGGGATGTTTAGAAAAGGGAAGGAGCAAACCACATGGAGGAAAATGGGAATTGTGGGAACAATGTATGCAGAGCAGGAACTAGGTTTGAGGCAGGATTTGAATGAGCCATATGCGTAACTGACAATGACTGGATGTGATTTACGTTTGATGTAAACTGTTTGCAACTAAAGTAGTATTTTGTATTCATTTATGTAAATGTAAGATTGCCTTTGTCATTTGAAAATTTAAAGGTGTTTGGGGGCAGATTTTGGGATTTGATCCATTGTATGTGCTTGTGCCTGGCAGTTGCATTTTCACCCACTCCAGTAGCCTTGGTCAGGTGGCATCTTCAGCACTTGGAAGGACCATTGGCAACAGTGTACTGGGTTATCTACAAAAGGAGCAGTCCTGATAGTGCTGCTGTCAATCCTTGAATTTGAAGTGGTGATAGCCCACAGTTCTATGCATTAAGCTGCCTGCTTTCAGGATGGGTGTGTTGTACCCATTTTGAGGATAAGTCTGACCTAAGTGATCTCCACATTCACTCACTAGAATGTCCTGCTACAATAGGAAATGGAAAGCAGCTCACTCTGAGCAAAAAGTATCCTCAGGGCATTCGGAAGGAAACTTGCAGGGAGCCAGAAGACTTGGATGGTGGATGCTTGGGGCGGCAGCAGTTCAGTACACCAGTGGAGGCCTCCATTAGTTGGCAGTATTGTATACTTGAGTGTGGTGGTAAGTTATGGGATAAAGCACTCTGCTAGTATGTATTAGAAAGGATTCCAGTGTGGCAGCTAAGGATATGTAGGAAGACAAAATACAAAAACTGAAATTGGAAGCTGTTATGGATAGGATACAAGCAGTTTAAAATACTTTGTCAGAAGAAGCTGTGAATTGCAATAGAGCTGAATGATTTTTATCTGGGAGGAGACTTGAGTCAAGTGGGATAAGCTTATTCTTCCGTAGAACAAGGCAGTTGGGGATTACCCAATTTGAATGGGCATTTCAGAGCTAAGCTACATAGTTGAGCCTCCTATGCATGGCACATGAAGAAATCTATAATTCAAAGTTGAAAGATGATGAAATAGAGAAGCTCAAACAAGGAGATTGAGATTCTCCTAAAAGATCCACATCCAAAACCTCAACCATACAAAATATATGCATAAAGTAGCAGGAAGTATTCTAAAAACAAAGCCAATGTGGCAATGGCGAAAGATTATTTTGTTGAAGGGGATGACTGCAAATATGGAACAGACAATAGAGAAGGGGGCTGCGTTTTATTCAAGTGGCAGAAGGGGGCTGCGTTTTATTCAAGTGGTAGAAGGGGGCTGCGTTTTATTCAAGTGGTAGAAGGGGGCTGCGTTTTATTCAAGTGGTAGAAGGGGGCTGCGTTTTATTCAAGTGGCAGAAGGGGGCTGCGTTTTATTCAAGTGGCAGAAGGGGGCTGCGTTTTATTCAAGTGGCAGAAGGGGGCTGCGTTTTATTCAAGTGGCAGAAGGGGGCTGCGTTTTATTCAAGTGGCAGAAGGGGGCTGCGTTTTATTCAAGTGGCAGAAGCTGCTGTTAAAGGAATGGAGCATATAAAATATTCATAACTAAATTGGAGGTTAGAAAGGATTGGGAAAAGATTTGATAATCCATTCACAAAGAAACAATGGGGGGTATATTTGTCTGAAATGTGCAACAGTCTGAGCATTTAGTGTGTCTGAAGTGTTTACTTGTGGTATAAAAAATACCTGTGTAGATTCCAAATATTTTTTTCTTTAGATTGCAAATGTTGGGTGTGATGGGGAAGAGATAACTTAAGAGTTGGCAGACTTTAAAATTCTCTGCAGACTACTCAGAAATATTGCGTGAGTAAATTGGTATGACTAAGGAAATTATTTTTTGAACTGACGCAATTGGAATTGCCTAGATGCAAGACTTGCTGAGCCCAATTATGGTGACTGCCAAAAAAATCCATTACTAGGAAATGGAACTCTTGTCTAAACCAAGAGTACCAGAAGTAGTGAATATAGTAATGGAGAACTAGAAATGGGATCTTGGCAAAGGGTTGGGAGTAAAGTACATAGAAAAATGAAATTGAGAATATATGGAATGAGGTTTAAAAGGCAGGTTTTAAATGAGCGATGTAATGTTTGACACTGGCTAGATTAGAAGTGTTGTATGTTTGCAATGAAAATTTGTTAATATGGTTACTTTTCATTTATATAAATGTATGATTGGCTATGTCCAAAGTGATTTAATAAAGATGCTTAACCTGTTTGCTGGTCAGTCTGTGGATTCGTTTATTTGCCAAAGGCAGGTCAATGAATGCAAAAAAAATCAAAAGCAGTTTACCGATGCCACCTTCAATGAACATTAAGACTTGCAGGGGGAGAGCCTCTCTACCACCATGGGGGTGACACCACCTGGATTATGTATACCAACTTTGAGGTTAAAGTGGGAAAGGCAACTGACAAGTGTTTTGAACTGCTTTTGATTTTTATCAATTACCTTACAGATGACTGTCTTGCTAGCTACAGTCACAAGTTGAGAATGTTTGAGATCAACCATATAACCAGAAGAATGATTTAAGTTAGCTGTTCTTGCTGTCCATTGTAAGGCTCAGCAGTACGAGTGCAGCCATTGCTTCTCTGGAATGATTTAGGATGATACCCCGTGGGTAGTCTGTAGTTTATTGGGTATGAACTACTAGGAGGGACCAGGGTGGGCACTGGAGGAATGTTTCCCAGCTTTCCTTGGAGTCCTTCGAAGGAATAGCTAGACTTTTTTTTTTTCAGGGTGTACTGGAGTCTGGTGTTCCTTCTCAGCTTGTCACCACCATAGCCTTTCCCATTTAAAGCAGTTTAGGAAATGGGAGTCGTATTTTGACTGACTTAATATTTAAAATTGATTTTGAAAGCACCAGGTCCAGTGTCCAGTTTGGAGTAAACTGCTATCCAAGGCTTGATGCTTTGGCAACTCAAAAGGCCAGAAGATACAAATTCATGAACATGCAAGTCCTTTAGTCCCTTTACTATATTGGTATTTGAATATTTTCTGTTAGGAAAGATTCTGTATGCACCCCTGCTGCCGACTGCATAATATGGAAAAGACCCACTTTGTTTCTCTTAGTTATGCTGAGATCCAAGAATTTCAACCTTGTTTAACCATGCTTTGTGTATGCTGGCAAAATGTTTATACTTGTACAGTGTTCATTTAATAGCTTTTGCCCGAACCATGTGTGCTGCAATACCAAGATGGCATGTTGTGCCATAGTTCCCAAACTTAAGTTATAGGCCTTGATAAATGTCTTCTACATTTTTAGTAGATCTTTGCCTCACTAATCTCCAGAGTCAGGATTTCTGGATGCTTGGGTAGTTCAGATGCTCTGTAATGAAAGTGTGCCCATTTGTGGGATGGTCCATATCAAAAGGAAGATGCATAATTTGAAATGCATTCCCCAATGGGAACAAAACCTTTATGTTTACACCAGTTTCTCTATACCAAAGTAATGTGCAACTTGCTTGAGGTATCTTTCCACTTAAAATTCATCTGAAAACAGAATTCTTACAAATTCAAGATTTGTAGCGACTGGCTTTGTGCAGGGGTTCCTTGTATTTGGCCTTTGGCCTAACTGTAGAATTCTCTCTAATGCTTCCTTCTGGCTACTGCTACTCCAGTGGCTATGCTTCAGACATTCTGTAGCCTTTTTAGGCTTCACTGTCTTGGAATCCACGTTCTAGCTTAAAGTGGAGAGGTACAAGAGTGATTAATGGTAGAAATTAAGGCAAAGTTGACCATTTCCCCTGGTACTTCTGTGGACAATGACCTTGGAGGTAGTTTTGTCATCTCTTCTGGTGTGCAGGTTGCCCCTAGATGCCAACAGAGCAGATTACTAATCTTCAGATCTTTGAGATTTTGGAGTTCCCTGTTGATAGTATATTAGATCTTTAAATCTTTAACTGAGCAACAATTCCAGGTTTTGTTAGTTGTAACAACTTATTTCTAGAGGCCTCTGAAGCAACTGCTTTCAATCTATAAACAATTGAGGATCTGACCTCAGTTGGTGCAAGTCTGAGGGGAGATGTCTCTAATATTGTCCAAATAACCCAAAGTACTTTCAATTAGACAGAGAACCTGATACTTCCTTTTAGTATTTATTTGTACTTGCATTTCTTTTGTATGTGAAATTTGTGTGTAGAAGACTTTTGAAATTGAGTTGTATTCTCCCATCTATATCCATTGTACTCTGCCTTGTGCATAGGATGAGATGTCCAAAATTTATTTGGAAAGGTATGAAATCTAATTCCATTAAGAGTATGGATGTGGTGAGGCTGTATTAAAACCATTGGGAGTAATTGTAAGTTTACATTCATTTTTTTTTTACTTTTCAGAGGTGGCTCTATAGTGCTTGTGTCTTCTACTGCTGGTTACCACCCTATTCCAGTAAGTATTAAAGTTGCACATTTATAGGAAAATCTTTTTTTTCTGTTGCCACCCTATTCCAGTAAGCATTAAAGTTCTACACTTATAGGAAAATCTATTTTTTGTAAATCTAATGTATTTTGTTTTTAGACCATTGGTCCATACAGTGTCAGCAAGACTGCCCTTCTTGGGCTAACAAGAACTCTGGCTCTTGAACTTGGTCCTATGAACATTCGTGTGAACTGCATGGCCCCTGGCCTTACCAGAACTAGGTTCAGCACAATTGTAAGTATACAAAGTTTTGATATTGCAGGAGGCATACATAGAACAATTGTATGGCATAGTGTTGCATCAATATTTTTAGCTCAGAAGTATATTAAATATCCCTGCAATCTAAGAATTTGGTGTAGAAAGAGGAAATGCCACTGAAGGCCAAAACTGAAACTAACCTTTAGCCAACCAGCTGTGGACCTGGCTCCATATTCTACCTTTAATTGGTGCGCAAACACAAAAATTTAAACAAATTTCAAGGTGTGCAAATGCATCTCAAATGCTGTCATCAAAATGACAAATGGGAGAATGATTTATTGCATTTGTTAACCGTGATGGTGTACTGGGCCTAGGTGAGCCCATTTTCAGTAGAGGCTTGGGGAGAAGCTCCACATAACATGATACAAGAAAAAAAGCACAATATCTGATGTTTGAAATGGTGCAACTTTTATGTAATTACTTATCAAAATCCATACCAGAGAATGGAAAAGCATTTGGGGTCAGAGTGGAGCCTGGATGGTACATAGGCTCTAAACTGGTTCTGTTACAAAGTTTAAAACTTCTGAGTAACTTATTTTACAGGAGGTTTGTGTATCTGCATGTTCTATGGAAGGAATGGGCAGTCCACAGGTCCTGAACTGTTTTCTGAAGATCAGGCTTGATATAGCTGGGTAGGTTGGTGTCCATTCCATGTGCTCATCCCCTGCTGATAGAAATCTAAAGGGTAGGCTGAGATTTCCTGGGGAATTGTGAAGCAAGATGTGTTGCAGCACCTGCGTTGTACTTGTAGCAAAACACTCATGGTTAAACTCGCTAAACTGGAAAATGCAGAGCATAGGGCATTCTTTAACATGTTAAATTGGATCTTTAAACTCCCAGGATTTTAATGTCTCTGAGAGCAGATGAGTAACACATGGGGTCCTGAAGTCATTTTTGTGATCTGCAACTTCTAAAATATATGCATTTTCTGAAGATTTCTGTTTTACCATATAAATTCTCTGATCCCAGCTCAAAATGCACACAAACAATTGCAGCAACTACCGTAAGTTTAAATAACATGTTAAACTCAAAATTTGCAACACACCTAACACCAATACACAGGCCTGTTAGGTGGTATCACACAAGCCTGTTATCGGGTGGCATCACACAAAGCTCTCCCGATGTCCTTTTAAGTTTGATTTGATTACAACAGCCATAATCAACCAATTCTGTCACTATTTGCAGCACTGTTGTGAATTTAATTCTTTATCAAAATACCAATCAAGGTAAAAAGGGGGGGGCTGAGGACTGCCACCCACCAGGCTGCATCAGCCTGACACCCCCCCCCCACTTTGAGATGGAGTGCCCAATAATTTCCTTTTTTTTCCCTAAAAGGAAATTGAGAAATTTGCTGGCTGTGATTGGGCTTGGCTTATGCCTCTTAAGATTTGGAGTACCACCTGCTTAACCATTAACTCCAGTAGATTGGCTGGAGACTGCTGTATTGGAGACTTGACAAATTCCAAATGAGTGCCTGGTACACTGGTCAAATGCTCTGGTCAACTAGGACTTGTCTAAGCTGCTTGGAAAGGTGGTTTAATCCTTCCAAGAGTGGAACACTAACCGGTTTGTCTCTGGTGGACTTTGTTCAGAGATTTTTCCCAAGCTACAGGGCATGACATGGGGTTATTTCTTTGCAAGGAAACTTGACCACTGCCTAGCTGGCCTGATGTGGAAATCCAGATTAAAACTGCCTGCTGCTTGAAAACCATATCCACCCACTTTAGGACTGGTGAATTGTTAAGCAGGCTAAAGGCACCAAAGTGTATCCAGGAGAACAGTGTGGCTCATAGGCAGGAACTGTAATGAGTGAGTTAAGGAGTTAAGACTGATCAGGATGGATTTCCAGTAATGCTCAACCTACAGGATGCCTCTTGTGGATGGCATTCTCCACAGCTCACCCCTTAATACTCTGGTGACCTTTTCTGTGGTCGAACTTGGAATATTTTAGCGAGTGAGCATAAAGCTGATAAGGTGATCCTAACTGTGCCTTGGCTGAGGCTCGTGGTCACAGTAATGGAGGTAGCACAGTATGGTGTGAAGATGCCATGGGCAGTCTTCATTTCCTAAGCTCTGCAGAAAACAAAATGCATAACTGCAGTGAAATGCTGTTTGGTACATTTTGCCTGAGTTCTAAATCCAGCGTGTTTACCCTTCTCCAATCGTCCAAACTTTCTGGAATAGGAGTAGTCTGTGGAGCCATTATTTTGAATTGCTCAACCTGCAATCGCAAGATGGCTAATTTATTATATCCTTAATATGGTGGTCTGAAAGACAAATTGATTTCAGACTGCTAAAGCTCCTGTCCAAACAGAACTGACCCATTGTTTTTTGAAAGACTTTCTGGTAAGTACCTTCACTACTGCTTTAATCTGAATATTGCAGGGTTAATTTTGCCATATGAAAACTGAAACCCAGATGGTGAATACGCAAATGTGATGTCCTTCCTCCTTGCAAAAATGGTTTTGGCCGTGGCTCTGAAAACCAGTGCTGGAATTAGCCCCTGATAACATTTCTGCCAGATGCTTCTGAACAGCTCTTGGTTTTCATTTGCACAGTCCTCTTGCCGGAAGGATGTGCACTTCTGTTGGAGGATCCATAATCTGAGGTCTCAAACTCTCATTAATCCTGACCCTGTGCTCTTATCCTGCATAAGAGGTTTAAGGGCTTTATTGAGAGCTGCTCTGGATGTGATAATGCACTAGCCAAGCACCTTTCTCTTAAGACATGCAGGTTTTAAGTTCCAGATCCTGGATCGCAAAGACATGGGTGATCTTGGAGACATCCAGAATATTCTGGAGAAACAAACTCGTGGCAATTAAAGATGAACTTTTAGGAAACCTGGACTAAACTACTACTGTTCAATTAGTGCACTGGAACATAGAAAATTGCCACATTGTTTACATGACTAATTGTATTTTATTCTACCAGTTGGTTTTAAATACTATTTTAAATCAGTTTTACTTTGTGTATATTTTGTTCCCATCATGCATACATTTTTTTCTGGTTCTTTTTTTCCACTTTATTCAAAATTGTGTAATACTAATTATACAATTATATATATTTATAGATTTTTTTAGGGTTCTTGCACACAGACCTTGAAAAGCTATCTTTAACGATAGGTTATGAAAATAGAAATTGATTTTTACATGCAAAGTGTGTGTATTGTCCAGCCATCAGGGATGTCGGGAGGCATACGCACTGTACTGATTTCAGTACAACTTCTGTAGAAGAGGGGGTAACATTTTTAACTAAAAAAACAGCGTTGGCTCCTTTAAGGATGCTTGCTGGGTGTTGTGAAAGCGAACGGGAGCTGACATGTCCGGCTGGCTGCGAGCGGGAAATTAGCTTGAATGGATCAATTGTGAACGGATAGGAGTGCGAGCGGGAAATTATGGAGCAATCGGGTTAACAGATTATCAGGTAAGGAGAGCGTGTGTGTGAGAAACTGATCGGGAAATTATGGAGGTGTGTGAGACTGAGCGAGAGAAAAGCTTGTGATGTGGTTAGCCAGCTTTCAAAGCTATTTTCAAAAGTTATGCATCCAGGCTTTTCATGGCAAAAAAATTAGTCTAAGGTCTCAGCAAGTTTTTTTTTAATATGTAGATGTATTATATTTGACACAGATGCATTTTAGAGTATTCAGGAGTAGAAAATTACCCAAACGTTTTTCCCTCACTAAGAAAGTGAGATGTATTATCTGGGCATGCAAGATGTGTTGGAAGGCTTTTGCAGGAGTCATTCATGAAAGAATTCACTGGAACCTCTTCTTTGAATCTTTAGATTACTAAATACTTTTTTTTACACTTGGAAATGTCTAATCTCTCTCTGTCAAGGGAGGGGGTGAACGCCCACACCCTCTGAACTAACAAAATATGACTGCAAAATCTGAAAGTTATACTCAAGTAGGGTGTTTTTGATTGTATCTCATTTTGTTAAATCTCAGTTTACTCTCCTTTTAAAGCCCATAACATTGTCACCTCTTACAGTTTTGCCTTTGCTTCATCCATTTGAGGAACAGCCAGCTTCCTTATTGGTGTCTGTGACTGATGTGGGGTCTATCATGACTTAGTCTTAGAGGATTATAATCCGGTGTCCAATCATACCCAGATTATCGTGAGCTCAAAATGTGGATGTCAAGAAATTCACCAAGAGAAAAAAACTCAAGCGGTAAATATTGTCATCCACATGGAGAACACATTGAGCTAATTGTGTAGAGATCTGGTAATTCTTTTGTTTAAACTACTTTCAAAGCCTTTGAAAGCAGGTAAAGCACCTAAAACTGTCGGTAAAGCACCTAAAACTGTCAGCAAGCAGAAGCGGAGTTTCCCTCTTTGGAGCTAACAACATTAGAAGTTTAACACTTCATTCCAACATACTTACTGCATAAAAGCCATTTTACCTTTTGCTACTGTTTGGCAGCTGGAAATGTCCACTGTTAGTCCCTTGCATGCGACCTAAGTGCTTGGGTATCCTTAAACTTTTAAGTATCTAAGGCTTGTTAAGATTGGATGTCATACTAGGGATGTCATTAGCAAGTTTCTTTTTTTCCAGTTTTGGAGCAAAATTGTCACACTTTGTGCACTACATATTCTTTGATCAATGGTTGAAGCTCATAAAAATACCTAACAAAGCATTCTGCCACCACAGAAATATAAAAACAACAAAATCAACTATCTAGAGGTGAAAAGACCTATGCTTTTGACACAAATGTAACACTAACGGTGATGGGATAAGAACATGCAGCAAGCCAGGGACAGAAAGCAGATTCAAGTTTTCACAGCTTTTAATAAGTATCAAAAGCTTAATGTAAAATCACCTGTGTGCTTCTTTCTACTTTAAACTATCCAAAAATAAACTTTTAAGGCCATAAAATAAACTTTCTAGGCCATTCCAGAAGTATATTATGGTGGCATATACACACTGAGAAAGGGTTGCACTGCTGTACATTGTAGCCATGCAACTATAGATTCTGCTGTCTGATTTGTTATTCACTAGAGGCATCACACAGCGATCAGGCAGTGCAAAATGAGAAAATTAATAAGGGATTCCTTAAAGGGTTGAGGCACTGGACACCATTGAAATGTACCATTTGTGAATGGTGTCATTTGATGAAATGGGCTCAGTGTGAACGAAATCGCAATTCATTCACTGTGTAGTGACTGAAGAATTAAAAATGTTAAGTTTGGAGGTGCAGGGCAAACCCCCTACATAAAGTATAAAAGTGGTTTTCTCACCACCAGAAAAATACTTAAATTGTGTGTGTAAATGCCACACACACACGTAATACAACAGGTGTTTAGGCTCAAAAACCTGTACCTTTTGCTTCAGGGTAAGAAGATTCTGAAGTCCCTAACCACCACCATTTCTGAACTTTGTTCAGATTTTTATTTTTAACAGTTGAGCTATGGTGAGAACTTAAGTTGTATTCCCCCATTATTGTTTTTGTTTGTCCAGGTTTTTTGTGCCAAGGTGTGAAGTGAGAACCGAATTTCTATGCCCTCATTGGCTTTTTGTCCAGGTTTTTTGTGCTAAGTGGTTGAGAGCTATCTAATAGCCATTAAGTTTCAATCTTCCTGTTTTTTCAAACTGCTGATTTAGCATAGTGGCATGTTGCACTGACTGTAGTGCATATGGTTCTGGGTTTAAGACATGCATGGTGGTAACACTGCATTTTATTTTAGTAACTTTCCAAAAATATACAAGCAATGTTTAAAATGTGTCCCTAGTTTTTTGGGCTTTTGCCCCCCCCCCCCATAAATGTTTGCTTTTTCCAGATTTCTTGTGCTGCGAAGTTCAGATATAGCAGAGTGTCGTATATTTTTACAAGGAGCTGAGAGTTGCAGGGGAACTAAAGATCTGAAGTAGGCAGACTTCATTTGTCTGCAACCTGTGGGTATCTGATCCGACCTCGGATCCGAGCCGGCATTTCAAAAGCTTTAGGCTCCGAGCTCCTAGCTCCTCCCTCTACCCATAATCCCCTGCCAGGCCCCAACTGATCTCAGATTTCGTTTGCCGCTTTCAAGTTGCAACTGACTCCTCGCTCCTGGTTAGATAAGAGTTTTGACTAAAAATTTTTTGGAAAACTAACTTTTATAATTTGATTAGTTAGTGTATGTGTTAGGCTTTCCTCTCTCTTTTTAATTTTTCTTCGGGTTTTTGCGTAGTTTGTGTGTACTGTGTGTTTTAGGCCTGTTAGGGCTTAAGATGTCTGAAGCCCATAAGGCAGTGTTCTCTAAATGTACCGAGTGTGGCCATAAGCTGTCCCCAGCGGATGGCCACACTACGCGTTATCACTTGGGGGTTGAACACCTGTCATCTGGTTGTACCATTTGTGCAGGGTTCAACCCCCGAGCTTTAAGGGAGCGGAGGTCGAAGCTCGTTCTGGCGGGACTTCTCCCTCCAGATGCGGCTCCGGCCTCTGCCCCTTCTAGCCAGCAGCCTTCTGTGGGTGCTGTGGTCTCCTCTCCCCCGGGTGGGACTCAACCTCGCTCAAAAAAACCGGAGGAGAGGGAGACTTCAAGGGAGAAAGAGGAGCGACACAAGGAGAGGCACCACAAACGGAAAGCAGAGACCTCAAGTTTGGCTCCTCCGTCTAAACGGGCCTCCCCTGTGTCTTCTAGATCTCCTCCTCGGCTCCACTCCCCTCGGTTCTCTTCTGGGCCCGAGGAGGAGGAGGCTAGCCCTTCAGTGAGGTCCCCGAGGCGGCTCTCTAGGTCCGCTTCGGTGGCCTCTACTAAATCCACCTTTTCCATGAGCGAAGCAGACATGGACCGGATGATGAGGTGTTTCATCCAGGCCCAAATGCAAATGGGAGTGCTCTTGGCTCCCCCCATCCGGGAGGGGATTCTACCCCTTTTTTCGCCCCCTTGGCTCCTTCTCCGACCCACACCCTGGGTTCGGAGCTGTCTGTGCCGGGCAGAGTTGGATCCGGGGGTGGGTCGGATCCGATAGGTCAGCGCACCTCGGATCCGACCCATCCCTTGAGTGCTTCGGGTACTTCGGACCTGACCTCTCGGAGCAGAGGGCCGAGCCTCGGATCCGAGGGAGCTGGTGTGTCTTCAGCTCAGTCTAAGTCGGAGCACACCGGTCTTTCGGATCAGACTGTTTTGGCTCAGACTCCGGTCTGTGCGTCTGATCCGAGTGGGGGTCTGCTCTCGGGGCTTAGAGAAGCTGGCTAAACCGATCTTAGACCTTTCCCTAGTGAACCTGTCAGTAACAAAAGTTCCGGATGGTCACCCTACAATCTATACTCCCCTCTTGCGGAGAACGATTGGATGTGCTCCATCGACCTCAAGGACGCGTACTACCACATTCGGATGGACAGACGGTCCAGGAGGTTCCTTCGCTTCCGGCTGGGAGCCAGCCACTACCAGTTCAGGGTCCTCCCCATCAGTCTCACCTCTGCCCCAGGGTGTTCACCAAGGTACTAGCAGTAGTAGCAGCCCACCTGAGACTCCAGGGATTACAGGTCTTTCCGTACCTGGACGACTGGCTCCTAACGGCATCATCAAGGCATCTACTGTGCTCAGCCAGGGACTATTTCCTTCTTATAGCCCCAAGGCTGGGCATCACCATAAACTGGGAGGAATCTTTACTGCACCCCACACAACTTATAGATTTCATAGGAGGAAGGTTGGACACAAGATCAATGCGGGCCTTCCTCACCCCAGACAGGCTGTCCAGCCTGAAGTGTCATATCACAGCAGTCCTACAACCGTTTCCAACGGCGGCTTCGGTCCTGAGGGCCCTGGGTTCAATGGCAGCAGCTATTCCACTTCATGCTTGCTTACACATGCGGGTTCTTCAATGGACCCTACAGGTCCAGTGGTCCCCGCTATACTGCTCTCTCAACAGCCCAATAGCGGTCAGCAAGGCATGCAAGGACTCCCTTTTTTGGTGGCTCCAGTCTCCGGAGCCTCTAGCAGGGAGACCCTTTTGTGCAGCATTCCTCAGAGCCACGGTGACTGGACGCTTCTCGCCTCGGGTGGGGGGGGCATTCTGCGGGCAAGATTGTCCAAGGCACGTGGAACACCTCAGACCTCGTTGCATATAAATGTCCTGGAAATGAGGGCAGTGCTCCTAGCGTTGCAGGCACTTCACAGCCTTCTTCCTACGGGGACTATTGCGATCCAGACAGACAACATGTCGGTAGTCTGGTACATCAACAAGCAGGGAGGAACCAGGTCCTATCCCCTTTGTCGAGAGGCCATGAGAGTCTGGGAATGGGCAATTTCCACCAAACGCTTTCTTGTAGCAACGCACATTCCGGGAAAATCCAACATCCTTGCGGACAAGCTCAGTCGCACCATTCTTTCCCCGCACGAGTGGTCTCTCAATCCTCTGGTAGCGAAGAAGATTTTTGCCGTCTGGGGGCAACCCTGTTGCGATCTTTTTGCTTCTCACTCAAACGCCAAATGCGACAGTTTCTTCGCTCTACTTCCCCCACCTGGGGAATCCCCGAGAGACGCTCTGGTGCATGCTTGGCCTCCCGGTCTCCTTTATGCCTATCCTCCACTACCTCTGATGCAGAGGCTCTTGCAGAAAGCCAACAGTTTGGGGAGCAGAATGATTCTCATTGCCCCGTTCTGGCCTCGTCAGCCCTGGTTCCCTATGTATATTCCCAAAGTGAACTGCCTCTGGATTCTGGATCCATCCCGGATTCATCTCCATCCTCTAGGGACTTCCAGTCCCGAACACCTACACACCTGAACAGCCTGGCTGCTCCAGTTCCATCTCTTGATTAGGGACCTCGGCATCTCGGCTACCTGGGTCGCAGGCCATTTTATATGGCTCATAAACCTTCCACTAGGAAGGCTTATTGGAGCAAATGGAAAGGTTTTCTATTTCCAGGTCCAGAAAAGTATGGATCCTTTTTCTGCACTCCATGTCTGTGGTGCTGACTCCCACAGACCTCTTTCATCAAGGGCTAGTTCTTCATGGTAAGGTACAAATGGTAGCCATTTCCTCATTGAGTCATATGGGTCATGAGTCAGCTCCTCATGACTGCAACTTGTAAGACCTTTCTTAAAGGAGTTTTTCTGTTGAGGCCACCGGTCAAAGAAGCTGTACCACCTTGGGACCTATCCTTAGTTCTACAGGCCCTTACTGCTCCTCCCTTTGAACCTGCAGCTTCTGCGGATCTGAAGTACCTTTCCTTGGAAGACTGCTTTCTTGGTAGCCATCACATCAGCCAGAAGAGTCAGAACTTCAGGCTCTATGCATCAAACCACCTTACCTCTCCTTTCCCGATAGGGTGTGCCTCAGGACCAATCCATCCTTTCTTCCAAAAGTTTCTTCGGAATCTAATATTAATCAACTTACCTGTGTTTTTCCCCAATTATAAAAACAAAGGAGAATATAAGCTGCATTCTTTAGATGTTCATAGACAATTGCACTTTTACATTCACAGAACGGCTGGTCATAGACAATCAGATCAGCTGTTCATCTCCTTTGCTAAATTTGCTATGGGCAAAGCAGTTTCCAAAGTCACACTATCGAGATGGATTGCTAATTGTATTCTGCAGGCTTATGACACTTCAGGTAGGCCTGCTCCTCAAAGGGTTACTGCTCACTCTACTAGGGCAGTTTCCACGTCAGCCGCGTTTAAGTCTCGAGTGCCATTGGATGATATCTGCACGGCAGCCACTTGGGCCTCGTTTCATACCTTCATTTCTCATTTTAGGAATGAAGTCACTAAATAAGACATCAAGTTTCTGACGTCATAACCTTCAGAAAAATGCATGCTAAAGCAAGACCTGTTCTATCAACTGTCTTAAGTTTATACAGGATCAATTTTTAGTACTGTTTGTATGTTCCCCCAATATATTTGGCCTTGTCCAGATTTCCTGCATTAAGAGGTTGAGAGGTACGTGCAAATCGCTTTATAGAATTAGGAATATCTAAACCTCAACTGTCCCCAATTTTGGCTCAAAATGTTGCTCTCCCCCTAATAAAATCCCTCTGCAAAATAGCAATTTTGGAAGAAAACGTGGAGGGTTTACAATTATAAATGTAATGATCAGAGTTGTACATTACTTTTATTTCAGAAATGCGTATAGATTCTCTAATTTTATTAGCTGCTCAAGTTAACAGTGCTCATATTAAAATGGTGTCCCTTCTTTGACGGGTTCCCAGCTGTATTGTCTGGCAGTTTTATATTTTTGCATCACATTTTTGGTCTGTTTTTCATAAAATTGCGGTTTTCTGACAAATTAGTGGCAAGTCATTAAAGACTGAAGTTAGAAAATAATGGCAGACATTTGAGTTTCAGATTTCATACCCTTCAGAAAATTCGTACTAATGCAAGACCTGCTACTATTCTATTATCTTTCTAAGTTTAGAAGAGCAATATTTTAAAATGTCTATTTTTGGGTCTTTGCCTCAGTTTTATTTATGGGTTTGTTGCTCTGAGGTTGAGGTGTGTGTGGTAGATAGCATACCTCTCAACTGTCCAAATTTTGCAGAATGTCCAGATTTTTGCCCCATTTTTTCTGTTCCTCATAAATTTTGTGATTTTTCTAGAAAATCATTGAAGGCTGAAGTTGCTAAATGATGACAGACATTTGAGTTTCAGACTTCATGTCCTTTAGAAAAATTCGTACTAGCACAAATCCTGGTCTAGCAATTTTGTCATACTAGCGCAAATCCTGTTCTAGCAACTTTCTAAGTTCACGAGAGCATTATTTAATATCTGTCCCTGTTTATTTTAGGCTTTGTCCATATTTCTTGCACTAAGAGGTAGGTGGGGTGTGAATGCTACACCCTAGTTAGGGGTAGCAGGTGGTTAGTAATTTACTCAAGCTCAAAACCTGTACCTTACTTACAGAAAACAAAAGCATGAATCCTCTACCTCAACTACCATGCTGCATTTTTCAAAGAACTGACTTTCAGGTTAATTTTCAATTCATGGAACCAAGTTTGAGTGAATCTATATTATATTACTGAAGAGGCATTACAGCAAATGCCTCTTCATAGATACTAAGAGCGAACTATGAATTACGAGAATGTCCGTAGCTTGGCTGGGAAGAGGGGTAGCAATTTGAGAGCAGAGTACAAATTTGAAAATCCTAGCTACACCCCTGACAGCCATGTAGTATATTGTCTTGGATAAAATCACTTAATCTGGTTAAATAAGAGGTACCACATTATAAATTTTATTTAAAGTACATAAGGGTTATATGACGGCTACTAAGTAGGGTAGGACCAGCTCGAATGTCACACTGGGGGAAGGGATGTAAATTTAACGTGTACCAGTAACACTTTTACCGCACAATAAACCACTCCCATGCCTGATTTAAAAAAAAGTATATATATTTAGAAAGCTTGTGAGGAAATTACTCTTGTTTTACTTGGATCGCTTGTCTGTGTACTTAAAGGATTTTCGAATGGAAACAAGACTGCCTGCCTTGCTTGGATTACTTTTGAATACTTAGTAATGCTGTACAATTATATGTTTTCTATTTGTTTTGACTTGAGATGAGCAAGTTTGCTACTCCTACTACTGTCTGTAATATACAGTAATTAACTAGAGATATATGGGCTGAACTTCTTCCACACAGAGAAGTTTCTTACACTGTGGTCCCCTTAATGCAACCTAGTTGAATTTCCTTGTTATGGAAAGTTTACTATAGACTCTGACCATTTATCCCTCCATCTTTGGTGTGCTGCTTATTGGATTTTATGGAAAAACTGGAAGCTTTCATTTATAAAGTTGGCAATGTTTTGGTCAGAGTAAAGCTTGAAGCTTTCTGAGGACTGCTACTTTGGAAGAATTGTTAAAGCTTATCTAAATCTATGATAGTGGAGGTTTCTGAGATACCATGAATGTTTTGTCCTTGTATGGGGTTAAATCTGCCTTTTGATGGGTTCTGTACTGTTGGAATGAACTTTATATGCTTGGTATCTGACAGCATTTTAGAGGAATTTCCCACAAATGATATTGCAAATGTGGAGAAATCTGCATGCTGGCAAAACAGTTGTCAGCATTGACGGTAAAACAAGATTTTACCTTTGATTTATATAAACTGATTCTTGTAAGGTTCACTTTTGTAGCTGTCCACCACAACACCAAGCCAGGTGTCGGCATGTTTTAATCTTCCATTGTAATTCACTGTTTTGATTTTTGACTTCCTGAGCCTTTGGTCTTAGCAATAGCATGACATCCCCCTTGATGCATGGGTTTCAAGTGTCTGTCTAGTGGGGATAAGTCTTTGGGTTCTGTTCAAGCAGCTTTATGTACAAACACATCAGGCTTGAGGCATAAAAACTTAAACTAGCTATTACTCTTGTGTATGCTCACTGTCTTGCTGCACTCATAAATGGCACTGAAGCTAGCATGTGCTGCCTGTTTAAATGCATGTGCCAACCTTGAAACACTTAAAGGTACAACATGCACACTACCCTACATCCTCCCTCTTTGCGAAATAAGTCATGCAATGATATTGACATGCAGTCAAGACCAGTTCTTTGTCATGCAATTATACAAAACTAAATACATAAACAATTATGTCCAGATTGCTGTGCATTTCACACTAGGTGTGGAAATGTGAACAAATTGTGACAAAAATTGGAATCTGGTCCAGCAACTGGACTCTCTACTGAACAACTTTAGGGACATCCGGAATATTAGGAATGGCAGAAGTGGACACATTCTACAACAGGAACATTGTATGGATTGCTCTGAGTTGGTCTATCACAGGAACAGTGCTGCGATATCTAATCTGGTACAGGAAGATGTGATTTCTCTTGTACTCCACACCCTCAGATTCTACAAAGTAGGATCTTTGCTGTGTACATATACCTGTTACTTGACCAATCTGGTTGAAGCCTTTTGCCATTTGTATCCCCACTGCCCTTTCAATGGGCAAAAATTCCAGTTTATTATAACTGGACTTTGGAAAGGGCTCTTTCTGAATAGTTGGGCTGTAGTTCTGTTCTTGGCTTTAGGCCTCAAATGAACCAATGGGCACTGTTCTGGTTTGCCTAGACAGAGGTCTCAGAGTAGGTGAGCAAGGTATATCGCAGGGTGTAAAACAAGTTGACAAATACCAGGAAGGACCCTGTTGACCAGAGACGGTAGAGTCAAATATACAGACCAGATGCACAAATTTGACCTAGGTTTCATCTTTATGCAGACTTCAGAACATGAAATGTCTTATTTTAAGAGTTTTTCTTATTGTTATGGAATGGTGTTTTCCAGAAAGAATTTTTTTTAATTTCTTAACAAAATTCGTGAGTTAATTTTATATTTTTTATATGATTAACAGTTATTGTTTTTTAGACATTATATTTTGTAATTTAAGAACATTGGGTGTCATAAGCAGTGTTTAGTTGATTGTACATGAAAATGTTTATTTTACATTTATATTGTGTATTTAACACATTTTGGTATGTAACACAATGTTGTGTAGATAGGATTGAGAGTAGTTTTTTTTACTTTGAAGGGCTAATGAAGTTAGATTTAGGATATGCCTGTTAGATTGAGCTTTGTCTCTAGGGTAATTGAAGGGGTGGGATGTGTTTGTTGTAGGGTATGAGTGTATAACAATGGCGTGGTTAAATGTCTTCATATTCTGAAGAAGTCTGTATAATAAAGACGAAATCTAGGTCAAATTCGTGTATCTGGTCTGTATATTTGACTCTACTGTCTCTGGTCACCAGGGTCCTTCCTGGTGTTTTCTGTTAACTTGTTAGTAGTTTGGATTGGTGTCTTCCATATTGCAGAATATGTTTCTGAAATTAAGTAAATTAAAAAAATCTGTATTGTGCTTTGACCTCTCAAATAATTGCTTTGCATGCTGTACTGCACATTCAGCTAGTCCAATTGACCAGATATTCTGGACTACTAGTAACATGTACATTCCCATTCTTTTGCAAGTTTCTGAAACCAGTGATTGGTAAATTGGGTACAATTGTCAGGAATAACTGGACTTACCATGGACTGAAATGTTTCAACTTGGTGATAACAGTAGAGGACACTGGAGATTAGGTAGTAAATCAAACGGCTCCAATAAGTCTACCAACACTAATGCTGATTGTTCCACTCTAATATATCCATGGCTACTGTTGACCAAGGTAGTTCAGGAACTTCACGTAGCTGAAATGGTTTTTGCAAATAAGGTGTAGTACTATTGCCTACCGAACAAGAAAAGTACTTTATCAATATCTTTTACTAGACTGCCAAACTATTAGTTTTGCCCATTTTGGCAGATTTTGAACCTGGGTGACCACGTTTTATTTCTGTAAGGAAATAAGGTTTTACTTCAGGTGCTACACCAGATTGCTTTGACAGCCATCGAACATTAATGTAGTGGTTTAGCTTTGCAAAACTGGACCAGTTTTTGTATGATTTCTCAGCTCAAGTCTCGTGGTAGAAAAATTATGCACTTCCATGATGTCAGTCATAATTCTCTGCATGAAGCTGTTCTGTTGCATTTCTTGGTGATCTGGATAAGGTATCAGCCAGACGAAGTTTGCCTTTTGTATAGACCATTTTGAAGTTGTACTTCTGAAGTTTAAACATCATTCTTTGTAATCTCCCTGGAGCTGAATGCATATTCTTCTTTAGAATAGTAAGAGGTTAGTGATCAGTTTCAATCTGAACATCTCTACCATAGATGTAATGAAACTTAGATACAAATACTATTGCCAAACGTTCCTGCTCAATGTGAGCATATTGCATTTCTTTTTGTAAGGGTTCTAGATGCATAGACTACTGGTCTGCCTTCTTTAACTGTACCAAGACCAAATTTGAAGCATCACAGGAAAGCTGGTTTATTGACATAGTATCAATGTAGGTGGGATGGCAGTTTGCTTAAGGTCTTCAAATGCCTTCTGGTGTCCTTCAGCCAAGATCATATAACATTTTTTGTGGGAAAGTGCTCTCAAAGGTTCATAGGTAGGTACTAGGCTATTGGCCCTAGGGCCTATATAAGACTAGCCAAATGGTACCCTGGCTTTTGCCACCCAAGAAAATTATTTTCTTGTGCTTCTGTCAAGCAGAGCCACAGAAGTGATGCCCGGGGTGAATTTTCCATCTCCCATCCAATATTTTTCTGGAGTGCTAATGAGCTTTGTGATATAGGTAGGTAGTTTGTTCCAGATTATGGGAAGTTTCTGGGATAGGAATCTATCCCTCCAGCAAGTTCTGTTGTGGTGATGAGGTGCAGGTCCCTAGAGCGTGTAGCTCAGAGGAATTGGAATTTAAGTAGTGTTCTACAGCTCTGGGTTTGACAGCTTTGTATGTTAGGCAGAGATTGCCTCTGAGTAGGTGATATGCAACAGTAAAGCCGGAGTTTTTCGAGACTGAGTAGGGAATCTGAGGCCAGTAATCTTGAGGTATTTATGTGGCCTTTCCAGTTGTAGATGCCTTGTGAGGTGCATACCAAAAGGGGCGTTTTACACTCGTAGGTCTGAGTGAGTAGAGGGGGAACAATGACCTCTTTCCTGGATGAAGCCTTTTGTGATCAGGTGTGCCATGTAGTATTTCCTGATTACTGTGGTGATGTGATTATCAAAGGAGAGACAGCTGTCCACCTGTTCCAAGGTCTCATCACACTCTTGGTGTTAAGTAGACTACCGCCTATGTGGTAGTTCATGGTCAGTTTTTACCAAAAGGGTTGACTGTGCACTTTTTGGTATTGAGCTTGAGGCCATGGCTTTGACACCAGACATCTGTTTTGGTTAGGCCCTTTTGTAGGATGTCCACATTGTTGGTTTTGATTATGGCTCCTAGTTTGCCGTCATCTACGAACTTTTAGCCAAAGACCACCTGTGTTAGCCTGTACTTCAGAGAAGTAGATACCAAACAGAAGACCCAGGACTGAACCCTGTGGTACTCCACTTGTCACTGGTCTGAAGTTGGATTTAGTCTGCTAGTTTCACAGTGTGGGTTCTATCAGTGAGCCAGTTGGCAACCCATCTTGACAAGGATTTATACCTAGTTTAGTGAGTTTATCTAGAATTCCGGAGTTGGGGGATTGTCGAAAGCCTTGGTGAGATAAATAGGCTGTGTGAACCACCTTACCCTCATCTATGGCTTTAGTGACTGCTTCAAAGATGTCTCGGGTTTAGGAGACATGATTTGCCTTTTACAAACCCAAACTGGGTAGGGTCCAGAGTTTAGAGATTACAAATGTCATTGTTTATAACTTCCATGATGAAACATTCCATAGCCTTGCAGACCAGGCTAGTCAGGCTAATGGGGCAGTAATGCATGGGGTCTGTTGCCCCCCCCCTTTGTGGAGTGGGATGATCGTTGCTGTGTGCCATTCAGTGGGCACAAAACCTGAGGTGAGGCTGATTGAACATGGTACTTGGGTGGGGTGCCAGTTCATTTTCTAGTTTGTGTAGAACGCAGCCTGGGATGTCTGGTCCCATGGATGCTGTGTTCTTAGCTTTGGAGTTTTACTTGTGCAGCCATGATTACATAAATTTTGCATTCTTGTGGTATAGAGATGGGCCCTTTAGGGGGTGAGAGGGGTAAAGTTAGCACTGAACCCATCTGCCAGGATGTTAGCAATATCAGTTGGTTTTGTATATTTAGTGCCATTGTGCTGCAACTTGGAGCAGATCGGAGTGTTGTCATTGATTCTTGACATAGCTATAGCATGTTTTGTGGTGGTCTTTAGAATCGGTGGGGATTTTGTTTTTGTAACTAACTTTGGAGTATTTTGAGGGATCTCAGCTTCTTACTGAGGCTGACCAGAGTTCCTCCAATCATGGGATTTTACTCTGCTGCAGAAAGTTTCTTCTGTTGTAGAGGACCAGCAGATTGGCTTCCTTTTTTTGGAGGATAGCATCTTTGGTTCTGTTAGGGATCGCACAATCCACGCACTCGTAAGTGCTTTAAAGTGTATTTGTATAGGATTCGGCAGTCGTACCTCTGTTGTCCATCAGCATGGGTGTCATGAAGTTTTCCACTTCTGTCTTAAGCATGAAGTTGGTTTTGGAGAAATATTTTATGGTTTTCTTAATGTGTGGGGGTGGATGTCTAGGGTGATTAGCTTGTGGTGAGATCTGACCGAGGAATTTTACCTCTGGTGTGGTTCCCTCTGGTGTGGAACACTGTTGCCCATGTTGGTAATGACTAGGTCTAGGATATTGCTGTCCCTGTTGCATGTGGGTAAGCTGATCCAAGGTGTTGTAATTCATGAATTCCAGAAAATGTTGAGCACTAGTTGGTACATGAGTAGCTTTCCCAGTTAATGGTGGGGGTAGTTGAAATTGCCCATTATTAAGGTGTTAAGTTGTACCCTAATATTTTCCAGTGCATCATGAAATGAGTGGGAATCCTAGGGCATGGTGGGGGTCTGTAGCAAGCTACAATTTGGACTGCAGTCTTGCCCAGTGTTAGTTGCACTTGGATAATCTTGGATACATTATGCTGAGCAACTGGCCTGTAGGTGTGGATATCCTTAATGAGTATAGACATGCCTCTGCCTTTAGTGTTTAGGCCCAGGTTAGGTGGCTGAAAGGTGTGGTATGAATTATAGCCTGGTAATGCAGGGGTGCTCTCTGGAGCCTTGAACCAGGTCTGTCATTGCACAGTTGTCTGTTCTCCATTTTATGAAGTGCCTCAAGTGAGTGCATTTTGAGGTTTAGACTTCTATCATTAAATAGCATTACCCTCATTTTGCTTGCTTGTACTGGTTATGGTGAATTTGTTTGAACCTTGCCTTATGCCACTATAGGGGTGGCAAGAGCCTTGGCCAGTATCTGAAATCCCAAGGGTGACAGGTGCAGGCCATCTCTGGCAAAGCATCATGGTTTGTCAATCATCCCAGGCAGACAGATACTGGATCCCTTTAGAATGACATAAGAAGCTTATCCAATTGAAGTTTATTTTGTCCTTGTACTGTGGTATCCTGAGTGATGGCAGGATGCTACTCGGGGCTAGGGTCATACCTACTTGGGCTACAAGATCAGACTGCTCCTCAATGTCTTCATGTAGTCCAGGGAGGTACATCTCCAATGACTGTCCTATATTTGTATTTGTGGAGTGACTTGAGTGCATGCATTGTGGCAAATCCTGGCATCTGACAGGCAGCTGACTAACTTTCTCCTTGTTTAGCCTGGAGTGGAACATCAGTGTGCCTGACTATAGTCACCTATAACTAGTGTTGGGTACGTTATGTCTTATGGGCTGTGGTTGAGTGGCACACAGTTTGTGGGCTATGTCATTTAGGTTGTGTTGGGGGGTGGCAGTTGCATTTCTGCTTTGGAGGTCCATGTTGCTTGGGTAGATTTGAGAGCCTCTGCAAATGTAGGGGTGTTGTGTGTTTTTGTGGTGTAGGTTTTGAGGGACTACAAGTGTGGTGGTGTAGGTTTTGAGGGACTACAAGTGTGATGCAAGTGTTTACCTTCACTTGACTGTCTAGTCAAGTCTTGGATGAAGAGCTTTGCTTCCAGTTTGGCTATATAAGTGCATCTCTCGCAGCTTGTGTTGGGTGGTAGGAGAGGTTGTCTGTACAAAGCAATTGCTGCTTTGCCCCAAGATGCCCAGATTAATCAGGTAGACAGGAGAAAACACTGGGAGCTGACCCTTAGACATGCCTGGATAGGTGCTTGAGTACTAAAAACTGTTTTCCTCTAAACAAGTGAGAAGTTGAGTGCTGTAGTAATTTGTAGCTTATTTAGTGCTTAAAATGACTTCTGAACAAGTGTTGAGCTCTGAGACTGATTTGAGTGCTGAAACTTAAACTGGCTAGTTCTAAGAAACAAGCTAGGCTTCCCTCCAACACAAAGGCTTGGGGGCTCAGAAGCTAACGGTCCTGGATGCAGCAAATCTGTATCTGGATTAGACTTGCAGGAAACGAGCGTAGAATTTTTTGTTTTTGTAAAGTGGAAAGGAGCAGCAGAAACTAAGTGGGTTGGCCTTCTCAACTGTTCTCCCTGGATTAGGTAGGATGCAGTAATGACACTAGACTGGGAGGAGTGTCCCAGATGAAATTTACAGTAGGGGCAGGCAGCTGCAAAGCCACCAAAATCAAAACAAACCCAGCCAGATGCTTAATTGTAGAAATGTTCTAGTTAATACCTCAGTGAAACTAGCTAGAAAAGTATATGCAGACAATAGAAGTGCTATAAATAACTTGTAAATATAAGCAAAAAAAGGATACTTAATGTTCTCACAGATCACTTGGCTCAGTGCCCTTCCGATTAGCTGTGTGAAATTGCAGAAACACAAGTTAACTTAAGTAACCAAGTTGAAACCTGAAACGGCTTTAAAAATAAAGCTTGAAAGAACCAGTGATGTGCTTACTCAAAGCCATAGTCCAGGTAACCCCAATTGGCCAATGACCCTAATTCACTCACTGAAATGCTATACTGACTTTAGCTAAACTATGATGGCCTGGAACTTGTGCTCGGACACAGCCTCTACTAACAAACTAGGCCCAAAACACAAGCCTGAATATGGACAATGCTACTCTACCCACACTACTTGGGTAGAAAAAAAAACCTGCAGAAATGTTTAAACAGATAAAAGAGCAAGGAGACTCTAGATAATGCTTTAAAATGCAAACACGTTACATTATACACAGCAGGAAATCAGAACAAACTCAACCAGATGCTTAATTGTAGAAAATTTCTCGTCAATACCTCCTACACAGTGAAACTAGAAAAGTATATGTAAACAAGTGTTATAAATAACTCTTAAAATAAACAAAAAAAGATACTTAATGTTATACTACAGATACCTGGCTCAGTGCCCTTCCTCTGATTAGCTCAGTGTGAAAGGTGCTGTCAACTCACTGTATTTTGGTATAAACTTGCCTAAATAGTTGACCATACCAAGAAGATGTTGTAGCACCTGAACATTATCTGGTGCTGGCATCTCAAGAATGGCTGCTTGCTTGGTTTGGTCTCAAACCAGTGCTAGTAAACAAATGACCTTCATATGCAACTTCTGGTGGTCTGAATTTGCATTTCAGAGGATTGAGCTTTAAGTTCACGTCACATGCGCTCTCTAGAATGGTCATGCTCTGCTTCACTGCCTCCAACCAATAAATCTATTATGGCACAAGGATAACCTGAAAATTTCTTCCATTGCATGCTGGAAGACTTTGCGTGCAAAATTTATTCCAAATGACATCTTGAGGAATCTAACTGCCAAATGAGGTACTGAAAGTGAGTATTTGCAGTAAAGCATCACTTGCCAAAATGAATATCTTGTGGCATTTGGTGTTAGTACTGCAACACTGGGTGATGTAGACTCTCTAATGCCTTGTTCAAATCTCTTGGGTCAGTATGTATTCTGATCGTCAGCCTTTTTTGTGGGCTACCATGGATGACACCCATTTAGTTCTGTAATTGGACAGATTACACATTGCTGCACCATTTTATCCAGTTGAGCTTTGACTTGGACAGATTACACATTGCTGCACCATTTTATCCAGTTGAGCTTTGACTTATCCTGCATAGCTATAGGAACTTTTCTTGCTGGTCTGAGTAATGGATTGACCTCTGGGTATAACTTCATGGAATACACTGGAAAGCTTGCCCAACTTGTCTTTGAAAACATGGGCAGAAAATGGCTTTAGTAAAATTGGAACTAGGATATGTGCTTATGATTAACTTTGGTAAAATAAAGCAAATTCATTCTCAAACTGAGACCAAATGACTGCACAGGTCTTCGGACTACATGGAATAACAAGCTGCAACAGTTCCTAGCCAAATAAAGCACAAATGAGCCTTCATAAGAAACACATTTTGCACAACTGGCCGCATGGAGTTCACCAGTTCTCACCTTGGCAACTGTCTGACATAACATTACACTTTGAGCCAGTGTCTACTTTAAGCTCTGGATTTACCATTTTTTCTGGACAGTATGAAATGCTTCATTCTTTGCCAACAAATTTACTGCAGCAACCTTTTCACTAATTACTGATCTACCATCTATGTAGAAAATAGAACTGCAGCTCTCCATGATCAGCTGGCTTTGAGTGACCCTTTATAACGAATTTTATTTGCAAAACTTTTGAAAATGGTTCAGTTTTTTTAACACTGGCATTGCTAACCAAATGCTAAGTTTTTTCTCACTCAGTCAATAACAGTTAAAGCTGGATTTGGGTTTTATTGACACTCCCTTGTGCACTGAGCATGTCCTTTTCTTTGAACTTGCTGGAAAACTACAGGATCTCCCAGGTAAGCCTGCAGGGGTGGTAGCCTGAGCTACAAAGTGTTCCAGGTGATGCAAAATGCACCATTTTAAGCACAGAACTCTAAAGTTCTGCTGTTCCGCTTTGAGTGTTGGCTCTGCTTTGCACATTGTGATTAGCTATTTTTGGGGTATGAACCAATCAAAGGTTGATTACTGATGCAAAGTGAGCCAACCAGAAGTGGAAAAATCCACTGAGACTTCCAGGTGACTTTTTTTTCGTGCCTCTGCTTTGTCTTATTGCTGAGAGCAATTTTCTTTGTGGATTTAAGGCAACTGGTTTTTCTGCAGGACAGCAGCATTAGGATTCAGGTGGTTTCTGGCATGGACTAGTTTTTCAGGCAATCTTCTGGGGACTGCAGCAGTTCATCTTCGAGCAAGGATATTAGGATCATGGAACAGATGAGAACAGTGGAGACTGGAAACTGCAATACAGTGTGCAAGCCAGTACTCAATTTATTTCTTCACTGGGGAAGCTTATCTTTTGGTGGTGTACCTTCGGTTGCAGGCAAGTGCCTAACTTTTTTTTTAGTCCAGGTTTTACTAGAAAAGGAGAAAACGGGCAAGATTGTGTTCTACATGATAGTGGAGTACTCTGCAATAAATGTGATGGAGATGGGCAGTCTTTTCCGCTTAATGTTTTAGAGGGATATGGACTTTCTATCATTTTTCTCTCGTGTTTGCACTCTGCGTACGAAGGCAGAACAGCTTGCTAATTTTTTGAGCTCCTAGTTGGTTATTTTGCTGAGTGATTCAGTATTTACCATGAATCAGTAAGTCTTGTGTATTAGTGCTGTAGAGGACAGGGGAATTCTGCATTTAGCGGTGGGGTATTCTTGCAGCTTAACTGTTTACAGGGTTGCACCTTGAGCTCTCCTTCCTCACTAGGGCAGAACAGCTTGCTATTAACTTCAGCTAGGAGCTCACAGGATGGCAAAAATGAGTTACTCAAAGTATGTATTTTCTGTGAATATCTGTTAAAATTGTTTTAAAACTGACCCTTTCAATGTGTAACTTCAAGGAACATGGATGTTTTAAGACTCAGGAGTTCTCATTGATTGCATACTTATGGTAGTTTTCTGATTATACGGTTTATTTTTTACTTCAGTTGCATGCTTTTTTTTTGTCCAGTTTACTATTGGTTCATATACGTACTGATTTTGCTTGAAAGATCAGCTTGGCACCATGGAAACTGCATTTTTGCGCAGTGTGAAAATAAGGTGTTCAAATTTTGCCTGTTTCAGACTTTGTGTTCCACATTGGTCTCTTGAGGTTGAGACCTATGGTGGCATCTGCCATGTGCTTAGTCATATGTTGCATGCTATATGCATTTGCTCAGGAGCCTGCTGAAACCATGCTCTTAATCACTTGCAAGCATATTTGTGTGCCTTTCTGTAATTTCATGGATTTGACTAATCTCAATAGCTTTGCTCACCATTAAATCACGGTCAAAGCAAAATCTCACTGCAGCACTATTTATACAACACAAGTCTGTCCTTTTGATAAAGGACTCCTCCTCTTAAGTCAACAAACTGACACTTAAGCTTAGTTTCTCGAGTCAGTTATATAACCTGCAAAAGTATCCCCTGGCTTTTAATCTCTTGTGTAAAACAAATGCCTCTAATGCAGCTGTCTGGGGATTACACATTTCCCTAAATTTGCGCTCCAAACACTCTAGGTTTTCCCTTGATTCAGCCTGTAAGACTGTTTTCACCTTCTCCCTCTTGTACTGCTGGTGCATACACAAATGAATGCTCTTTCAATGGAATGTGACCCAGATAGGTTTAGCTAAATTTAATCCCCTGGTGCATGCAGCTTTGTCAGAATAAGCTTCTTGTATAAAAATATACTCTTGCTCAAATATTCTCCAGTTCTCTGCAATATTCTGATCAAACATACCAATGGCGGGGGGTTTCGAAATATGTCTTAACACATACTAGCGAATGCTTTTACAAGTCCTCACATGCATATGGCAGAAATTTATGCCAGTATTTCTGTGTCCAGTAGCACAAGAAGCCTCTGAATAACTGAACTTTGCGAAATAAGTCTGGCACTGATTCTCGAAATTACTGTAAGTCACTTGTAAGAAACATTTCAAAGTAACTTCACTTTGCCAATACAGTACACACATTCCTAAAGTGGCTGTACTTTGCTAAATAACTCTTTATGCAAGAAACACTCTAATAGTGGCACTTGCTGAATAGACACCCAGCACAAACTTTTCAAAATGGCTGTATTTTGACTGTACTTTATGAAATAGTTGCACTTTGCACACACTTTGGAATAAATGCACAGAAATCACTCACTAAGCACTTTTACACACATACTTCAATTAACTCTTAAGCTTTGAATACAATGAAGTAGTTATGCCAAAACACAGTACTTTGCCAACATGCAGCTGCCTTGCTTTATGCTTAATGTGCTCTTTTTGTCTATTGTATTAATTTTGCTCTTAATCTCCATGCCATTATACTCTTGTGCTCTTTACTCTAAACTTGCCTGTTTTGCAATTCAGAGGTAATTCTAACCCCCTTGTGTGCTTTTCTGATCGTTTTATCAAACATCTTAAACATTTTGTTTTAAGCGAGACGCAAGGTTTAATGTGGTTTGTGTCCTAGTAATGCTCTATCTTTTATAAAATTGTTCATGCAAGTTTTCATTACCTTTTGGTTCATTTCTGGCCCTTTTTCATGCTTTCTTGTAGTTTATCTTCAGTCAGCTCTGCACCTTGTAGCTCTGAAAAGCAGTGTCTGGAATCCCATTTGTGACATACCATGTCTTGTCTAGTCAGGGTGAAATGGGCAAGTATTTGGGTTCTGTTAAAGCAACTTTCTGTACAAACACATCAGGATTAACTAACTTGGATAAACTAAACAAACTAGCTATTACATTCTTACATGCTCACTCCCTGGCTGTGCTCAAAATGGCACTGAAGCTACCACGTGCTGGCTATTTATATGCAAGTGCCGAGCTTGAAACGAAGTACAACATACATACTGTTCCACAATAAGTATTCTTGCAAAGGGATAGCCATGGATGGCTACTTTTCTAAGTGCTGCAATGTAGTGTATGAACTCTACTACCCAATTATCCCAAGACTTTCAAATTCTTGGGTCGTCTTTGTCCTAAGATTGCTAGGGCTTCTACTGAACCTTTGGATTCCTTTAGATATCCAATATTTGCTGAATGCTATTGGCATCTGAGATTAAATGTCTGGTTCCATTTCCAAATTTTTCTTTACTGATTTGCGATGTGTGCAGTGATGGTGAACCCCATTAATACTACGAGGTGAATGTTAGTGTTTGTTAAAATTGGTATGATCTAATATTACTGTAATGGTGTCCTTTTCTGAAGATGCTAATGGTGTAAGAGGAATCTGCATTGTTGGGCCCTGTGCAACTCCTCAGTAGGTGGTCTTTGATCTGCAAGGTCACTGCTGTTTCCTCTTAATATTTAAGCTTGTTTAACACTTCCATCCTCAAAGCTTTCTATAAAAGCCTTCAAGTATTCATCTATTGGACTTGTTTGATCTTCCCATTGACTGACTACCACTTCTGCAGCCCCTTTACCTTTAGAAATATTTTTGAGAATTGTCCTTGGACTGTTGGGATGCTGTCTCATTCATATTCCTCCTTGGCATTTGACTTTGACCTTCCTCAGAATTGTAATTTTCAGATCTATGCCCTCCATTTTAATATTTGTAAACCCAGGTTTGCAGCTTGATCTCTACTGCTGAAGACTCCTCAGTCTGGTCTTCCAGTGTCAGGTTCCATCTTCATCAAAGGTCCTGCATTGAAATACCAAAGATCTTAAAAGGCAAATTAAAATACTGTTTGTACTAAAGTTATATAGACTCATAAACTGGTACAAATGTGTGTGATGTGACTTTGAATTGTGATCTGCCCTAGCTGTTTACAGTGTAAAGGCTGGGTAAATGATTAAATGGACTAATGTAAAACTTGAGAAAACCTTTAAAGTAGTTTATTGCAAATATTTAATGTACGATCAAAGACTTAGACTTGTGTGCTTAGTTGACCATTGATGGTAGGTAGTATGCAGGTAAGCCTGTGGACAATAGTGACGGAGGTGTTGAGTCACTTATGGCCTTAATTTTTTCTGCTGCCACCAGGGCAAGTACTGGCAGGAATGTATACAAGACTGTATAAAAAAAATAAAATCTAATTTTTTCTGTGGTTGAGAGCTGTGCAACAAATGCAGGGCAAATGAAACCAGATCAGGGAAGAACACTTAATATCCTGCAAAATGCAAAAATGTGAACTAATATACATGTATTTGAGAAAGCTATGAAACTTTTTGAAATGATTAAGGTTACACTACCTGTTTAAACGTATACATTTGCTTTTACAGCTCTGCTCAATCTAATGGGGCCATCCCTGAAATATGACTGGTTTAAACCTGTAGGTTTGCTTTGGTGGGGTAGGGTGATTGAAATTACTTTGGTAGAGCTGCAAACTGTTCAGTCTCTGAAGACTGTTTAATTCTATGAATTTTAAGTTTATACATTTTGTTTTGTTTTTGCCTTGCCTGAAAGGAAGCAACAGTTCCACATTATAGCCACAATGGGAGTGTCACTTCCAGAGAAGAAAATTTCCTGTTTTTATGAAACTAAACCTAGCCTGGCTGACTGACTGTACAGTACACCTGCTAGTATCCCACTGCCACACACTTGTACATATTTGATGTAGTGGTTTGATCTCCCATGGTGAAAAGGGTGCTAGAACAGAGTCAACACTGACAAATTGGGCACACTAATCAGAGGTGGAAACTGCCAAACCCCATAGACAAGGGGGGGCACTGTCTGGGAGCCAGCCTTTGTGCACCACAGTAGGGAGAAAGGGTCCACAACTACTTGAAGCCAGGTTCTGACAGGAGAAAAATGAGCATTCCATGCCAACTATAGTGAAATGCCATAAGACGGTTAATGTATTTGGTGCTCTGTTCCAATATATAACCATTAAAGTAAATGCAGCAAGGTAACCTGCCAAATGGTCACCATGCAGGAATGAGTTCTGTTAATCAGTGCCTGCCAACGTGACAATTGGAAGGGGGAGAATTCTGACAGGGACGGCCTTGAGCCTTCCAATAGCAGGAATGAAGTGGGACAAAACAGTTTGCTCAGAATTCTCAAGCTCTTGGGGAATTGCATTTTCAAAGCAACATTTTTACTGTTCTGACACTAAGATTCAGTACATTAATTTTTAGCTCATTGTAACTATTGCAAACATCAGAAGATGCATGGATGTCTCTAAAAACGGAGGCTGTATATTCAACAGTTGCTGTATTTTTTTTAAATCTACTGAAGTGTTTGCTCATGCCACAGGAGTAGTGACTTGGTTTTTCTTGGACAAATTCCAATTTCTGATGCCCAGAGAAGCTATTGTCTACAAGGTATTTATTTTGTTAAAATCCAGGAACTTGAACAGAAGACACAAATATGAGCACCAGGGTGGCAACCATGGCTAATTTTAATATAAAAAATGAAGGATGTGTTTTTGAATTGAGTGCTTCAGATAACTTCAGAACATAACAGTATTTTAAAAAAAAATAACCAGTGACTAGCAGTTACAAATCACGGAAATCCAATTTGCCAAGAAGTAAAAACATGCACTCCAATACTAGCCATTGGACATAAAATCTAACCAATAGAATTCACTATGGAGATTGCAACATCCAATGGTATATATAAGCCAGTAATAGCTGAATGGACAATGAAATAAGAACTAGCCATTAAAGATCCCAACCTCCAATGATGTATGAAAACCAGTAATTTAACAATTGGACAATGTAATAAAACCTTACAAATAAGGAATATTTTGTGACTATGAATATAGGATCACTTTTTAGTTCTTCCCAATAATTGGGGCATTGACAATAGTTTTTGTTTAGAGGCAAGTATTTTTATCAAATTATAAAAGAGCTAATATGCATCTTACCTGAAATTTTAGAAAATGTTTTTGTATTTAGATTTGTAAAGTTGGCATGGCTATGGGCAGTGTGCCAATAGCTATGCCGTCCTTGCATTGGCACAATGGGAGATGGATTTGGTGCTTTGTAACAATGTTTTGTTCATTTATACTTTGGTATAAATGTTTTTTCTGTGGGAGGGTCTGATGAATTACTACAGTTCATTGACTTGCACCTTTTTTGAAATTTACTTTACATTCTACTGAACAGATTGAATTTTAAGGATATCAGATGGGGCTTATTAAAAGTAATTTAAGAAAAGTAAAAGGGAAAATTGTATAAAAATAGCCTGCATCCTAGGCATGTTTCAGAAATGTTAAAGGACAGTTTTAGGGTCCTGAAGCTTTACAATGATGCACAGGAGCAGCCTTTGAAAATTTGAAGTGATTTTGTTTTGAACAGGGGATATAAAGAGATGCATATCTACATCATACCTCAGTCTTACAAAATGACCATGTTAATTCTACTCTGTACCTTACAAAATGACCATGGTAACACCAATTTGTACTACTGAATAAAAAAAAAAAACAAAACTTTTGTAATATTGCTCTCTATCTGTATAACTCCTGTTTTTAACTTTGTAAAGAATCTGTATTCTTGGAGCTTTTCTCCCCGGGCCTCTACTGAAAATGGACATGTCTCTAGCTAGACTAGCCCTGTCAACAAATGTAAAATAAATAAAATAAATTAATCAAGTGTTAGTAGAGAGGAAGTGGGGATTAATACTTTTCAGAATGATCACAGGCTGCTGAAAATAGGACAGATTCCAGTTAACTTTCTCCAGTGATATTTTTAGCAACATTATAAAGGGAAATTGGAATGTATGTGTCAGATGACCTGAGGAATGTAATTGAGACCATCACTTTTTTAGAATTTCTCAGTTATAAATTACAAACGGGCCACTTGCGAGATTTCCATGCAAAGGCTACAGTGTATGCAGTTTTATTCTGGCATGCGCTTTATTCATCCTGTACTTCATAGAGTGCTTATTTTAAGCGGATTGTACATCCAAAAATGTAATGTACTACAGTTTTTGGTGCAGTGCATTCTGTTAAAACTAATCACTCGAGTGTATTTTACAAATTAAGGACATCAAGAATGTAAAGGAAAGTAATGCACTTGCATTGCATGTAAAGTTGGTAGGTTTGCAACATGAGTTTAGATTTTGAACTTGCAATAAAGTACTGGAGGGGGTAGTTTAATGAATAAGACTGAATTGAACAAACTGATATGAAGTCTTAATACTGAAACCCCCTTGTATTAATGATTGTCTCTTTAAACTGATCTTGCATGCACGCACACTCGCCCACTGATTTTTGAAAGTGAATTTACTTTGTGTATATCGTTTTGTACATAGGCATGCATAATTTTTTAGGTCAACTAATGCTATGTATTTTTGTCTTGCTGTCTGACAGGAGTTTGAGAGCTTTAATTATGTTTAGATTTACATAGTTATAGCATTGAATTTGCCTCTGGTTGAAAGCTGTTTAAATGAATTGAGCTTTTGTGATAGCTAGTCTGAATAAGTGATTTGTTAATTGTGAAAACACTTCAGAAAATTTTTATACCTTGTACCAGTGTTCAGTGTCCTTTTTGGTTTGAAACAGTGATGGTCATTACCTGGTTGCCTGTTTGATATTCTGTATATAGATTTTCCTTTTATACCAAGTGTATATAGAAATATAACTGCGGTGGCATTCTCACCTCACAGTAAGATGTCCTGTTCGATTCTCAGCTAAAAGTGCCTTCTATGTGGAGACATGTGAATGGGCGTACCTTCGTTGAAGGTTGTGTGTCAGGGCTGGCAACTCTGCATGTAAAAATCTACTGCCAATCATTAGCGGACCGGAGTTCCACTGTGGCAACCCCTAACTGGGAAAAGCCAAAAGACACAACCACCAAGTGTATATAGAAATACACTTTATACTGCTTAGAATGCTCTCCATGAATGTGATTTTTAAAGTGCAAGTGTGTGGGTGGGTGTATATGCTTATCCAAATGTACTGAAGTCCCATTCGCCGAAATAAATCCTGAAGCAATGAAAGTAACTTTTTATTGACTACCATTAAATGCAAAAACTAATAATTAGCTGCTAGAGAAGCATCAAAACCAAGAAAGTATTGACGCAAGATCAAAAAATGAAATGTCCCCATAAAACTGAAGTGCATCAAAATTCGGTATAAAATATTTGCTATTTTATCCCCATTATGCAAAACTTTAACTACTCATGCATGCTGGCAAGCATCTTGGAAGTTTCTTACGAGCAGGACAAGAGGTACATAACCATTCAGACCCGGAAACTTGTCTGATTGGAGAATGGTTATCCAATTACTTTCTAATTCAGTAACTGTCACTGCTTATTATAGACTAATTACCCAAAGTACCAGATAATGAAAAGGAGTTGAATAAAGGGATATATGCCTAGCCAGTGGTGCATTAGGTGTATCACAATGACTAATATCCTTTAAATGTTTATACATTCCTTGAAAGACCTTTTCATCTTTCCAACATAAAACGAGTCAAAAGTCATATGTTAGACTAGAGTCTTGGTCTTAAAAAATCTGCATATAAATGTGATTTGTAGATGCAATGTGTTAAAGGATGCACAAACAAATTGGTAATGGATAGGTATATGCTGTACATGATTTACATGGAAAGATTCTAGATTCCATCAAAGGAGTCCTCTTTCAGGACCATAAGTCTCCAAGTTAGTGCTGCTGTTAAAACAGAAAGCTGGTTTATCGCCTGTCTTCCTGATCTGGTAATCTGTAGTGAGAATCCAATTATTTTTCTGTTGCATACCAATGTCTGAGTATGTGCAAGTTTAGGTGCCTTACTCTGACTAATCATGAGTGTTGTGCTCCTAGAAATATAAGGTTTCTGTTTGGATCGTGGATCTCTGATTGGTAGACTGAACATCTTGCATATACTGTAGGCCCTTGCCAAAAAAATTGTCAGCAAGGCTTCCTGGAATCTACATTTGTATGCAAGTGGCAAGTTCTAAAAACTTGCCCTTTGAGTACATTTTTTATATATTTTATATATAATTAGGATGCATGCTGATGCATTCTAACAACTTGTTCTTCCTACATGCTTTGACTAAATTTCGTATTAAATTTAATATGTTACTCGTATATCAAGGAAATCAGTGGATGAAGTTGATGGTAAATGGCAGAAGAGGTTTTCAAATAAGCTATAAAACCTCTAAGCTGTACAGAAGTGCCATGCCGAAATGAAATCCACAAAGCGTTTGATATAGGATGCACCCTTGGAGAAACTAAGGACATTAGAGTCCTCCCATTTTGCTAAAACAAGTTAAGTAGTTATTGGCACATGAAGTGCCCGTAGTCACCCCCAGTTTCAGGTGAGATTTTGTTTGCAAAACCATGATTTCAAAACAATTCAAGCAACATGCATATAGGAATGGTATTGGTTCCATATAGTCTTGTGTAACAGCATCCTTACTGCATCTTTGCCATAATCATTGGGGATGACTGGAAATGAGCTCTGTATAAAGTGTCGGATGATCCATAGATGCAGCTTCCAAACCATTAGTACATTGATACAAGATTTGAGTGTCCCAATACAGTGGGCATAAAGATAAACAATGCATTTCAGTTTGTGTTTCTCAAATATGGAAAGAGGTTATCCATTTCCCTCTACAATAAGGTGCAAAGGTGGATTGAAAGCATCCTTGTGCATCTTGGGTGATTAATGGGCAATAAAGAGTCAAACAAAGTTCATTCTAGTCATAAGCATATCAAAGGGCATCTCCCACATTCTTGATGACCTTCCTCCCTTGCAGTCCAGAAATAAGTACACGTTTAAGAATTGCCTAGTAATTGATCCAACTTCATGTAGTGAGTAATACATTGCCACTACAGTGTCTCCTTTATCAGCCTGACTGATCTTAATGTCAGAATTCTCACCTAGACCTTTTAGTGCACTATTAACACCTGAAGCATGTAGGAAAAGGTTTCAGGAGTATAGATGCATGGCAGATGAGTGAATATATTGCAGAGTTGCTCACTTTTCTTGAGTGAGGGGATGTTGGGTCACTACTTCTGAAGGGCTGGCAGACCTTTTGGTGAGGGAACAAGCCCTTGGCACTTTGCCTGAGGACATGAAATCTGGTTAGATGGACAATAACAGCAGATGAGTTGGGGGGAAAAAGGGAGACCTGTATGTAGTAAGCAGGGCATCACTGCATAGGAGAGGGATACCCAGTGTTGCTCATGGGTCTAAGGGAACCCATGGTGGGCAGCCCAGACCACCACATCAAAGTCCAGCAGTAGCAGGGGAAGCCACTAATCCAGGTACACATCCATGACCAGGGGTTAAATGCAACCAGTGGCCCATGTAGCATATAGTTGTCCAGAGGCAAGATGGGGAACAAAAGGTGGGAGAAGCTGGTAAGTGGGAATGAGAATGCCAGTAAAGTGTACCAAGCTACCACAAGAGGTTGTATCCTATCTTAGTAAATGGAGAGAGAGGCCATTGCTAAGACTGACTCTGACCTAATCCTTGTGAAGCCTGCAATAGAGGCGCACTACTTGCTTGGGCAGACTAATCCAATCAGAGCTTTAGGAGGGTCCCCATTCTGAATACCTTTGGTTATGGTTTACCTTGACTGGGAGTGGAAAAAGAAACCAAGTAGCTGTGAGGATATCCCTGCAAGTGTCCTGATGGGGAATGATTTTGATGCAATACCTTGTGTGCATGCAGTGATTGTCAGACCTGGAGACTAGCATGTGAGTTTGGTAGCCTGGGGGAGACCCAGACAGCAAAGACTGGTGTGGCGGTTACTTCAGATAGGGTGCTACCCTGTAGCAGTGGGACTGAAGGTGACTCATCTGCTTGAGTACTGATGTTCCCTTGAACAGTGACTGCAAGGGCAGAGGTAAGTAGTACACAGGCTGACAGACACCACTTTCAGAGGATGTCAGACTTCCTGTAGAAAGGGTAGCTTCCTCTGAAAGGGTTGCAAAGATTTAAGACAGGCTCTGCTCTCAGACCCTACATTGCAAGGCCTGAGGGAGGTAGCTAGTGAGTCCCTTTTCAAGGGAAGGGACATCTGTATACTGGGACAAAGGGTTCCTGCAGAATGGAACACTGAGGGAGGGCTAGAGGGTGAGAATACAGCAATTGGTAGTGCCCAGAGCCTACCATCTGGCATTTAGCCATAGCCCATGATATTCCCTTTGCGGGTCATATGGGCATAAAATTTACAGAGGCTTATGCAGAACTTTTATTGGCCCGGGGTTTCTAGAGATGTAACATGGTACTGCAGGACCTGTGAGCAGTGCCAAAAGGTAGGAAAGGCAGAAGACTAGGTGAACACTCTGACTTTGCCTGTGATTGAGGAGCCATTTCAGAGTAGCAGCTATGTATATTGTGGAGCCTCTGAGTACCCCAAGTTCCACAGGTAAAAAGTATATCCTAGTGGTAGATTATGCTGCCAGATACCCTGAGGCAGTGGCTCTGTCTTCCATTTGAGTCAGAAAAGGTGGAAAATGCTTTGAGATTTTCGGCAGGGTAGGCTTCCCAGAACTACTGAGGTGACAGTTTTGTCAGACCTGCTGGCTTGTCTGGAAGCACTGTGGGGTGAAGCACTTAAAGACGACACCCTACCACCCCCAGACTAATGGTCTGGTTGAGAAGTTGAACTCTACGCTGAAGCCCATGTTACGGGGACTTGTAGACCAGTTCAACAGGGAGTGGGATAAATATTTGCCCCATCGGTTTGCTTAGAGGTGCCCTAGGAATCCGCAGGTTTTTCACCCTTTGAGTTGCTGTATGGGTGTAGGGTGAGTGGGGAACTCAAGATCTGATGAGAGGGAGGGTGAGTGAATCCCACAAGGAGTTTGTGCCATATGTCCTAAACCTCACTGCAAGGCTCTGGGAACTCATGGGCTTGGCCCAGGAGAACCTGGCAGAAGCCCAACAACAGAAAAAGGTCTGACAGGAATGCTTGAGCTAGAGGGTATGTTGTAGGGTAATGGTTCATTGCTTTTGGACACAAGCTGTAGGCAGTTTGGGAGGGACCCTTCAAAGTGGTAAGGAAGGTCAGTAATAACTACATGGTAGAGGTGCTAGGTAGGGGCACAAATTGTACCATGTTAACATGAAACCTTGCCTGCCAAGGAGGTCCTTGTGCTGAGTATTTGGAGTTGATGGCAGGAGTAGTCTTCAGGGGGATTTGGACCTCAGTGAGGCTCTGACTTGCACCTCAGTGGAAGAGGTAGTGTTCCAGCAGCTATCGCTTACACAGGTTCGAGAAATCCATGCAGCGTTACAGGAGTTTGGGGACATGTTCACTGGGAAACCAGGATGCACCACCATGTGGATGCAGGACCCCAAAGGCCTATTGAGCAAGCCCCTTTCAGCATGCCTGAGAGTCGCACTGAGGGAGGAGATGCAGGGCATGTTGGAACTAGGGGTAATCCAGGAAGTCCAGCAGTACCTGGACCTCCCCAGTGGTGCTGGTACCAAAGAATGGGAGCACCAGGTTCTGTGTAGACTACAGGAAATCAGTTGCTTACCCCATGCCTGGGACAGATGCCCTAAAACAGCTGTGTGGGGCTAAGTATCTTACTATTCATCTTTCCAAGGGTTACCAAAATGTGCATTTGACACATGGCACTAGGTCAAACTTTGACTTTTTGGCTTGTATGAGTTCACAGATGCCCTTTGGGATGAAAAGCCCCAGTGACTTTCCAGAGGCTGATGGATCATATTCTAGCAGATTTTGCCCTTGCTTACCTGGATGATATTGCTATCTACAGCCATTCCTGCGAAGAGCACCTTCAGCATGTCAGGAAGGTGCTGAACAGGCTACAAAAGGGCAGGGTTGATCATTAAGCCCGGTAAGTTGTCGGGTGGGCATGGCAGAGGTCTACCTGGGATATAAAGTGGGGAGTGGCAAGATCAGGCCAGAACCTGCCAAAGTGGAAGCCATTCAGTCATGACCTGCCCCCTGTTACCGAAAAGCAGGTGAGGGTATTCTTGGGGACCGCAGGGTACTACTGAGTTTATCCCCAATTAGTGCCATAGCTGATCCCCTCAGACCTGACCAGGTAAAACAGGCCAGATAAGGTTGTGTGGATCCCCAGCATGTTGACTGGCATTACAGAAGCTTAAAGGAGCTTTGGGAGGACACCCTGTGTTAGCCAGTCCAGATTACAGCAAAGAAGGTTGTGCAGGTGGATGCTTCCCTCCATGGGGTGGGGGCTGTACTCTGCTAGGCTTCCTCAAAGGGAAGAGCAGCACTCTGGTATCTTAGCCATAGGCTCCAAACCAGGGAGGAATGCTATCTTAGCCATAGGCTCCAAACCAGGGAGGAATGCTATGCAGCCCTAAAGGAATGTCTAGCCATAGTGTGGACACTGCAGAAATGTCAGCCTGATCTGTATGGAAGGAAATTCACTAGCTACAAACCACCAATCCCTTAACATGGCTACATTGAGCCAGCCAGCAAAATGTTAAGTTAGTGTAGCCTAGGGAATGGGGTAACATATTCCCGGATAGGCTTACAAGCAGACTTTCTGAAGGGTCACTTAAACTATCTTGAGTCTTTGGGGGAGGGGCAATGTCACAAAAAGAAATATTGCCAGCCCAGCCATCTGAAATTTTGTGAATTATTTGTGAATTATTTGTGAATTATTTGTGAATTATTTGTGAATTGTATTGTGAATTATATTGTGAATTATATTGTGAATTATATTGTGAATTATAATGTGAATTATAATGTGAATTATAATGTGAATTATAATGTGAATTGTATAGAAGTGACAGAAGGCGATACTGCCAGCACAGCTATCTGGAATTTTGTACATAGTTGTCATTTGAATATCAGCAGGATGCAATTGCTTGTTACCACTATATTAGAATTGTCATATTGTACAGATGTGTGCTGATTTATGATGCATATAAGATCTTCCTGTTTCAGTCAACAGGAGACGGGATGTCTCCATTAGGGGGACTTTGCCTTGAAAGAGATAATTACTAGGCTTGAGATGTAGAAGTTTTATTTTGACTTCCAGGCTCTGCAAACATCTGAAGGTGATATATTGTCACAGGGAGATGCTAAATGATGGCACTTTCTAGCAATGGTTGTTGAGCCTGGGAACTGAAGTCAGGTGATGTCATTATGCAAGTATCCCAGCAGTAATATTTGAGAATTTAAGAACTGAGGGAGCATTTCATTTTTGACCTAGAAACATCCGCTCACATTTGTCTTGCTGCAAGTTTACTAGGGTGTAATAATTTCTTTTAGATTCAGTAAGGAATGAGTTTAGATGTTTTCTGTATTTGTCCTGCAATGTGTTGAGTATGTCCTGCAATTTTGAACTCTGAAGTTATTATGATTTACTAAGTTTTCTTGCATGTCTTAAACCTATCTAAACCTCTTTGTGGCTGATATTTGAGATGCATTTTAAGCTCTTGGGAGTACTTGCATATCTATTTGTTACACTGTGGGCCACTCCTAATAGCTTTGATCTTGGTCCAACTACAATTTGGATTAATAGTAACATTACACAGTGAGATTGGACACCTTTTAAGGGCCTTAAAGTAGCTGATAGAGTTGGCTTGTGGCAGTGATAACTACCTTAGTCTGGGGAAAAGGGGCATAGCTAGTAAACCTGTGCCAGCCTTTTCCAGGAGTGTGTATATATACAGTCTGAGGGGTGTTTGGTAGAGACATGAAGCACTGGCTGGACAGAGGGTGCTGAAGGTCTTGGCTTGGCCACTCGGCAGAGATCTCAACATTAGCTGTGCCAGTGGGGAGTCTTATCAGGGATTTGGAGAAAGCGGGAGGAAACTGCCACAGACTGATCTGTGTGCTCTTAAAGGAAATTGCACTTTTACTGTGTGTACTTGTTATCCTCCCAGTGTGCAGGTTCTCCACTTGCCAGTAGTGAGGATTGAGGCTCCTTGATTACTGGACCAGTGTTGGTGTCGCACCTTCCTTCAGTATGCAGATAACTCAACTCTCCTCTGCTCATCTGATGTACTACAACTCCAATCCATGGCACAAGATCCCTTCAACTCTGAACTGTGGCTAAATCAAAACCAACATTAAACCTAAAAAAGACAAGTACCTTGCCAGATGCAACTTGCACATTACTTCCCTAAACTATAGTTATTGTAGTTGCTCATTCCAGATTGCTTGGCGGCTTCGTACATGACAACGTAGTTTGATCTTCACACGCATCACCCTAACTTTATTAGCTCTTCTATGGCTTACCTGTTCACTAACATCTCTCAAAACACAATTCAGTGATGCTGTAAGATAGCTAAATTTGAAGCTAACCTGCCACATACAGCTTGTCATTGCTTTGCATAACTTGCTGTCAGATGGATCTCCCCACATTAACTAGCCCATACATGTGTAACCCATAAAATACAACTGTCTCTCCTAATTTCCCAAATCATCCTCTGCACTGAAGACAAACTTTCTTTTGAAATCTATAAATCCAAATAAGTATGGGACAAAGTCTATACACTTACTGCATAGCCAAAAAATATCAAGCCACTGCGTATTTTAAGTTTTGAAGTTCTCTCCGACTTATGGCTACGGTCATCCACCTTTCCTAAATGCTCTATATCAAATACTTTACATTCTTAACCTTTCATACGGTCTACCCTTTCAACATCTGCCCTCCCCATTCTTTGGGGGGTGGGGGGCACTTGTATTTCCTAGCATAGCAGGCTGTGCTTCTAATTGTATATACTGGTTCTCACCTTTAATTGCATTTTTTCTTTTGCTGTCACTGTCTCAATTTAAGGTTTCCTATGTATTCCACTGTCAAATTCTATATATGCTTTTTAGTTCTTTTTTTTTTCTGTTGAGCCTTTCTCCCTGGGGCCCCTACTGTAAATGTTTAACCAGTTGGGCTTCCTGGTAAATGTCAAAATCCTTCACAAAAAACACTAATGAAATAGATGGAATGGAAGGAATGGCAAATATCTGAATTTCCTTCCCACCTACAAAACTACCTAGTACTAAACAGCTTAATAGAAAAGGGATTCAAACATGAAGTTCCAGTCCTCTAAGATGTTATGCCTAGGAAACTTCACCCTGATCTCTGTCCAGCATAAACTACATTTAACTCCTATTTCGATAACGCTGTACCATACGTCTACTCCAGCTTACTCCCATTTTACTCAAACCACCTTCTTGGCCAACTCTACATTTTCCATGCCTGTCTCTACCTGTTATCAAAACACCTAAGAAAACTTAAGCCAGCCTCATCCTCTGATCTAACATGAATACCTTAATCTATCATCTGATTCTGTAGTGAATTCATGGCCCATCAAGGAAAAACATTTTAATTCCACTACCCAGAGGTAACTCCATAGAAGTCACAAACTTTAAAGATTGCAATAGGTTTAAACTGTTCACAAACTACATTATGTGAATCATGAAAATCTAACCACTCCAACATAGAATCTGACCTACACACGACACAACTGCTTTTGTATCATTCCTAAGCACCATTAAAGCTGCAAAATGAGCTAGTGTCCTCTCTTCTAGACCTCTCTAAAGCTTTTGACAGTCTTATTCCAGATTGCTCCTTAAAATGAAAATACTAGGTCTCAGTTCCACCCTTGATTATTTTACCAGCTCTGCTCTGTCAAATTGGCTCCAACCTGTTAAATGGCTATCCGTTTTCTCCCTTTCTGCTTGTGAAAACCAGTTACAGGTTCATAGGGGAGTACTAAGCTAATGACCACTGAGGCCTTTTTAAGCCTCATGATTCATCCCAAATCTGACAAGTTCTGTTACCCTTGGTAAGTGTAAGCCCAAGTTGCACTTCAGTTGGGTTAGGTCAGAACTCAATGTATATGGGGAGCCTGTTCCAGAGTGGAGGTAAGCTCTAGGATACATGTCTCCAGCAGGTACTATGTACATCTCAAACCAGGTTTCTTTATGGGTAAGTCTATTCCTGCACATCTACAAAAGCCCATGAGGTCTGACAATGCCTTCTATGCAAGGCATAGATTTTTCTCAGCAGCTTGTAGGAGACTGAATACAGGCATATTGCTTTCAGGCAGTCTGCATAGGATGTTACTTGCACCTTATGTTCTTTAAGGGAGGAACCTGTAAAGTTTCAGTTGGATGTGCTTGGTACTTGCCAGAGAGGGCATTGTACTCTGAATGCTGAATATAGGGTACAAAGACCACCTTGGACCTAGATGCCATACCTTTGCTTACAAGGTGCACAACAAAAGTATCTCCACTACTGTAGATGCATGTTGATCAAAGGCTAAATTGCTATCCAAGTGTATCCAAAAGCCCCTGACTACTGGTTTGACTCGTAGGGGTGTGTTGTCAGTATAATTACCAGGAGTGAATGTCTTTCCAGTGGATACTATTATGCTTGTCTAGCCATTTAATTTTAATCCATGGCTCTGACAACTTTGTCTGCCAGCTCATCCTGGAGAACCATGTCAGTGAGGAATTCTGACTACTCCCTGGAAATTTGGTCAGAGGCCCTTGACATTGGCTTTCAGAGAAATGCCAAAAGTGGTCCCAGAACAGATCCCTGAAGGACTCTTGTGACTAGTCCTTTGTAGAGGTGGATTCCCCAGTTCAAACTTAGTCCTGTCTTGGTAACAAGGGTTTATACCAAACCTAGAGTTTAACAATGCCCGATTGGGGCATTGTCAAATGCCTTGACAAAGTCAAGGTAGGCAATTTCTTGAAACCAAATTCAGTTTGATCAGTGCCTGGAGGTTTCTCTGTGTTCATTTCCATGATTTTTTCCAAGGCTTTGCACAGGAGACCAGTGAGACTTGTAATTCTGTATTTTCCAGGATCTGTGGATGGCCCATCTTTATGCAAAGGAATGATTATTGCTGCTCTATTTCTGAGGCATGAAGCTTGTATGGAGGCTATGGAAAGAGATCCCAAAGCATTCTGGGATATTGCCTGGGCCCATCCATGCAGTGTTTTTGGACTTGGAGCCTTGACTAAGTTGTTCTAGTGATAGTATGGCGAGTTAAACTGAGCTTGCCCTACCCCCCCCCCCTCCCCTCAAATACCATAAATATATCTCGCCAGTAGGATTACTTTATCTTCTGGCTCAGTATAGGTGGTTGCATTAACTGAGCTCTGCACAGAATTGTGTGTTGCCTTTGAGGTTGCAGACATGGCAAAAGCATACCTTGTGGTCTTTGGCTTAGGAGGCTAAATCTGCCTCAGATTTGGCTTTGGTAGATTTTTGCCTCTGAATTTAGTTTGGGGGTGCTTTTTATTCTGGGTGCTGCACCTAGTTTTTTGCCATGATCATCCTGTTTATACAGCTTATTCATTCCACCAGGGTGGCTTGTTCCTTGTGCACCCAGCTACCTCTATGCAGACATTAACATGCTTGTACAGGGTTTCTGTGAACAGTTCCACATAGACAGCAGTGTCCTCTGGGTTTATAGGGACTTGAAATTTTGCCAGGTTATCACTTAATAGTAGGAAGTTGGCCTTAGAGTAGTTTCTGAACATTCCATAATTAACTGAGGTTCCAGATTTTATTTTGACTTCAGACCAGAGATTTCTGGTCTGACCCTACCAGAGAGGACATTGTACTAGGTGTACAACTCTCCCACATTAGAGTACCAGATCCAGTATGCTGGCACCCCTGGTCAGTGCATTGACTATCCGTTACTAGGAAGTTCAGGTTTACAAAATTCAGGAGTCTTTGCTTGCACATTTGATGTCTTATTTTATTCCCAGTTAATAGTGGGGTGATAGTTGCCCATGAATATAGTGTTGGATTAGATGGTGAAAGGGGGTCATGGAGGAGGACCTAATAGCTTGCAAGGAAGTGGTATGGGATTTTGCCTATGGTGATTTGAATGCAGAGAAGCTCAACTGTCGTAACCAGTCTTTAGGTTCATTTATTTTTGATGGACACCTCCACCTTCAGTTGTCTAAATGTGTGAAGGTGTATAATAGCTTTGCACTGCTGGTGTGCTGTCGGTGGCTTTAAACCACATCTTGGACTACACCGACATCTGCATTCTCTAGGGTGAGGAGAGCAGAGGGCACTAGTGAGTGGAGTTTCTTTAGACTCCAAGCATTTTACAGTAACACTTAGCAATTCAAAACCAAGATCTGTCCAAAGTACTTTCAGTTTGGCATTGCCTGAAAAAGCCACTGTGGTGGGGAAGGACAGGGTTTAAGCTAATGGTGAGCATAGATGGAAGAGGTGCAGACTATCCCTGGCAAAGCAGAGTGGTTTAATCTTTTTGCTGACAAAAATTGCATCCCATTATGACTGCAGTAACTAGGCCAGTTTATCTTTTGTTCCAATTGTGGCATCATCCTTTGAGAAAGTAAAATGCTGCTCAGTGGTAGGCTTGTACTAGCATGGGATATGCATTGCTCTGTCATCTTGTAGTCTGACATACAGTTCAGGGCATTTACAGCCACGTGGAGTCAACTGGTACTTGTGGTCCAGTGACATGAGTGAGTGTCTAATATGGTGGATCCTGGCCCTTGATAAGTGACTTTCCTGGTGAGAGGGACATCAGTGTCTCAATGTCCAGAATGTTGGATTGTGTGGTGGCTTGCCTTATGGGCTTAGAAGTAGAGGCTCCATGGGATGTGGTTTTGAGTGCATCCTTAGGCTCCTGTTTTGACACATTTTGACCTCCATATAATTCCACAATAAGCTTCTTTAAAAATATGCTGGTGATGCCACCCTCATCTGCATACGATACCTTTCCTCACTTATCCTCACAAAATACTTTCAGCTTCATGCAATCAACTCCCTATGTCTGAAGAAAAATAAATTGCTCTGTTTCTTCCTTTAAACCATAACACAGATGAGAGAATTTAAATATCTCTAAATACCATAATAGAAGCAGTCTACAAGTACAATTTGACTTTCAGATAATTCCATTTGTGTTAAATAAAAACTCTACCAGCCTCACCAGGGCTTGAAATTTTGCATGACCTGCCTATCTTCCCTATTGTGTTATCCTTAACCTACAATCAAATCTACACTTCAACTGTTACTCATCACTGTAATGCTGTCAAAGCATTAAATTGGTTAAATTACCACAAAACTGCCAGTATTCTCCACTGCCTCAAGCCCATAAAATGTACAATTTTATTGTGCCCAGCTATCAACTCTTCTAAAGTACCTAAAAACTGAAATGCCTTCCAAGCAGCAACAAATTTGTTTACAAACCCAATAAATCTACAGGACAAGCTGAAAAGCAGTGGGATAATATCCCCGTTATCAGTGCTATCAAATACTAATTTATTTAAAAACTCCCAGTCCTGCTCTGCAGATGCATCTCCTGTCTCCCACTATTGTCCAAACATTTCCTTTCTAGAATATTAATCTTCCTACACACTTCTACCTCCTATTAATTTACTTTTCTGCATATTGTATACAAAGATTCTCTTCTGTTTCCCTATAGTATTGCTATCTTATTACTTATCTTTGTATATTTCCTTCAAATTGTATTGCATACATTTGTTTGCCTGAACTCTGTATCGGGTCCTTACTATAAGAAAGGTCTTATATTATCCCACTACATAAGTGGCTATGTCACTCAATTCTCTATTGAGCAATAGCAATTTATCACCTAATCTAAAATCCCCAGAAAAATGCATCCATACCCAGCTTTTTTACCATCTTATAAACCAATCCAACATTTTGGTTTGATAAATATCGACCAAAATGGAATCGCAGGAAATTTGATGTCCTCTATTAGATCTTTAAAAAGCCTTCACTCCTTTCCCATCACAAGCTTTTGGGATTTTGTCTTTGTCTTAGGCATACCTGTCCTGGTGTTTAGCTTTCAAATAGACAAGCTGTCAAATGTCAAGACATCTCTCCATTTCTACTAGTCAGTGTGGGTGTCCCACAAGAATTCATCTGGGAAACGAACCTGTTTAACTTTCTCAAACTCCACACTGCAACAAACCTTGCCACCGTTGTACAATATGCAGATGACTCTTCACTTGTGTTCCACCCATTCTAGTTCTAAACTCTAAGAAATTACAGAACTCTTTCTGCTAGTGCCCAACTTGGCAAGCTCGCAGCTTCTTAATACAAAGGTGACTAAATTTGTTTACCCCTAATACTCTGAGCTACACTCCTACATCAACTCAGCCAGTATCACCAACATTGACTCCCACATACTAAACTATTGGGTGTCCTAGACTAAAATTCAACCAACACCTATGTTTACTTCCAAGATGGCTGCACATTGAGTAACAGCTTAACTTTAGCCTTTCCAGTGTGAAATCAAACTCCGTGGAGAAGAGTACACTTGTTTATGGGCAAATTTCAGTAACTGGCTAGTAAGCGTACTGCCTGAATGCCAGGAAAAAAAATAGCACCTGGAAAAATCTGCTACAAAAAGTGAGACTGAAGGAAAGTTCTGCAGCTGTTCAACTAAAAGCAATGCAATCATGACTTCTAATAACCTACAGGGCGATGAACTGCACACAGACCTTGTTAAAATGAAACATTTGAGTACATGAGCAAAAGGCTGGAAAAGGAAGAAGCTTTTAAACAGGCATTCAAATGGGGTAATTATGCAAAAATCAGAAGTTGAAATGAAGAAAGCTGGCTGAATGAGACTGCTCAGAAAGATCTTTAAAAAGAGGATGGAGCACGTAGGGGAAAACCTGAGCTATTTGGATATATCCGAGAAGCTGGACAAAACGGACTGCGTTAAGGCACAAATAAGCAACTGGTCTATTCCACAGCAGTTTTAAAAAGTGCGACTCTCCAAACCTGGCTGAGAAAGCAACCTAGACCTTTAGATTCAGACAACCATCAGGATAAAATGCTAAAAGTGGGAGACAGCAGTGTTGAGAATTGCTCATTGTACAACAGACAGAGTAAATTCATTCCACTGTTAAAGGAATGTTGACAGGTGTGATAACTGCTGTGCCCAGCTGTCTTAAAGATATTTCCTGGAGATAGTCCTTTTTTGAAGTACATGCTAATGAGGAAATAAAGATTTGTATAAAAAGGGAGCTGTGAAACCAGAGACCACAGACTACCTGTGAAACCTTTTCCACTATTTTAATGGAATGTTGGAGAGAAGGAAGGGAACATTGGAGTAAGCTTATAAATGAAGCAGAGAAGATTTGAGAGATGGAGATTAACATTAATGAAACCAGTAAATGTGAAATAAGAATTTCCAATTAGACTTTGAGAATTGGATTTGCGGGGGATTTTATATGTCCTACTTGTCAATGTTTGGGAAAATGCTTTGGGGAGGGGAAGAGGGGGAGAAGTGAAATAAGAACATTTTGTAATAGTGCTGCTTTTGTGGGGTTTTTTTTGCATGCTATAAAGTGTTCTCCGTTGAGTGTAATGGGGATTATTAACGGAAAAGAACAGCACCCTTTCTCCAGTTTTAAGAAATGTAGGCAGTACAATGTAAAAAGCCTGGTTAAGAGCATTACAAAAGAATATGCTTTCTCATTCTTGCATAGGGAAATAACTAGATTAAGGTCCTTAGATTTCTGTTTTAAGAACAGGAGAGTAAATTGGGC